>NW_024742338.1:1527650-1535150 GCF_018991925.1 Homarus americanus
GGGCGTTATTACTGTTGTCTGTTACTATGCTATTTTCTGCGTTACTACTATAAAGAATTATTTCACAGTACGTTATCTCTTTGTTACAGGAGTAGGAAGCTACGAACATCCACACCGCCACGACCGCCCTCCACACCATCACGACCATCTCCACATCTACCTCGCTGTTGTAGAGGCTTATCGGGGTGTGGTAGTCTATGTGAGTCGTGAATTTATTTATTTATTTATTTATTTATATATATATATATATATATATATATATATATATATATATATATATATATATATATATATATATATATATATTATTGGTGCTGGTGTACGTTTAGTGGCGCCAAGTGTACATTTAGTGGTGCCAAGTGTACGTTTAGTGGCGCCAAGTGTACATTCTAGTAGCATCAGTGTACGTTCAGCGGTGCCAAGTGTACATTTAAGGGGGCTGGTGTACGTTTAATGGTGCTGGTGTACGTTTAGTGGCGTCAAGTGTACGTTTAATGGTGCTGGTGTACGTTTAGTGTCACCAAGTGTACGTTTAATGGCGCCAAGTGTATATTTAGTGGTGCCAAGTGTACGTTTAGTGGCGCCAAGTGTACATTATAGTAGCATCAGTGTATGTTTAGTGGCGCCCAGTGTACATTATAGTAACACCAAGTGTACATTATAGTAGCACCAAGTGTACATTATAGTAACACCAGTGTACGTTTAGTGGCGCCAAGTGTACATTATAGTAGCACCATTTGTACGTTACTGGCGCCACTGGTGCATTTATTGGGGCCACTAACAAGCCCGAATTAACCCCGAGTGTTTTTAGTGACGGTAAATGAATGAGTGTTTACACTCATAAGTCTGACGTCATCACCAATAATAAACATTAGTTAGTATATGTTAAGTGAGAGTGGTGTTGTGTGTGTACAGGATCATATTTACAGCTAAAATCCCCACTTCTCTGTTTACAATCATTTTACAGCTAAAATCCCCTTCCCTCTGATATTTAGACCTAGTTCTTTCCCTTTGTTTACAATTTGGTATTTACAGCCAGTAACCTCCCCCCCCCCCCCCTCCAGGTAGGTTCTGCGATAGTGTGCTTTGTGTAAAATACGGTTAGGTAAGAGACAGACAGACACAGAGAGACAAAGAGGCAGACACACAGAGACAGGCAGACAGAGGCATAGAGGGACAGAGAGAGATACACGGGCATAGAGTCTGCAATAGGCCGGTTGGCCTGTGCATGGGAGCTCCTGTCGAGAGTTACTACAGACAGACAGGCATAAACGAGAGGGAGATAGACAGACAGACAGACAGAGGAAAGTTATGAAAGCTGGAGAGACATTGCTTATTTGTCTCTCACTTGTTTATGTTTTAAGGCGAGTGTAGAGTAGAGACAAGGGTGACTAAAATAAAATACTCAACATCTAAAGCCAAAAATATTATCTTCACATCCCAAATTGTAATGACCGTCTTCTCTTAACTCAGATCAACGGGACCAGAAGGTGAACAGATAAGCTAAAGGAAGTGAAGAAAAAAGATAAAGTTGGTGAAATACTGTAGAAACGTGGATAGAAAATGATGACGTCAGTGCAAGGTGGTAACAACGTCGGTTAAAAAGTGACAACGTTAGTGTGAAAACGTTAGCAAAGGGACGAAACGTTTTGGATCGTATTGAATATATTAGTTAGTGTTTGTGTGAGATAATGAGAGATACCAAGGTGTGTGTTTGTGGTAAGTGAACTCTACCTGCATTCATTCCTCCCCATATTGGGTCACTTGGCCAGAGATAACACACCACTTAACATGAACACTTGGGGAGCCGTTAAGTGAGTCAGTGAGTTAGTCGTCGTGTCTCGGTGAGGTGTGCTGAATGATCGTCATGCTGGAGAGTACGCAGGGGGGGGACGACCTCATGGTGCCTGTCCCTCGACGCCGGGCCTACAGTGAGGTCCACCCTAGGCCTCCACGCTTCCGCCGCCAGAGGTCAGCTTCTCCTCCTCGGCTGCATATAGCTTCTTCCGGCCAGCCTATCCCGAGGCACTCCGTCAGTTTCTTCACCAAGCCAGGTGGTGGGGACATGCTAGGGGGCTGCCCCACCAGCAGGAGTAACAGCATCTTCGCCGGCATGGTAGTGGGCAGTCCCCTGGGGTCGGGACCGCTGAATGGTACATCTCTACCTTTGCTGGGGATGAGTCCTACCCTGAGTGGCAGCCCTCCCACCCACACTTGTGACTATATGAGTCCCATCCGCCGCCCCCGCCTGCCCTCGGCCAGTGAGGCGCCCACTGTCGCCCCCATACCGGAGAACTTGCCCCTGCCGGATACTCCTCCTAGACCTACACTGGACTTCACTCTCCACTCGAACCTCGACCTTCTTGAAACTTCCTCCGTGAGTACCACCGCTCTTGTGTTCCTCTGCCTGCCCCGCCACTCTCCCCTGGGGTTAACGCATCCACACTTACTCATCTCAGGGTGAGTAAAGCAGACACCCCCCCAGGTGTGATGACGGGGTGGACAGGTTAATGTTTACATTGATTATTTATCTTCTCCTGGAGGACACTGTACCTGGTGGGTGTTGTGTCCTCCGGGTGTAGTAGTTACCTGGAGGACACTGTACCTGGTGGGTGTTGTGTCCTCCGGGTGTAGTAGTTACCTGGAGGACACTGTACCTGGCGGGTGTTGTGTCCTCCGGGTGTAGTAGTTACCTGGAGGACACTGTACCTGGCGGGTGTTGTGTCCTCCGGGTATAGTAGTTACCTGGAGGACACTGTACCTGGCAGGTTGTCCTCGCTGTGTCATCACCCGGCAGTTCACCTCAAGGTAAGTTTACCACTATGACTCAGCATTTATTAATTACACTGTGCCCCGAGGTTTACAACACTTCCAGACTTGTGTTGGAAATTTATTGTGGGTTCAGTCCAGTATCTTAACCCATCTCCTTCATAATGGCGGAGGTGTCTTGCACTTCTATTAATACAGGCAAAATCAACCAGCCTAACTTTACCTCACCTTACCTAAGTTAACTAAAATGACATTCTAAGATCATTAAGGTAAATGAACCAATGTTATCCTCGGTTTATTGTGTAAACAATGCAATGGGGCGCTCAGATATCATGGTAAAATAAAATGAACGATGTATCCGTCAACTATAAAGCTCGGGAAAATACCATAGTTACCCAAAGCAGGAGAGATTAAGTTTCGTTTTCTCTGACTGTAGAGAGAGCATGGATGCACAGGGAGACTATTGTAGTATATCACGGGGTAGACAATGTTGGGGAAACATTATGAAACAGACCTTTGATCATTTTACTCGTGACCAATTATCTTAAAATTAGACTTCTTTTTCGAATGTGATAAAAGATTAGGAGTAGGAATGTTGTGTGAACTACTATAAAAATACCGATATATTGATATTTTTTTTTAGTAGAATCCTCATATAAGTTCACATTGGTTCAACATTAGTGAGTTCAAGTTTACAAACAATGGGAAATAGACTAAACCTTTTTTTTGCGAGGGGGGTCATTTGAAAATTAGCCACACCTCAGTTTTTTTCACATGAGGATTAACCATCCTACCCTACCTTCACCTAACCCAACCCAACCCAACCCAACCCAACCCAACCCAACCCAACTCAACCCAACCCAACCCAACCCAACCCAACCCAACCCAACCAGATAGCGTTAGGGTGGTTCATCTTCAGGTGAAATAAGCTGGGATGTCTAATCTTAAGGTAAACGACAATTAGCAATAAAAATATTTAAACATCCATCAATATTCCTCAAGATAACCTTTGCGTGAGGAGTTCTGAAAAGATTACTTAAAAAAAATACACACACACACACACACACACACACACACACACACACACACACACACACACACACACACACACACACAGCCTCCCAAAATAGAGTGGTGTCACCTCTGAAAGGAACTCTTCAATGTGACGTCATAACTCACCACAGTCTGGCCTGGCCGTCTGCTGTGGAACCTGTAGCGCTAGCGTGGTTAGGTGAGGTCTTGTCTATCATGTTACTTATCACGCCTGAGCTGCGGAGGTCTGGGAGGAGGTGGAGGTCGGGGAGGGGGTAGAGGTCTAGATGGGGAGTGGGGAGAAGAGGGGAGGGGAAGTGTTGATCTTTGAGAAACGACTGAAAGAAGATTGGGAGTATCGAGATGTCAGGCATGATAGATTGATGAACATAAGAAAATAAGGAATCTGCAATAGGCCGGTTGACCTGTGCATGACAGCTCCTGTCGAGAGTTACTACCACTCTCTATCATCCATGAATCTATCTTGCCTCCTTTTGAAACTTTCCAGAGTTCCCGCACTTACTACAAAGTTGCTAAGCTTGTTCCACTCGTCCACCACCCTATTTGTGAACCAGTTTCTTCCCATCTTCCTCCTAAACCTAAACTTATCCAACTTGAATCCGTTGCTCCGAGTCCTATCCTGCTCTGATATTATAAGAACTTTATCTATATCCCCTTTATTGATTCCTTTCACCCACTTAAATACTTCTATCATATCTCCCCGCACTCTTCGTCTTTCTAGGGAATGCAAGTTAAGTTTCTTTAACCTATCCTGATATGGAAGGTTTCTAAGTCCCGGAATCATTTTTGTCATTCTTCGCTGCACCGACTCTAGTGAATTTGTATCCATTCTATAATAAGGGCACCAGAACTGAACCGCATAATCGAGGTGCGGCCTGACTAGCGCAAGATATAGTGCAATAAGACCTCTGCACTCTTATTACTTACACTTCTAGATATAAAACCCAATACTCTGTTTGCCTTATTTCGAACATTAACGCACTGTTTTCTAGGCCGTAGGCCCGGGCTTACAAGTACCCCTAGTTGTGGGTGTTTATGTTTTAACTCTTTGAAGGTGATGGTTTAACTCTGTGGTTGATGGTTTAACTCTGTGGTTGATGGTTTAGCCCTTTTTGGATGATAGTTTAACCTTTTAAGGATGACAGTTTAACCTTTTTAAGGATGATAGTTTAACCTTTTTGAGGATGATGGTTTAACCCTTTTTGGATGATGGTTTAGCCGTTTTAGGGATGGTGGTTTAACCCTTTTGAGGATGATGGCTTAACCCTCTTGAGGATGATGGCTTAAGCCTTTGTGAATGATGGTTTATCCCTTATTGGATGATGGTTTAAGCCCTTCTTGGATGATGGTTTAACCCTTTGAGGATGATGGCTTAACTCTGAGGATGATGATTTAACCCTTTTGAGGAAGATGGTTTAACTCCTTGAAGATGATCTCTTAACCCTATGAGGATGGTGGTTTAACCTTATGAGGACGATGGTTAAACCCTTTTTAAGATGATAGCTTAACCCATTCGAGAGAGTATATATATATATATATATATATATATATATATATATATATATATATATATATATATATATATATATATATATATATATATATATATATATATATATATACATATACACACACACATACCTTACCCAGTCTTGACCTCACTCTCCTCCCAGCTTACTTACCTTCCCCCTCCCCCCCTCCCAGTGTTCAACCATATGAAATCGCCAACAAACTCCTGAAATTTAAATCCAAACGCTCCACGACCTTAATTGACCTCCCAATCAAAATATACAAGGAGTTTGCAGTCGAACTTGCCACCCCCTCTGTTCTATTATTTATGCATCCCTCAGACAAAGCAAATGCCCTAATGAGTGGAAAACCGCATTTGTCACCCCCTTCCCCAAGGTCACCACCCCACAGTCCCCTAACGACCTCAAGCCAGTTGCCATTACCCCCATACCCAGTCTACTTTGTGAGGACTTTGTTTTTGAGTGGGCATTTGCCAGTATCTATCAGTCAATTGATCCACAGCAATTTGGCAATATGAGCACCTCCTCTACATCACACTGCTTGGTGAGTTTTCTGGATTTTCTGCACAAAAGCTTGCAGAAACGTAAGACATCACTATCCGTTGCCCTTGTGAACTGCAGGAAGGCCTTTGACCTTGTTGATCACTACACTGTTATCAACAAGGCTATTGCACTAGGGCTGCCCACCAACCTGGTCTCATGGCTCACTGATTTCTTGAGTGGACGTCGCCAGGCAGTGAGGTATCAGAGCTTTGGTCTCTACATTCCAACACCTCACCTGCGGTGTTCCCCAGGGGACCAAGATGGGACCACTGTGCTTCCTCATCCTCATCAACGACACTCTATCCGACACTCCTCACAGGTGGAAGTATGTGGATGACTGCATTGTAGGGGTTTCAGTGGACAACACCGCACCAGATTACTCATCACTACAAGGCACCCTGGACAGGCTACAGGCATGAACTACGGAGAACAAGGTCACCATCAACCACACCAAAACCGTAGTCATGCACATCAATACCGCCACCACTCCAGTGCAAGCCCCAGCAGTCACAGTGGGTGCCCATCCTCTCCAGCTGGTGCAGTCTGCCAAACTCCTGGGTGTAACTATAGACAACAAACTTGACTGGAAGGCCCATGTAAATAACACAGTCAAGGCAGCCTCGTACCGTCTCTACATGCTACGACGACTTAAGTCACTTGGGACACCCACGCCAGAGCTGAGGACTATCTACAACGTCTTTATTCTCCCCAAACTAACGTATGCGTCACCAGCAACTGAGTTGCCTCTGAAGATGTCTTGAATAAAGACGAAAGCTAAGGTGCTCCGTTGTATCCCTTTTCCCGTGTGATTTTATCAAGATTTATCTTATCCACGTTTTCATTGTGGATCTAATGAAATAAATAAATATATATATATATATATATATATATATATATATATATATATATATATATATATATATATATATATATATATATATATATATATATATATTTATTTATTTATTTATTTATTTATTTATTTATTTATTTATTTATTTATTTATTTATTTATTTATTTATTTATTTATTTATGGCCTTATCAGTACTTATTACAACTGGGTTAAACCGGACAAAAAATTAATGACACGAATTTCATGCAGCTCTTTCTTCACGGAATGTTTTAAGTGCGTTGCGTCACACACTCTCTGATACACACTCACTCACTTTCTCTCTCTCTCTGTCTCTCACACACGCACACACGCACGCACACACACACACACACACACACACACACGTTGCGCCGACTTGAATTACTGAGACACGCACAGTGAGCCGGGTGTACATTCTGTCTTAAACTTTAATTAATAATAAAAGTTTGTAACTTTACCTCGTCTAAATTGTTTATTATTTGTAACTTAACCTAAGTTGTTTGTTCCCTAACCTAACCTAACTTAACCTAAATAGTTTGTTACGTAACCTAAATAGTTTGTTACCTAACCTAACTTAAATAGTTTGTTCCCTAACCTAACTTAACCTAAATAGTTTGTTACGTAACCTAAATAGTTTGTTACCTAACCTAACTTAAATAGTTTGTTCCCTAACCTAACTTAACCTAAATAGTTTGTTACGTAACCTAAATAGTTTGTTACCTAACCTAACTTAA
>NW_024742338.1:1537650-1555150 GCF_018991925.1 Homarus americanus
CAGTATAGCGATAACGTGGAGGTCTGATTCGTATGTGTTTTTATAAACACCTAGACACACACACACACACACACACACACACACACACACACACACACATATATATAAATACTTTTGTGTTATTAATAAAATTATCTTTTCTTGTGCATCTTATCACTCATTAGATTAAATGTGAGTGAGTGAAGTATGAGTGAGGCAGGTGGTGGACAGGAGGACATAAACTGGGTTGGTGAACTTGACTCTAGGTCCCCCTCCCCTCTCCCATCTTCCACCCCTCCCCCGCCCACCCCTCCTTCCCCTCTCACACGCTCAACAGCCAGGCAGCCACACCTTTTGGTAAGAACTTATATTAGCGCACGCCTCCTCACCAGTCTCTCAGTTGTGTAAGATCTTCCCCGGGGCAAACACTGTCGTCTTATTTTTATTTTATTTTATTATTATTTCTATCATTATTCAGGAGAGATTCTTAACATACTATGAAGTAGACTTGACACAGGTTGAAGATAAGTCGAGGTTTAGTTTCATCACATATAATACACGTTTTACAGATCGTCTTTCTTGGAATTTTTTTTTTTTTACATTTGTTGATTCGTTATTTGTCGTATATTTGTTGTGGGAGTTTGTGGGGTAGTTGGAGGGGGGTTGAGTGTCGTGGGTGCCTTAGTGGGTGAACATTTATGCTGGTCAATAAGGTAAAATTGATTTTCGATAGCAACAGAGAGGTAGGTGGTGTATCGCGATATGGGAAGTTGGTAAGTTTTCAGGCCAGAGCGGCAGTAAGGTGGCTATCATTACCTCACGCCCCGCCTGCTAAACTCTCAAACTCATTAATAAGCCAATTTTTTTTATATGAGGATCTTGAAACAATACAATTATCTATTTTTCTCAATAATTGAAGAAAAGTTGGGTTGACTTGGTAAGCGTCAAGGCCATAAAAGTTGTAAATGACTGAAAGGCAGTACGAGACGTTGGGCATAAAGTGGCGCCGCGGGACGTGTAGGTTTGAGTATGTTACTAGCCGTTTGTGTTTTATTGTAGATAAGTGATCCAGGGAGACAACTAGTGCCTTGTGACGTGGTTAGTGGAAAGTTTAACCCGTAACAAAAGTAGTGTGTAAATGTGGTAGTTGTGTAGTGCGGTGGAGGTGGGGACGGTGAGGGTGTGAGGGTTCCACCACAGCTGTGAGGTGAGAGGCAGTCAGTCGCCTCAGCGTTGCTTCCCTACAACATGCATTCATGTAAATTGTTACTTGCATCACCTCTGCCTTAACCAGTATCACCAATGACACTAATATCATCCACTGTGATTTTGGATATAATTTGTGCCAAGTGGAATTATTTGTGTAAAACCGGACATAGTTGTTATTTGTCGAAAAACAAAATTACCTTCATAACAGGAGTATAACCGAGAATATATATTGTAACTACAAAGTTATCTTCAACAAATTAGTGGCAGCAGCTACACTCTTGGTAACGAGATGAAGATACGTGCGTGTGAGGGAGAGAAACTAAACCATATATTGTGTTGGAAATTAGTTATGAGGTTATAAGTAAACCTGAAAACTTTATACAAAAGCTCAAGGTGAGGGAAATACAGTGCAGTTGAGGGTGTGTGTGTGTGTTGGTTGACGAGGATGGGTGCGGAGTTGACGCCGCCCAGGCCCACCACCACCTCACATCTGCCAGTGGGCAGACACACACACACGCCACCATCCTCTCCCACCTTAAGTCGGTTTGTCTTTTATAATCTTCTACCCTCACAGATTCCTTCTACATAAAATCTATCGTGTTATTTGTGTCGTGGTGCTGGCTGTAGGGGACCACAACACCCACACACAGAGAAGCGTGGGAGTGATGCCCAGGGTAGTACAAGTGGTGGCTGCTGTGTTAAGAGGCTTCACGCTGATGTATACATGTGCGCTGGGTGGGCTTCTCTGACATCACCGGCGAGATTCTTAGAGGTTCCTACGTTGCGTTATATTTTTTCTCGTATTTTGACGTGGAGAGAAACGCAAGATTTCCTGACGCATATTGAATTTAAATTACCAAAAAACTATTAAGAAAGAACATAAGAAAATAAAGGAGTCTGCAATAGGCCGGTTGGCCTGTGCATGGCAGCTCCTGTCTAGAGTTACAACCACTCTCTATCATCCATGAATCTATCTAGCCTCCCCTTAAAACTTTCCAGCGTTCCAGCACTTATTACTAAGTTGCTAAGCTTGTTCCACTCGTCCACCACCCTATTTGTGAACCAGTTTCTTCCTATCTCCCTCCTAAACCTAAACTTATCCAACTTAAATCCGTTGCTTCGAGTCCTATCCTGCTCGGATATTATAAGAATTTTATCTATATCCCCTTTATTGATTCCTTTCACCCACTTAAATAATTCTAACATATCTCCCCGCACTCTTCGTCTTTCTAGGGAATACAAGTTTGGTTTCTTTATGTTAACGAGAATGCACTTAGAAATTTGAATAAAAAACGAAAAGACGAAATTAATGTCCAATATTGTAGAGTTTCAGTACGATTATGACTCCATATTGGAATGATTTTATAGTTTAAGGTAGTTAAGGTGCGCGCTGACAGCTCCAGATAGAAATATATATAAAAAAATACCTGAAGATTAGCCACCCTAGTTATTTCACCTGGGGGGTTAGATTAGGCTAGGTTGTGTTAAGTAAAGTTGTCGATTGGGTGGTTAATTTTAAGAGGAAAACAACAGAGGGTGGTTAATCTTAAGGCGATATAAGGTGAGGGTGGTTACTAATTAGGTGATCCAATTCATGGCACGAACTATTGTTAATTTAGGGCCAGGTTGAGGTATGTTCTCACACACACACACACTGCCCTGGGATTCTACCTGTCTGTCTGTCTGCCACACAACACCATCTTCCCTTCTACTTGTGCTGATCGTGGTGCTGGTCTGTGTGGCAGTCTTTTGAACCTGGCCTGGTACTACTCTAGACATGGGAGAGAGAGAGTGAGAGACTGGGAAAGAGAGAGAGAGAGAGTGACACACCTAATGGCACCGTTTTGGTATTCATGAGTATTCCTTATGTCAGTGCCAAGGACTTTTGTCGACTGCCACGTACTTCTGTTTGAGTGCCACGGACTATCCACGTATGAGTGACTCTGACTCCGTTGTGAGTGGCACGAAATGAAACAATCTATTCCAATCAAAGTTTATTGTTGAAGTTGACTCTTGTAGGAATATGTGAAAAGATAAACTATCACTTTATATTGAGTAAATTGCCTCCCTCAACTGAACCCTCCTACGTCACGTTATATGTTAAACTTATCGCAGTAACATTAATTTAACATCTTAAAAAAATATATTACCTGGCATAAAATTCAAATAATAAATAGTGATATTATGAATTTGTGTGTGTGTGTTAAAATATATTATGGCGCCTCGATGATTTAAGTGGTTGAAAAGCTCATCATCATTCCTGTTGTCTAGGCCCTTGGTTCGAGTCCCTGTGGCGCCTGTTTGTATGAGTAGTGTTGTTGGCCAGTGATGCACCACCTCCTTCCCGTCAGGTAGTAAGCTGGGGCCAGACATAACAAAGGTACTGAGGAATTTAACAAAGGTACTGAAGAATTTAACAAAGGTACTGAGGAATTTTGCCTTCTAAGTGAACGTATGGTATATTGTTAAGGTAGAGTCTCACTGTTAATTTTTGTGTAAGTGAACGTATCTATGTAGTGTCTCAGTGTTAATCCTCCTCATATTCGTGAACGTAACTACAGCATCGATAACAACATGTCTGGAACGTTAACAACAAAGGTCAAGGACACAACTGGGAGGTCACGCAGCCTTTACTAATCCCATCCAATATATATTTTTTGTTTTATGTACCTGGAGGTGTATTGGATAAGGGTTGCATTAGGAAGACCTTATCCAACCCAATCCTTACGCGTCTCTGATTCAATTGAGAGAGAGAGAGAGAGAGAGAGAGAGAGAGAGAGCCCTTCTTGCATCATCAACACTCCTTCCCAACTCACGCCACTACCCCCTCCAACCTCACCCCACCCCTCCCACTCCTCACCCCCACCCCTCCCACTCCTCTCCATAAAAGGTAAACACATTATGCTTCTGTAGTCAAGGTACATTTTGGACGCCATTTTTCATTAACTTTTGTTTTTTATTGAAAAATTTCTTGTTTTATCTGAGTTTTTTTTAATTTATTCTAACCTCAGTAAGTTTAAGGGGTTCAGAGTTGTTAAGGGTTCATCTTAGGGGTTTAGAGTTGTTAAGGGTTCATCTTAGGGGTTCAGAGTTGTTAAGGGTTCATCTTAAGGGTTCAGAGTTGTTAAGGGTTCATCTTAGGGGTTCAGAGTTGTTAAGGGTTCATCTTAGGGGTTCAGAGTTGTTAAGGGTTTATCTTAGGGGTTCAGAGTTGTTATGGCACTGATTCTTAGACCCAAGCACTGTAAACGTCATCTTTACACACGCACACACATTTTCTCTTATAAAGATACACACACGCTCTCACTCTCGCAAACAGACACACACACACACACACTCTCACTCACACACACACACACACACACTCACACACTCACAGCCGCAGTAGATCGATATACGCACAGTGGTCATATGTGTGTGGGGGGATCAATAGTGTGTGTGTGTGTGTGTGTGTGTGTGTGTCATGTGTGTAATGTGTGTGTGTTACCCAGCTGAGGTGGCGTATCCTGGCGTAGTCCACCTCCCCACGCCACGACCCTTCTGCAGTCACCACACACACGCCTCGACCCATGCACCAGTCACCACACACTCCTCGACCCACACAGTCACCACACACACGCCTCGGCCCATGCCTGGTCACACACACGCCTCGACCCGCCACCAGTCACCACACACGCCTTGACCTATGCCACCAGTCACCACACGCCTCGATCCATGCCACCAGTCACCACACACCTCGACCCACGCCACCAGTCACCACACACGCCTCGACCCAAAGCCACCAGTCACCACACGCCTCGACCCATGCCACCAGTCACCACACGCCTCGACCCACGCTCCACCATACACGTCTTAGCCTACGGCGTCCCCCCTCTCTCTCTCTCTCTCCAGTGTTTTGTACAGTAGGGCCTTGCGTGTTGGTATTTCGTTCAGGTCGATTTTTTCTCCTAATAATTAAAACAAGGCTGATCTACAGTCGACAACTTCTTCATAAACCTAACGTAGCCTAACAAACCTAAACAGCACTTTCTGTCTTATTTTACAATCTTAACCTAACCGAGCTTACTTCCTCTAACTAACCAATCCAGCCAAACCTAACCTAAATCTAACCAAATCCAGCAAACCTAACCTAATCTAACCAAATCGTAAGCCTAGCCTAACCTAACCAAATCCCATTAGAAGCCTAGCAAACCTAACCAAATCCAACTAATCCTAACCTAAGCTAACCTAACGTAGCCTAACCAAACCTAACCTAACTCTGTCTTATTTTACAATCCTAACCTAACAACCGAGCTTAACTTCACTCTAACCTAACCAAATCCAACCAAACCTAACCTAATCTAACCAAATCCAACCAAACCTAACCTAATCTAACCAAATCCAACCAAACCTAACCTAAGCTAACCTAACCAAACCTAACCCTATCTTACTTTACAATCCTAACCTAACAACCTAGATTAACTCTAACCTAACCAAGTCCAACCTAACCCTTATATAAAAAAAAACTCCCCTCACGCCCAAAAGACATACAGTATACCAGTCAGGTCATGAGAATCGGGAACAGATGTAAATGTTGATCTTAAGGAATATAATTAAGAAGTTTGTTAAGGGGTTGAGATAGAATAGACCGGCTGAATCTGGATTACGCAGTTCAGTTCTGGTCACCGTATTACAGAATGGATATAGAATCCTTGGAAAGAATTCAGAGGAGAATGACAAGACTAATCCCGGGCATTAGGAACCTTGAGTACAGAGACAGGTTAAAGCATCTTAAATTGCACTCCCTCGAGAGACGTAGAGCGAGGGGCGATATGATAGAGGTGTATAAATGGAAGTCGGGGCTAAACAAAGGGGACATTGCAAAGGTACTCAAACTATCCAACCAGGAGCGAACTCGTAACAATGGTTTTAAATTAGACAAATTTAGATTTAGGCGCGAAATAGGTAAGCACTGGTTTGGAAACAGAGTAGTGGACGAATGGAACAAGTTATCAAATATCATCATTAACTCGAATACGCTGGATAGCTTCAAACATAGGTTGGATGCTTATATGAGCAATAGGGGTTGGGTGTAAACGGGACTGCCCAGTATGGACCAATGCGATGGAGGGTCGGTGAGGGGCAGGAGTAGTGTAGAGACGGAGTGAGGGAGGAAGGAGGTGATGGAGTGAGGGAGGAACCTAACCTAAACCTACCTTAGACTAAAAGGATAGGAGAAGGGAGGGGAGGGGTTTAAAAGCCAGGTAGACGCCAGGTAATGGGTTAACTCATACACAGGTAGTGGGACGACACACAAACACACACGCATGCACAGGTGATGGATGATTCATACATGCACTGCACAGGTAATTGGGGGAGACTTGTTACCTGTTATGTTGGTATAAGTATCTTTACGTGTGTGCGTGTGTGTGTGTGTGTGAGAGAAACGCTAAGATTAATATCGGAGCAGACACACACACACACACACACACACACACACACACACACACACGTAGACAAAAACTAAACCAGATCAGTTCCCGGCAAGTATAGTGTCGTACTCAAGGGGTCAAGTTATTGTACTCAAGAGGTTAAGTCATCGTACTTAAGGGATTAAATCATCGTACTCACGAGTTAAGTCATCATACTCATGTGATTAAGTCATCGTACTCGTGGGATTAAGTCATCGTACTCAAGATAGTCAAAATTGAAGTTAATTTTATTTGACACAGATATACCGCAGCTACAGATTATCTCCACTAAATTATTAACTGGGTAACTGCTTCAGATACTGTAGTTAGTGTGTTTGACTGTTTGCTAATTAGTTTGGTTGTTTGTTTGATTGTTAGTTAATTGGTTAAATAATTTAATGTGTTTTGTTTGATTGTTGATTGAATTACCCAAGATAATTAATGCAAGAGCCCCCAGTCCTGTCATGAGATATGACCTATATGCAAATCCTCCGCCCACCAGTACAGTTTAAGACATATGTAAAGACAGCAGTTGAGGCAGTCAGGGTGGGGTAGGGTAAGGTGGTCAAGGTGAGGTGGAGTGGTGGGGTGGGGGTAAGGTGGTGGGGGTGGGGAGTAAGGTGGTGGGAGTGGGAGTAAGGTGGTGAGGTGGTGGGGGTGGGGGAGTAAGGTGGTGGGGTGGGGTAAGGTGGTGGGAGTAGGAGGCAAGGTGGTGGGGTGGGGTAAGGTGGTGGGGTGGGGAGCCAAGGTGGTGGGGTGGGGGTGGGTGTGTTGAGATGAGATCAAAAGGTGGTGAGGTGGTGGGGTGGGGTGAGGTGGTGGGGTGGGGGTGGTGGTGGGAGTAGGGTAAGATGGTGGGGTAGGGAGGTGGTGGGGTGGGGAGTGGGTGGTGGGACAAGGTGGGGCTTTCAGGGGTGGGGTGGGGTAAGGTGGTGGGGTGAGGTGGGGCTTTCCAGGGTGGGGTGGGGTGTTTCGTATGTACATGCATGTATGTATGTACCAACACCGTCTCTCTACCACGCACGCACACCTGACCTTTTGTTTTTCACTGCTTTCCACACCTTTGTCTCTCTCTCTCTCTCTGTCCCTCTCTATCTCTCTTTTCTTGCGTTTTCTTCCTCTCTTTTTGCATATTTGTTTATCTTTCTCAGTTCCTTTCTTTCTTTCGTTCTTGTCCTTTTTTTTCCTGCTCTCTCTCTCTCTCTCTCTCTCCTCCTCTCTCTCTCTCTCTCTCTCTCTCTCTCTCTCTCTCTCTCTCTCTCGTTGGTTACAAAGGTCCAGGTGTGAACGGAACCTTTTTTTATCCAGTGTCGACCTTTTGACTTTTCCTTCATTTATTCCTTCATTTTACTCCCTTATTTAATTTTTTATCCCTTTAATTATGCTTTCAACCTAACCTAAGAACACAATGTTTTCGCTAAGGTAGATTGAAAAAGATCAGATGTGTAGCAACAGGTGTGTAGAGGTAAGAAACAGGTATGGAGCAACAGGTGTGTGGGGGTAAGAAACAGGTAATAAGAACTGTGGGTGTGTGGGGGTAGAGGCAATTGCTTGAGACTTAACTAGGTGTGTGGGGGGTAAGGAAACAGGTATGGAGCAACAGGTGTGTGGGGGTAGAAACAGGTATGGAGCAACAGGTGTGTGGGGGTAAGAAACTGGAGTGTGGAGCAACAGGTGTGTGGGGGGTGTAAGAAACAGGCCATGAACTAACAGGTGTGTGGGGGTAAGAAACAGGTATGGAGCAACAGGTGTGTGGGGGTAAGAAACAGGTATGGAGCAACAGGTGTGTGGGGGTAAGAAACAGGTATGGAGCAACAGATATGTGGGGGTAAGAAACCGGTATGGAGCAACAGGTGTGTGGGAGGATGTAATAAGCAGGTGAATATACCTGTGGCTCTGCGCACCTGGCCAAACCCACCTACTGTACCTCCCGGGCAGTTGGGTACGAGTATTGGGTGGGGCAGTGTGAGGGTGGGCAGTGTGAGGGTGGGGGCAGGGGTGGTGGGTGAGTGTGAGGGTGGGGCCCAGGGGTGAGGGGTGGGGAGTGTGGAGTGTGGGGGTGGGGTGGGGTTAGGGTGGAGCAGGGTTAGGATGGGGTGGGGGTTGAGGGGGAGGGTGTGACAGGGAAGAGTGAGGTAGGAAGAATCAGGGTGTGACATTGGCAGAGATGGAGACAGAGTGAGTGGATGTGACAGGGGTGGGGTGAGATAGTCAGGAGTAAGTATCAGGGTGTGACAGGGGTGAGGGTGTGACAGTGGCAGGGGCAGGACAGAGTGGTGAGGATGTGACAGGGTGAGGGTGAGATAGTCAGGGTAAGAAGTATCAGGGTGTGAAGGCAGGGTTGACCGTGGCAGGGTAGAGAGTGGTGAGGATGTGACAGGGGTGGTGGGGAGATGGTCAGGGTAAGAGTATCAGGGTGTGACAGGGGTGAGGTGTGACAGTGGCAGGGTGAGACAGAGTGGTGAGGATGTGACTTGGGGTGAGGTGAGATAGTCAGGAGTAGAGTATCAGGGTGTGACAGGGTGAGGGTGTGACAGTGGCAGGGTGAGACAGAGTGAGTGAGGATGTGACAGGGTGAGGGTGAGATAGTCAGGGTAAGAGTATCAGGGTGTGACAGGGTTGAGGGTGTGACCGTGACAGGGTAAGAGTATCAGGGTGTGACAGGGTGAGGGTGTGACCGTGGCAGGGTAAGAGAGAAGACAGGTCTAGGGTGACGTAGGACCGGGTCTCTCTGTCATAACTAGGTGCGTGACGATTGGGTATCACTGTAAACACTACCACCAGTCTTTTCCTTCTTTCTTTCTTTCTTTCTTTCTGTCTTTCTTTCTTTCCTTCTTTCTTTCTTTCTTTCTTTCTTTCTTTCTTTCCTTCTTTCTTTCTTTCTTTCTACTGCTGCTACTGTTGTTTATATTCCTGTTTTTTGTTCTTTTCTTTGAGTTACTGTTGTTTCTGTTGCTGCTGCCCCTGTTGTTGTTGTGTTTGTTTATCATTCTTTTGTTTTAATACTGTTACTTTTTCCTTGTTTTTGTTATTATTGTTACCGTTTTAGCTTTTATTTTTTGGGGTTGATGATTTTGTTTCGTCTTTTTGTTTTAGTTAAGTTACTGCTCTTGGTTTTGTCTCGTTTTCTGTTGGTGCTTCTTCAGGACTTCGGTGTTGTGTTGCGTCTTGTGAACTTGTCAAGGGGTTATACCTCTCTCTCTCTCTCTCTCTCTCTCTCTCTCTCTCTCTCTCTCTCTCTCTCTCTCTCTCTCTCTCTCTCTCTCTCCTCCCTTCCTCACTCCCTCCCTCCCACGCACCTACCCTCTCATCTTTCCACTCCCTCCCTCTCTGCTTCGAGTTAATGCCCAAATTATACAGTACAACCCCCCCACTCTCCCTCTCATCTTCCCCTCCCTCCCTCTCCACCCCTCTCTTCTTCGAGTTAGTGGCCAAATTATACAGTAGTTAGGAAGGCTTTAGATAGGTACAAAGGCTCAGGTATAGAAGGCCAGACTGTAAAGTGTCTTGCCTCTCCGATTACACTCTTACTTGTGGGCGTGTCGGGGTGTGTGTTGTGTGTGTGTGTGTGTGTGTGTGTGTGTGTGTGTGTGTGTGTGTGTGTGTGTGTGTGTGTGTGTGTGTGTGTTGGTTCTCACTGCGGCATCTACAATCCCCAGACGAAAAATTTGAGTCCCAAGTGAAGGTTAAAAAAAAAAAAGTACACACAACTCACTCGGTTAACATGAGATAAATGTCCAGAATTATTGTCCATTATTAGTCATTTGCTGTGATTGTTTGTGTGCGTGTTGTGGTGTTTATTTGCTTCATGTGCGTGTTGTGGTGTTTATTTGCTTCATGTGCGTGTTGTGGTGTTTATTTGCTTCATGTGCGTGTTGTGGTGTTTATTTGTTTCATGTGCGTGTTGTGGTGTTTATTTGTTTCATGTGTGTTGTGGTGTTTATTTGCTTCATGTGCGTAAGTAGGGTGTTTATTTGCCCATGTGCGTGGTGTTATGGTGTTTTATTTGTTTATGTGCGTGTTGTGGTGTTTATTTGTTTCATGTGCGTGTTGTGGTAAGCGTTTATTTGCTTCATGTGCGTGTTATGGTGTTTATTTGCTTCATGTGCGTGTTGTGTGTAATATGAGTCTGGGTTGGTTATGATGTGGATGACCGTGGAAGTGTGTTGCTGTCCTTGTGTGTGTGTGTGTGTGTGTGTGTGTGTGTGTGTGTGTGTGTGTGTGTGTGTGTGTGTCAGTGTTCTTGATGTTAATGTCCATTCTTGTCCGTGTTCGACTAATATGGGCATCAGTATTCGTCGAAGCATATTACAAACACCAATATTGCCACCCTAACCTAAACCAAACCCCAACCTAAGCCCAACCTAAAACCAAACCCAACTCCAAACCAAACCTAACCCAAACTCAACCAAAAAATCAAACCTAAACCTAAACCAAACCTAACCTAAACCAAACCTAACCTAAACCTAAACCTAACCTAAGCCTAAACCAAACCTAAGCCCAACCTAAACCAAACTTAACCTAAACCAAAACCAAACCTAAACCAAAACCAAAACCAAACCTAACCTAAACCTAAACCAAACCTAAACCTAAACCAAACCTAACCTAAACCAAAACCAAACCTAAGCCCAACCTAAACCAAACCTAAACCAAAACCAAAACCAAACCTAACCTAAACCTAAACCAAACCTAAACCTAATCTAACACTAACTTTGATGGGGTTGGGTTGATAGTGGATTGGTCAGGGGGTCAAGGGAGGGACGGGGGTCATTCTATCGTGGACGTGACTAGTGGTGTTCCTACAGTGTACCGTGACTAGTGGTGTTCCTACAGTGTACCGTGACTAGTGGTGAAGCCCTACAGTACCGCAAAAGACTAGGTGTTCCTACAGTGTACTGTGACTAGTGGTGTTCCTACAGTGTACCGTGACTAGTGGTGTTCCTACAGTGTACCGTGACTAGTGGTGTTCCTACAGTGTACCGTGACTAGTGGTGTTCCTACAGTGTACCGTGACTAGTGGTGTTCCTACAGTGTACCGTGACTAGTGGTGTTCCTACAGTGTACCGTGACTAGTGGTGTTCCTACAGTGTACCGTGACTAGTGGTGTTCCTACAGTGTACCGTGACTAGTGGTGTTCCTACAGTGTACCGTGACTAGTGGTGTTCCTACAGTGTATCGTGTACTATACCACAGTGTACCGTGACTAGTGGTGTTCCTACAGTGTATCGTGTATATAGACTAGACCAGCTGGCGCCACCTACCGGATATTAAACACACTTTGGTTAAGGTGAGCGGCCCAGCCTTAGGAACTAGAATGACTGACACACACACACACACACACACACACACACACACACACACACACACACACACACACACACATGGGGTTATATTTAGTGACGGGTCGGGGAGTCTTACCTCGTTATGGGGGGCTTTTGTGATTGGTTAGTAAAGAGGAGGCGTGAGTTGGGTGACGGCCAATCAGATTTGAAGTTTTCTTTATTTGTTTTTTGTTAGTGCAAGTCATTGAGTGTGTTTGTTTGTTTGTTTTTGTTTGTTTGTTTTATAAGGAGTAGTACCATTATTTTGATATAGAATGTTATATATATTTTTGTTCTTGCTGAAAAAAATTACATATTAAAGAGAGAGAGAGAGAGAGAGAGAGAGAGAGAGAGAGAGAGAGAGAGAGAGAGAGAGAGAGAGAGAGAGATGAAATACCCCTAATGCTATGGGTACAATGTGACCCCTAAGCACCACGTTATATCCAGGTTATACGGAAGTCAAGGCGCGCGTGTGTTATACTCACATACGGACATTAACATAACTGTCATGGTGGAGTATATACCTTGTTAGGATATACCACAACTCCCTCCTCAAAAAATGTATATATCCTGTAGACGATTTCCTGTGAGACAATATGACACAACGGACGAAGGATTTTGACAACCCTTCTGAGGCAACAGGAGTCACAGTGTTCATTTGGGACTTTATCGGACCTGTTTTTGGAGCGAGTGTTTATATTATGTTGGATTTGGTTAGGTTAGGTTAGTAATGTTATGTTGGTCAAGGCGTCTCTCTCTATTTCCCCTTTTGTCCAACATCTTCACTACTACTACTGCATTTTTTTATTTTTTATAATGGCCTCCAGCCACCCCTAATTGCCACACCTTCGCCACCATTTTATTACCTTAATATTAAATATCCTAATACATAAGTAGCTATCCTAACTATGTTGAGTTAGTTGAGCTACTACTACTACTACTACTATTATTACTACTACTGACAATAATAATGATACAAAAATAATAGTACCGAGAGTAGTAATATCATCACCGTTACTACTACTACTACTGGATCTACTACCATCTACCACGACTACTACCACCATCTACCACGACTACTACCACCTACCACGACTACTACCACCTACCACGACTACTACCACCTACCACCACTACTACGACAAATTCAGGTGTTCGTGGACCTTATTTGACGTGACTGTGTATTGTGTACTGTCCTGTTAAGAGTGACTGTGTTTGGTGTACTATCCTGGTATTTCTTCTACCGTGATAGGTGTGAAATTAACATCACTCAACCTACTTCTTTGGTCGCTCTTACACTACAGGTGATAGCACTAATTAGATCGACCTTTTATCAACACCTGGGCAACCTGGAAAAGGGGGTGTAGGTATAATAATAATAATAATAATTAACGGTTTATTGAAAAAGTTCTGCAGCCCGAAGGCTGAAAATATACATTGGACATAAATGACTTATTACATACATTGGTGGTTTAACAAAAGCCTTCATTAGAGAAAGGTAAAGGAACATACAGTGAACGTACAGATTAATGTAGGTGTTGAATAGCAAACACGTAGTGTAGTAACTCCCTCCCAGATGGTGTTAGGAGGAACTCACGTGGTGTAGTAGTTCCCTCAGATGGTGTTATGAGGGACCTGGCGTGGTGTAGTAATTCCCTCGCAGATGGTGTTATGAGGGGCCTGACGTGGTGTAGTAATTCCCTCACAGATGGTGTTTCACAGATGGTGTTATGAGGGACCTCACGTGGTGTGGTAATTCCCTCACAGATGGTGTTATGAGGGACCTCACGTGGTGTAGTAATTCCCTCACAGATGGTGTTATGAGGGACATGTGGTGTAATAATTCCCTCACAGATGGTGTTATATGAGTGAGGTGTGGTCTTACGCCTTCCAATTGTAGACGGATTAACACATCGCTGGTTGTTGTTGGGTCTCACGGGCCGTTATCACTGGGCACCTGGGACCTCACTGTGTGAAGGTTAACTTGGGTACGACTGTTACTGTTGAGTTGTTCTCACTGACTTAAGCACTGTTCACCACTGTTCACCTCTGCTTAACACTGGTTCCGTTCCTTTCCTAAATGAAATTGTAACTTCTGGCGAGAACTTGTTGATATTCCTGTGGGGAGGAGAGTTCAGGGGAGGGGGTTGGTATGGGCCAACTTAACAGTTGACCTGGCTGCTCCGAGAGGAGCGCCAGGTACGTCTTGACCCTTCGGTGGTCAAGGTATGTGTATGTGTGTGTGTGTTCCCGATACACACACACACACACAATACACACCATTTCCTCTCCTTTTTTGAGACCACACAACTCACCAGCGAGGGGCGACCTGATAGAGGTGTATAAGTGGAAGTCAGGGCTAAACAAAGGGGACATTACAAAGGTACTCAAACTATCCAACCAGGAGCGAACCCGTAACAATGATTTTAAATTAGACAAATTTAGATTTAGGCGTGAAATAGGTAAACACTGGTTTGGAAACAGAGTAGTGGATGAATGGAACAAGTTACCAAATATCATCATTAACTCGAATACGCTGGATAGCTTCAAACATAGGTTGGATGCTTATATGAGCAATAGGGGTTGGGTGTAAACGGGACTGCCCAGTATGGACCAATAGGCCCGCTGCAGTTTCCTCCATTCTTATGCTCTTATGTTCTTATCCCGAGCCCTCCCTATAGTGCTGAATCCCTTTATGCTGGCTTTATACACTCTCCCACTTTTTGCCTCCCACGCTGCCTTTGTGCTCTTACCCCCTCTTAGCTAGCAAGACATGATTCACATACTTAACATTACTGCCACCTATAACTTACCTCCTCGGTTCTATACACAGCTCTTAGGGGTCAATAGTACACAGACACGTTATAAATCACTTGGGTATAATAATTTGGGGTTTAGATACATTAAAAACATAACAAAAAACAAAACAAAACAAACAAAACATAAAAAAAACATAAAAAACTACAAATCTCACCTTGACGTCAGCCCATCATTCCATCTCATGGTTCCTTGACCGACGAAGAGGCACGGGTCAAGTTGATTTAGCAAAAAGCCTTTGACAAAGTACCCGCCGAGAGAGAGGGCGGGCGGGGGAGGAGGGGGTAGTAACCCTTATACACTCAAGTATTACCACATCACTCCACCTATTCTTGTCTAGACTCTCTCTCTCTCTCTCTCTCTCTCTCTCTCTCTCTCTCTGACAGGGACACAGCGCGCGCTTCTTTATGGTTCTTCATCTGGCTGTCACTCATCTCCTACTGGTGTTCCTCAGGGCATCGTACTGGGTCCCCTCCCTGTTACTAACCATACTTGAACAATCTTTCCTCCTACGATCATCTCTCCTCCTTCGATCATCCTTCCTTCTGCAACCACCCTCCGTCCTACGACCACCCTCCCCCTTACGACCACCCACCCTCCCTCAACTAGATACCCTACAGGACCTACATCATCATTATGCATCCTACGGTGAGGTTGATGTAGACAACCCCACCGAGTTACACGACCTTTGTAAACTGGGAACAAACGTGTCAGTTGAGGCTTAACGGGTGACAAATGGACGCTGCCTCTCTCGCCCTTGCACCAGATCGAGTTCCCTTCCTCAACACCCAACAATAATATACACATACCTTCATACATACATACACATATACATACATACATATATACATACATATATACATACATTCTCACATATACATACATACACACACAGCTCTTCAGAATTTTAAGTGGAAGATATATACAGGCATTCACACACACACACACACACACACACACACACACACACACACACGAAATAAGAGTAAAAACAAAATCAAATCCACTCAACAATATTTTACAACAAACGAAGATAAGAAAGTGTGAGGGACTATGACAACAGACGCCAGACAACAACAGGAAGTAGATATCCTCCTCCTGCCGCCTCTCTCTCTCTCTCTCTCTCTCTCTCTCTCTCTCTCTCTCTCTCTCTCTCTCTCTCTCTCTCTCTCTCTCTCTCTCTAAACACCGACACACTCACGCCACGAAGACATACACCAGCTCGCATACCTCACTGACGCATGCACTTACACTCACACACAGACACACTTGTATTAACACATTCGCATCGACACACTTACAGACACACTTGCATAGAAATACTTACTACACCCCTTACACAGACACACTTACACAGACACACTAACACAGACACACTTACACAGACACACTTACACAGACACACATACACAGATACACACACACACACACACACACACACACACACACACACACAAAAAGGCTGTATATTCCTCTGGGCCGAAACTACAAGTGTGTGAGTGAGGAACACTGACTGGATCCTACCTGTTTATATTGACACTTTTACCCTGATTACCGCCTCTGTTTACACCCGCATTAGTTATGTTTACATGGGTAGGTCTGTGGGGGTGAGTGCTTGTGGTTGGTGAGTCTCTCTCTCTCTACTCTCTCTCTCTCTCTCTCTCTCTCTCTCTCTCTCTCTCTCTCTCTCTCTCTCTCTCCTCTCTCTCTCTCCTCTCTCTCTCTCTCTCTCTCTCTCTCTCTCTCTCTCTCTCTCTCCTATCACGTGCATATGTCGCCATCATCTATTCTCCTACACCTCCCCCCACCACCACCTTCCAATATCCACTTTCTCCACCATCATCATTTCCCCAGCATTCACCACCATCTCCTACACCACCACCATCATCTCCACCAACTCCTACATAACTCCGACATTCACCACCATTACACAGCACTTCCCCCAATTCCTCCTTCATCCCCCTTCTTCCCAACAACCCCTCACCCCTCCTGATCTCCCCTCCCTCACCCCTCCTGATCTCCCTTACTCTTCCCTTTACCCCCTCACCCCTTCCTCCCCACCTATGTGTCAGGGCCCAAGGCTGTGTTGACGCTCTCAGTCCACTTAAAAATTACTTCCACTTTTGGACATTAACTAATTGTCCTGTGTGTGTGTGTGTGTGACAATAAATATTAACAATAATAATTAAAGGTTTATTGAAAAAGTTCTGCAGCTCGAAGGCCGTTGACCAATATACAGAGAGATTGAGAGAAAGAGACAGAGGGAGACAATGAAAGAGGGAGAGACAGGTTGGAGACATTGGCCTTTAAGGAAATACGAACCTACAAAAAAAAACTAGTCAAGAGATAATGATCAAACTTAGTCGACCTTTTGTAGCTGTTTATTAGTTTATTTTATTAGTTTATTTATTTATTTTATTTATTTATTAATGATTGGAATGAGTGGATTTGATGGGTGTGGGGTAGGGTGTGGGGTAGGGCGTGGGGTAGGGCGTGGGGTAGGGTGTGGGGTAGGGTGTTGGGTAGGGTGTGGGTGGGTGGATTGGTGCTAAGGCCAAATTTTTGTGGTGGTGGTGGGAGCAGGAAGTGTACTGTATCAGCTGGTGTGACCTTCACCTGCGCTCTCTCTCTCTCACTCTCTCTCTCTCAGATATATATCAGGTTAATAATACATACAGGATCTTTATGTTAGTGAATAAGACTTAAATTATTCGTTAAGTGTTG
>NW_024742338.1:1560150-1565150 GCF_018991925.1 Homarus americanus
AAAGAACACACACACACGTCACCAGATGATGTTGGTGACGGTGAGGCTGCCCTGTTAAACGTGACTCATAATATAACACCTGGATTATGCACTCATAAATGATTATATATACCGTAAATATATAAAAACAGGTCATATATACCGTAAATATATATATAAACATATTTTATATACCATAAATATATAAAAACAGATTATATATATACCGTAAATATATATAAAACTGATTATTTATGCCTTAAATATATAAAAACAAATTATATATACCGTAAAATATATATATATATATATATATATATATATATATATATATATATATATATATATATATATATATATATATATATATATATATATATATATATATATATATATATATATATATATATTTCATGTAGATCCACAATGAAAACGTGGATAAGATAAATCTTGATAAAATCACACGGGAAAAGGGAAACAACGGAGCACCTTAGCTTTCGTCTTTATTCAAGACATCTTCAGAGGCAACTCATCGAAAGAGACCGCCCAGGTTTTAATGCCCTGTCTTTTACCCGAGAAATTACTTAAGGAATGAGAGGACATGATTTTAATAGATATTGGTCGTATTTATCTGATATAATTGTTACTTCATGTTCATATTGGTGTGTGTGTGTGTGGTCTCTGATAACACATATTTTTTTTACAGGTGATTATGTACTGTACTATTTCCTGTGTTCTGTTACGTGTGCTGGTCCTGCCATATTAACAATAACAAGAACAACAACAACAATACTACTACTACTGCTACTACTACTACTACTACTACTACTACTACTAATAATAATAATAATAATAATAATAATAATAATAATAAAATAATAATTCAATATTTTAGGCACGCGGCGGTGTCCGTGGTATCCCCCCCAACATTGGCCCATGAGGAAGAAATAAATAAACTGAAGACGGTTTTTTTTTTGTCACACCAGAACGAGACCACGACAACAACACCTTATATAGCCCAGCGCCCCAGAGTTAACCCCAGTCATTCATGTTAATATTAAGGTCTAATTATCCTCATTTGCTACCATTAATCTCCTCCTTGACGTGGACAAAGTAAATAATGAATAGTTGTGGGAAATGATGCCAGGTTGAAACACATATCTGAGGGTTGGCGACCACGGCCCACTGTTTTATTTTATTTATTTATTTTACTATTACTTTCAGATTTTGTAGAGTAGTGGTAGTAGTGGTGATGGTGGTGAGAGTGGTGTTGGTGGTGAGAGTGGTGATGGTGGTGAGAGTGGTGTTGGTGGTGAGAGTGGTGATGGTGGTGAGAGTGGTGTTGGTGGTGAGAGTGGTGTTGGTGGTGAGAGTGGTGATGGTGGTGAGAGTACTGTTGGTGGTGATGGTGGTGAGAGAAGGTTTACTGTTAGTGGTGATGGTGGTGAGAGAAGGTTTACTGTTGGTGGTGATGGTGGTGAGAGTGGTGGTTGGTGGTGAGAGAAGGTTTAGTGTTGGTGGTGAGAGAAGGTTTAGTGTTGGTGGTGAGAGAAGGTTTAGTGTTGGTGGTGATGGTGGTGAGAGTGGTGTTGGTGGTGAGAGAAAGCTTACTGTTGGTGGTGATGGTGGTGAGAGTGGTGTTGGTGGTGAGAGAAAGCTTACTGTTGGTGGTGATGGTGGTGAGAGTGGTGTTGGTGATGAGAGAAGGTTTACTGTTGGTGGTGATGGTGGTGACGTTAAGAGTTGATGTTGGTGAGAGTAGTGGTAGTAATGGTGGTAGTAGTGTTAAGTAATAATACCTTCACCAGTTATAGGTTCTGTTGCCTGGCTAATGTAGTAACTTATCTTACACTTTACATGACCTAATAAAGTGTAAAGTGACTTATACAATTGCTGTTGAAGTGCAAAGAAATATTTATGAGGTAGGAACTGTATTACGTATTGTATTGAGGTTACTTGGAAATGATTCAAAAATTGATGGTAATATCGCGCGTCTACCTAACCTAACCTAACCTAGCCAGCTCGTGTTTTGGGTCGTATCTCTAGTGTCGTCGGCAACTACTGTATGTACGACCCTGGTGATTTATTTATGTACTGTTGTTCCTGTGTTGAGGTCGTTTCAGTGTGTGTGTGTGTGTGTGTGTGTGTGTGTGTGTGTGTGTGAGAGAGTGATAAAATACGTTGGAATCACCTTGAGTTTAAGCAATCCAGTTTATTTCACCTAATGATTCAACACTTTAAGGCTAACCTACCTAACCTAACCTAACCTAACCTAACCTAACCTAACCTAACCTACCTAACCTAGCCTAACCTACCTAACCCAACCCAACCTTTCTTCAGGTGTTATGCTGTGTGTGTTATATTAGGGTTGTGTTGTGTGTGTTACATAAGGGTTGTGTTGTGTGTGTTACATAAGGGTTGTGTTGTGTGTGTTACATAAGGTTTGTGTTGTGTGTGTTACATAAGGGTTGTGTTGTGTGTGTTACATAAGGGTTGTGTTGTGTTACGTTGTTCACCCCATAATATATAACCCGCCTCACTCTCTAGCCGTGAACCTGTATATAGCAGTCCACTGGCCAGGCTAAATGAGTCACACCTCTCTCTCTCTCTCTCTCTCTCTCTCTCTCTCTCTCTCTCTCTCTCTCTCTCTCTCTCTCTCTCTCTCTCTCTCTCTCTCTCTCTCTCATCCCAGCTGTTGAGTGTGTGTGTGTGTTGTGAGAGAGGATAAAAGATAGGAGAGCCAGAGAGAGAGAGAGAGAGAGAGAGAGAGAGAGAGAGAGAGAGAATGACTGCAATTAATAGCTGTGGTCCCAGGAGAGTTACACCATCTAACAGGATTAGTAAAAACAGTCATTTTTTTAATGTCTGAAACAGTCTATTGTGAAATCTAGGTTAATAGCTTTCAATGTGTGTGTGTGTGCGTGTGCGTGTGCGTGTGTGTGTGTGCGTGTGTGTGTGTGTGTGTGTGCGTGTGTGTGTGTGTGCATGCGTGTGTGCGTGCGTGTGTGTGTGTGTGTGTGTGTGTGTGTGCGCGTGCGTGCGTGTGTGTGTGTGTGTGCGTGCGTGCGTGCGTGCGCGTGTGTGTGTGTGTGTGTGTAATAATAATAATAATAATAAACGGTTTATTAATAGAGTTGCAGCCGGTGGCTGAAAATATACAGACTTACATTTGATTTAAACATAATGATATAATATGCATTGAATACATTTACAGGGCTGTACAGTACATAAATCAGGAGTTGTTTATTATTTTAACAATAGATGGGATGGTGCTGTTCTTATATCTATCGGTGCGGGCTCTTATGGGCTGAATTTTGTTGTAGTGGCGGACTGCGCGAGTTGGGTGGGGGGCTGCAGGTGGCAGGAGGTGGCGATGACGAGGGTGGTGCAGTAGTCCACTGCCAAACCTTTCCAGTGCTTGGTGGTGGAGGTCACTGAGGGATGGCATTTCCAGGGTGGAGAGAGCGTTGGTGTAGCCGGAGTAGTCTGCGCCGAGCATGATTCTGCAGGCCCTTTTCTGTACCTTCTCTAGCTGACGTTGTTGGGTGGAGTTGAGAGAAGACAACCAGGCTGGGGTGTGTGTGTGTGTGTGTGTGTGTGTGTCTCATTATATCTGTGTATATGTGTGTTGTGTCCGTGTAGTGTGTCTCTGTCTGTCTTTGTATATGTAATAATAATAATAAATATAATAATAATAATAATGATAATAATAATAATAATAATAATAATTAACAGTTTATTGAAAAGTTCTGCAGCCCGAAGGCTGAAAATATACATTGGACATAAATGACTTATTACATATATTGGTGGTTTAACAAAAGCCTTCATTAGAGAAAGGTAAAGGAACATACAGTGAACATACAGATTAATGTAGGTGTTGAACAACAAACACGTAGTGTAGTAACTCCCTCCCAGATGGTGTTCATTAGTGTGTGTGTCTTTGTATATATATGTGTGTGTGTATGTATGTCTATGTACAGGGGTACATGTGTGTGTGTGTGTATGTGTCTCTCTCTGTCTGTATGTTTATCTATGTATGTATATGTGTGGCTGTGTATGAATCAATCAATATCACTGGTGTTAAGTCATAGTTAAGTGAATATGATAATGCCAAAGCCTGCAGCACCCACTGTTGACTTCCTCCTGAAGGTCAACACACACACACACACACACACACACCCCACCTGTTACTAACTGCATTTACTCACCTCATCACCCGGATCTAATGACTTGACTGATGCTGTTCATTTGTAGTTGAGGGAGTATTGTTACCCTTACTAAATTTAATGTATATTTTTAAGTGAAATTTTGATTGGGTTAGTGTAATTACTGTAATTTAGTACGTTGGAACTCTGAAATCATTTTGACGTCATGAAGTGGTGTTCTTGTACTCGAGTGTTGATCTTGTGTACATTATTGGGTACAGGAGCATCACAGAATGTTGGCTGATGTACACTAAAAAAAAACATCATGAACGTCACTTGATGTATACACTGTAATACACCTATGTATACTGTGTTCGTGTACAGACAGACAGACAGATACACAGACAGACAGACACAGGCAAAGATACACAGACAGACCCAAGCAGAGATACACAAACAGACAGACAGGCAGACACACACACACACGGACAAAGAAGAGTTAAGAAGAGGAGAGGAGAAGGGAACGGGAAACGATTATACCATATGTCACAACGATGGCCCTGATAACTTGTGGTGTGTTATCTTGGGGTGGGTGATGTTATCCGAGTTATCACCTCCTTGGTTATCTTTGGTTACACCCGGTAAACAGGTAGAGGTGCTCACTCCCAAGGTTTTACACAGGTGGTATCAGTGTTTATTAGTGGCTGGCTGGTGGGGTGGTTCGTGGGCAGCCCCTGTTGTTGTTGTTGCTATTTCTGCCTCTGCCTGCTGCTGCGACTCCTCCAGTTTATTGATGGTTCAAGATGATGGCCTGTTGTTATTGTTGTCGGTGGTGGTGGTGTTGTTATTGTTGTCGGTGGTGGTGGTGTTGGTGGT
>NW_024742338.1:1570150-1920150 GCF_018991925.1 Homarus americanus
GCGGGGGGGAGGAGGAAGAGGTGGATGAGGGATGCGTAAGGGGGGAGGGAGGGAGGGGAGGAGGGAGGAGGAAGGGGTGAGAGATGAGGGATGGGGTGAGGAGGGAGGAGGAGGGAGGGGGGGGAGAGGGAGAGGAAGGTGTAATTATCCACTGAAACGTAAAGTGTTTATTGAACGCCCGAAGGCTGTGTGTGTGTGTGTGTGTGTGTGTGTGTGTGTGTGTGTGTGTGTGTGTGTGTGTGTGTGTGTGTGTGTCTTACTACTTTGGATTAGGTTAAGGTGGAAATCAAACTAATTTAATAAAAACTTAAGAGTTTACAATATATAAAATTATTTGGTATACAGACAGACAGACAGACAGACTCGTCACTGATCAGTAACCTTCAGGAGAGAGAGAGAGAGAGTAGTAGTAGTGAACAATTACTGATCATGTTCAACAATCAAAACGCCCCCCTGTTATGATGGTATTTCCTGTTCACATTATAGACATATAATTTATAATAATTTCATTGGTAATTGCCTTTGTATGTCTCTCTACACGACTTGACCAATGACATTTCTTCTTGATCGTAATTATAATTCTCAGTGGCCAATAGGATCCTTGTACTTATTAAGCGGGGTCGTACATGATAGTTCAAGGTTGGGTAAAGGATTCACGAATTAGTGTAAGTGATAATTTTGTCTCGTAACTGGTGCTAACTGAATTTATCTAGTTAAAGTGTGTGTGTGTGTGTGTGTGTGTGTGTGTGTGTGTGTGTGTGTGTGTGTGTGTGTGTGTGTGTCATCTTAGATTTGCCCCGCGAGAGAGCTAGTTTATTAGGCAGCCCTCTTACATCCTGTGCAAGGTGAAGCACAAAAGCGTTTACAGCGCCCAACAGGGAAGCAAGCGTAGTTCATGCTGGCCTCGTGACTCATGCATTAAGGACGTAAAGGCCTGAAGGGTCATGGGTTTTGTCAGCAAGTTACATAATGTGACAGGCGTTAAGTGTGGGGGGAGGATTGGCAGTCTTCATCTGTTTATGGCAAAATGTGGCAGGTCCCTAATAATGTCAGGTGCCAGGCCTGTCACTAGGAGGAGGGATATCTGGTCAGGGAGGGACGAGGTGTTGGTGACGGCTGGGGACCTGTAGGAGGAGGTCATAGGGCAAGTGAGGATGCCGTCACCGGTTACTGCGTCACAGTGGTGCAGTGTGGTACTTCTGCGGTGTTTGAGGTGTGTCCAGTGTTCGTCGAATGCTTCTCGTTGTGTGGCGTGTATGGGATGGTTGAGGGAGAGGGCGAGGGTGGCTTCAGTGTCCTCTTTTTGTGTCGCTTCTTTGGTAAGACGATCAACAGTGTCACAGGCAGCTTTTCGTATGTGTGACGGGATCCAGATAAACTTGACACGGATGTCATCTGTTTGCTCTTGCCCGGCGACGGCTCGGGTATCTTGGGCGGCGGCGGCGGCGGGGAGGGGGGGGGCATTTGAGCCTCACTATCACAGAAGTGCTGTCACTCATAATGAGGTTCTGGCGATGAGTACGGGTATTGAATGAGCCTTCAGTGACGCCCGCGAGGATGGCTATGCTCTCAGTGTCAGTGGAGGAGGCCCAATCATGGAAGGTGATTTTCCTGCGAGCTTGGCGTTCAGGGATCCACACTGCTACTCCAGCGCCGCCCATTGTCAACAGACCCATCACAGTAGACAAGGAGAGGAGGGCAGGAGGTCGTGAGAGAGGAGGCGGCATCGTCAATCTGCTCGAGGCAACTAAGTTTGAGTACATGTCACAGTTGTGTGGATTTACGACCAGGGAAGGTGTGGACGACCACGTCAACACTTGGGGAAGTCCATGACGGTAGAGGCGGAAGAGTGTACTCGGGGGAGATGATAACGTAGGTCGCAGGATGTGAGCAGCAGTGTGGCCAGGCCAGTGTGGTGTGGTCAGGCCAGTGTGGTGTGGTCAGGCCAGTGTGTGACCCACTTTATATCGAGGTGGAAGGTCAGGTGAGGTGATTGCCAGTGCACGTCCACCAGCATGAGTGAAGGCGTACTGGGTCAAGGTATAGAGGCCGACATACCTGTTTTTACCATGACCTGAGCGACCTACAGCTGTACCTCATGAGAACTCAGTCATGAAGTCTCGTATATGATGAGTAGTGAAGATATTAAGAATCTGACTTAATTATAACACACACACACACACACACACACACACACACTTACTCGAAATTCTACCATAACTAGCACGTTCACACCAGTTGGAAGACAAAATTAACACTGAGACTCTACTTTAACTTGGTCTCCTAACTGGTACTGAGTGTCTCGCGTCATTGACCTTTCTCTTCAAAGTTTACGAGGGAACATTGGCCACCTTAAGAGCTAAGACCAGATCAATAAATACGGTCCCAATATGTTAAAACCAAGTGGGGAGGGGGAGCGGGTGTGTGTGTGTGTGATTTCATGGGAACATTTTATACACGTGGAATCTGTTGCGGTGTTTGGGTTGATAGAGTGTTTTGGTCGTGGGCTGGGTGTAGGTCGTGCCGTGGTGGGCTGGGTGTAGGTCGTGCCGTGGTGGGCTGGGTGTAGGTCGTGCCGTGGTGGGCTGGGTGTAGGTCGTGCCGTCTGATTCAGATTTCAGATTTGCCCCGCGAGAGGGCTAGTTTATTGGGCACCTCCTTACATCCTGTGCATTGCGAAGCGCAAAAGAGTTTACAGCGCCCAACAGGGAAGCACTTGGGGTTCATGCTGGCCTTTGTGACTCATGCATTAAGGACGCAAGTGCCTGAACGGCCATGGGTTTTGTCAGCAAATTACATATAGTGACAGGAGGATAAGTGTGGAAGAGGGAAAGTTCCCGGTGCACTTCATATATTTACGAGAGTGTGGCAGGTCCCTTATAATGCCAAGTGGCAGACATTTACAATACAATATTGAAGGACATACATTTTAATATGATTGTGATGGTGTGTGCGTCGGTTACAGCATCGAGGGGGAACATAAGAACATAAGAAAATAAGGAGTCTGCAATAGGCCGGTTGGCCTGTGCATGGCAGCTCCTGTCGAGAGTTACTACCACTCACTATCATCCATGAATCTATCTAGCCTCCTTTTGAAACTTTCCAGCGTTCCAGCACTTACTACAAAGTTGCTAAGCTTGTTCCACTCGTCCACCACCCTATTTGTGAACCAGTTCCTTCCTATCTCCCTCCTAAACCTAAACTTATCCAACTTAAATCCGTTGCTCCGAGTTTTATCCTGCTCGGATATTATAAGAACTTTATCTATAGCCCCTTTATTGATTCCTTTCACCCACTTAAATACTTCTATCATATCTCCCCGCACTCTTCGTCTTTCTAGGGAATGCAAGTTAAGTTTCTTTAACCTATCCTGATATGGAAGGTTTCTAAGTCCCGGAATCATTTTCGTCATTCTTCGCTGCATCGACTCTAGTGAATTGATATCCATTCTATAATAAGGGCACCAGAACTGAACCGCATAATCGAGGTGCGGCCTGACTAGCGCAAGATATAGTTGCAATAAGACTCCTGCACTCTTATTACTTACACTTCTAGATATAAAACCCAATACTCTGTTTGCCTTATTTCGAACATTAACGCACTGTTTTTGTTTTCTAGGCCGTAGTTTCGGGCTTACAAGTACCCCTAGGTCTCTTTCACAAGTCGACTTCTCTAGGTTGATGTTGTTAAGGCTGTATACATTGACAGTATTTGTTCTTCAAATATTAAGTACGCTGCACTTGCTGGTGTTGAATTTCATTTGCCATTTTTCAGACCACCCCTGCAGTTTATTTAGATCCTCCTGTAATGCATTTGCATCCTGCCTTGGATTATTCTGCCGCCCTATTTTGGTGTCATCCGCAAACTTGCTTATATCACTGCTGATCCCAGTATCTAGATCGTTTATGGGGATTATGAACAAGAGTGGTCCTAGTACTGACCCCTGGGGAACCCCACTGGTTACACGGCCCCACTCAGATTTAACACCATCTACGCTGACCCTCTGCGTTCTATCGGTGAGCCATGATTTTATCCAATTTAAAACTTTCCCCTCGATACCATGAGCCTTAATTTGTCTCAGAAGCCTCTGATGCGGTACTCTGTCAAATGCTTTGCTAAAGTCTAAGTAAATAACATCGTAATTTTCGTCATTATCTACTACCTCGAAGACTTTCCTAAAAAAACGTTAGCAGATTTGTTAGACAAGATTTTCCCTTTGTAAACCCATGTTGAGAGTCGTAGATTAATTTGCTTTTCTCTAGATGCGATCGGATGCTATCTGCTATAATTGATTCAAGAAATTTCCCCACTACTGACGTCAAACTGATCGGCCGTAATTTGACACTGATGCTCTGTGTCCCTTTTTGAAGTCAAGAGGTTGGTAGGGAACATCCTTCTTGACGTAGATACGTAGTCCACCTGCATGGCCTCGTTGTGGGCCATCGGCGGGGAGAACAGGAGAGGAGAGGCTCTCAACGCATGTGTAGCCACTGAGTGCATAGGTACCAGCAGCGCACCGCGTTTTTTTTTTCAAGGTAAAGAGCGTCGACACCTGCAACGTAGGCGTAGGGTTTGAGGGCAGCAAACTTGTATTGTAAGTCATTGACGTGCCAGGTGAGTACTTGCTTCTCCCCAAACTTGCAGATGAGGTCAGGTGATGATCAGAGAGAGCCGAGAGGGTCATTGCGTTGAGCGCTTCTTGATATGTGGAGCAGGGGGAATAATCTTGCACACCCTTTTCTGCACTTTTTTTAGGGTACTTCCGTTGTGTGGCATGCAGGGAGGAAGACCAGGTAGGGGAAGTATGGGAAGTATGAATGTTGAGTAAGCATTGAGGAGCTCGGGCGCGGGAACTCCGAGGGATTTGAGACGACGGAGGAGGTAGAGACGAAAGCTGGAAGATTTGACGCCGAAGAGTTTGGTGGAGTTCACAGCCTGGAGAGTATTGGGGCCCAAAGTAATGGAGGGGGGGGGGACATTGGTGGAGGAAAGTTTGATATGCATAACCATGGTCTTGGTATGGTTGATGGTGACATGGTTTTGTGTGTGTGTGTGTGTGTGTGTAATGTAGCCAGGTTCGTCTCCCATTGTTTCAACACTGTCAACTGCCTCTGTGTCTTGTGTTGTCAGCATATTCTATTTCCTCACTGTCAGTCTTCTGTGTTTCTGTATTGTCTGCATCTTGCGTTTCTCTACCGTCAGCTTCTTTCGTGCAACTAATACATTGTTCCGACTCCCGACGGTCCTGAGAAAAAACCGGGACACACATGGGGGGTCACTATGGCACTGTATGAAAAGAAAGTGATTGTTTTTCATGTTGTTGGTGTGTTTTACAGCGGGTTATAATAACAGTGCCACAGAGAAGACTGTGATGGAAGGTGGTCATGCGATATTCTCCTAGCCGTTGACACGACCAGAAAATGGTGACATAGACATTCCAACCCCAAAGAATCCCAGTTAAAAACATTCCCAATTTTGCCAAATGGTAACTTAAATCAGGAAGTCATAGTTCAAACAGGGCGTGAGAGGTGACTTACCTCTTGTACAAAGTTAAGGAGCAAGATGGAGCCCCGCGCCAAGGACTCGGCCCTCTCCTCTGCCGCCCACACCACCGCCCGCCCACACCAGCCACTTAGGGGTGGTGGTGCGGGTGGCCAGCAGCCCCAGGGCGGGACAGGTGGCTCAGTGGGCGGCGTGATAAGTGGCCCAGTGGGCGGCGTGATAGGTGCCCCAGTAGGCGGTGTGATAGGTGGTGTGATAGGTGTCCCAGTGAGCGGCGCGTTGCAGTACGGCAGCGGGTATGGTTGGCGGAGCTCGGGTGAGCGAGGGCCAAGCCAGGGACCCAGGTTGTCAGGGGGCGGGTTCCTCACCAGGACCCGTCTGGTCACCAACTTGGCCAAGGGCGTCAGCATGGGCCCCCTCAACCGCCAGCCGGAGCCCAAGCCCAAGGAGCCAGACCATGATGAAGCCTTCGTCGAGGAGTCCGGCATCAAACTCTTCGAGTCGCGAACCCAACCAACCGACGACGATGATGACGACGACGACGACGACGACGATGAGGACGACGATGTTGTTGATGATGATGACGGCGAGGATGATCCACTGTACGAGCTGGACGTACTGGACGACACCATCGTCGAGGAAGGCGAAGATGAAGAAGAGGAAGAAGGAAAAGTGGAAGAAGAGAAAAAAAAAGAGGAGGCGAAGGCCAGAGAAACTGAAGACCCGGCTGAGGCAAGTCAACAGCAGCAACAGCACCCCCAACAACAGCAGCAGCAACAACAGCAGCTGCAGCAGCAACAAGGGGGTGATGGCCCACCCTCGACCATCACACTGTCGCAGGAAAGTCTGGGCAAGACAATCCGTAGCAGCAGCAGCGTGAGCAGCGGCAGCAGCAGCGGCAATAACAGCTGCAGCAATATGAACACCGCCAACAACCTCATCACCAAGACCAACGGCAGCGTCGGCAGCAGCATCAGCAGCGGCATCAGCGGGGGGCCGGGGGTGGCTGCCGGCACCAAGAGGGACTCCTGCAGCAGTAGTAGCGGGAGCTCCAGGGACTCCGGCATGAGTGAGGGCTGGGGTGGGGGCGAGCCTCTTATCCGTGGCCGCCCACACCGCCTCTCCTTGCCCTCCACCTCACGCCCACGCCACCAGTTCACTATCCGTCGGGTGGCAGAGGCTGAGGCGCCCCCCGCTCGTAGAAACAACGACTACATCGACAGAAGCATCGCAGAGCGCCGCAGCCCCGAGACTACGTCCTTGACCCGCACCTCCCACCAACCGGTGTGGTTCAAGCGACACACGGTAAGTGCCTTGTTTACCTCCAGTTACTGTACGTGAAGATTTTCCCAGCTACACCACTGTAGTCTCCACCTGTACATCACTGTAGTCTCCACCTGTACACCACTGTAGCCACCTGTACACCACTGTAGCCACCTGTACACCACTGTAGTCACCACCTGTACACCACTGTAGTCACCACCTGTACACCACTGTAGTCAAGACCTTTGATCCTCAGTATATAGGTCAGGAAACGGTGAGAACCGTCAAGTGTTATCAGTGAGCTTCCCGAGAGGTGATGCAGCGCCGCCGGAGAAGACCGATATGTATTACCTGTGTACTGAGATGATTAACACACACACACATACACATGGTACTTGAGTGGTTGAATACTACTACTACTAGTACTACTACGTGGCCTGCAGCCCCCAATAGCCATACCTTCGCCACCATTTTATTACCTTAATATTAAGTCTCCTAATACATAAGTAGCAGATCTATGCGGCATTCAGTGACTGTAGCCTCATAGTCATTATCTGCAACTGTTGTCGGCTTTGGGGCCGATGCTCTCGTTCTCCTGAGGCAGAGCAAAGCCGACCGAAGGAGAGAGAAGGACAGTCGACATCTCATCCAGGCTGTAACATAACTTCTGGGCTGCTGCTTCTGTTCGGATAGCACCTCCGCGAGTCTGGCGTAGAGGCATCTTGCACTTGGTCCTATCCCACTACTATTACTACTATTTCTATTATCATTACATTACTACTACATTACGACTACCATTACATAACCACTACCTACTAATTACCACTTTTATCACGCCCCAGTACTGTACGATGTTAGAAAAGTACAGTAATGTGAACACAATCGCCATTCATATATTTTTTTAAAGCTGACGACACGATCCAAACTAAACAACTCAAGTCTGTCTTCATCAACTTTGGCCAATACTTGATGGACAGACATTGGGCAGATCAAAGTATGGTGACAATAGATCGATTTCTTTGTTATCCATAGAGGAGAAAATCATTTGGTTATAAATAAATTCTCAAAGTGACAAAGTTCCCTAAGTATGGGATGAGAACGGGCGATTTTCGTTTTCTATGATGTACTATTATGGACGTCATAAACCTATTATAGAAAACGGTTGCAGCACTAACTAAGACAATCTTGTGGTGCTCTTGGTTAACGTGTCACTACTGTAATACGTTTTTTTCTCTGTGGTCGTTCATCGATTACAGTAACAGTAGAGTAAGCTTGAGAACCAGTAAGCTTGACATAGTACAGAAATATTGTGATTTCTTCCCACTCACACTTCCCATTCGCACAAGTCCCTCTCATCCGTTACCTCCTCCTCCCCCTCTTCTACCCTTCGTCATTCTTCCCCTCCGCCACTCTCCTTTTCTACCCTTCCTCGATTCCTCCACCACCTTCATCTTTCCTCCTTCTCCAACCCTTTCCTCCTTCTCCAACCCTTTCCTCCTTCTCCATCCCTTTCCTCCCCCACCCTTCTCCCTCCTCTACCCGTCTCATCCTCCTCCTCCGCCCCTCCTACTCCCCTTCACTGCCAGAGAAAACACGTGTGGATGTTGCCACCCTGAGCCTGTGCCAAGAACTGCTTCCTGGGTCCACCAGCTGTGTGGTGGTGGTGGTTGGGTGGTATGGTGGTATTGGTGTAGTGGTGGTGGGTTGATGGTGATGTGGTGTTGATGGTGATGGGGTCATGGTAATTGTGTTGCTGGTGGTGTGGTAGTGATGGTTATGTGATGGTGGTGAGGTGTTGGTGGTGTGGTGTGATGGTTGTAGTGGTGGTGTTTTGGTATATTTGTGGTGATGGCGGTGGTGCGGTGGTACAGAGGAGGAGGCATCAGTTGAAACCCACCTGGCCAAACCACCTGGGTTACCCCCTTTCTGGCGTCCACCACCTCCCCTCCCCTAACACCTCATCTCTCCCCCCCCCTCTCTCCCTCCGTCCCTCCCTCCCTCCACCCACCCACCCCACCCACCCACCCACACCCACCCACCCACCCACCCTTCCCCTCCACCTGTCACCACCCACCTCCTTCCCCTTCCACCTGTCCACCACCCTCTTCCCTCCACCTGTCACCACACACCCTCCCTTTCCCTCCTGTCCACCACACACCCTCCCTTTCCCTCCACCTGTCACCACCCACCCTCCCTTTCCCTCCACCTGTCACCACCCACCCTCCCTTTCCCTCCACCTGTCACCACACCCCTCCCTTTTCCTCCACCTGTCCACCACCCCACCCTCCTTCCCCTCCCACCTGTAGAACATCCTCTCTCTCTCTCTCTCTCTCTCTCTCTCTCTCTCTCTCTCTCTCTCTCTCTCTCTCTCTCTCTCTCTCTCTCTCTCTCTCTCTCAAAACCTGTATATGCACAACAATTCCTCACCTTCTCCCATTCCTTCCCACACACACACACACACACACACACACACACACACACACACACACACACACACACACTGAACTCTTCATTACCTTTAAGAAGTTTGAACCATCTTTAATTAAGTCTCCTTTAATTACCATTCATATAGGGTTGTTTACGTTGATGTGTGTGTGTGTGAGAGAGAGAGAGAGAGAGAGAGAGAGAGATCATTAACGCTCTCCTCACGTTAGTCCTGATCAGCTGATTTCATAACGGCACCACAGTCTTTGTTTACATTGTGTTGGGTGATACTGAGTGCTGAAGGCCGCGGTGTTGTGGTCGTCGCCAGAAACACATACACAAGCTCACCTTAATTTACCTAAAGATTAACCACCTTAACGCTATTTGAGGGGTGGTTAGGTTAGGGTGGTTAGGTTAGGTTAGGTTAGGGTGGTTAGGTTAGGTTAGGTTAATCTTTAGGTGGCATACTCTGGGGTGGAGATTCTTCAGGTGATCCGACAAATCTTCTTCAGGTAATTATACAGTATTTATTGGTCGTCTTTTAATAAAACTACAACATTCTTAACGACTCAACCATAACAGTATTATGTTTTGTGCTCAGTTTGGATCACCTGAATTATAGCTCGTCAAATTATCATACAGAACGAACATAAGGAAATACTTCACACACAGAGGCTGGTAGACCTATGGTAATACTTGACACACAGAGGCTGGTAGACCTATGGAAATACTTCACACACAGAGGCTGGTAGACCTATGGTAATACGTGACACACAGAGGCTGGTAGACCTATGGAAATACTTGACACACAGAGGCTGGTAGACCTATGGTAATACTTCACACACAGAGGCTGGTAGACCTATGGAAATAATTGACACAGAGGCTGGTAGACCTATGGAAATACTTGACACAGAGGGCTGTTGGGCCTATGGTAATGCTTCACACACAGAGGCTGGTAGACTGGTAATACTTCACACACAGAGGCTGGTAGACCTATGGAAATACTTGACACAGAGAGGCTGGTAGACCTATGGAAATACTTCACACACACAGAGGCTGGTAGACCTGGCAAATACTTCACACAAATAGGCTGGTAGACCTATGGAAATACTTCACACACATAGGCTGTTAGACCTATGGAAATACTTCACACACACAGAGGCTGGTAGACCTGGCAAATACTTCACACACAGAGGCTGAGTAGACCTGGCAGGAAATACTTGACACACAGAGGCTGGTAGACCTATGGAAATACTTCACACACACACAGAGACTGGGTAGACCTATGGAAATACTTCACACATGACTGGTAGACCTAGCCGATATTTCACACACACAAGAGCTGGTAGACCTATGGAAATACTTCACACAAATAGGCTGGTAGACCTATGGAAATACTTGACACACAGAGGCTGGTAGATCTGGAAATACTTCACACACACAGAGGCTGGTAGACCTATGAAATACTTCACACACAGAGGCTGGTAGACCTATGGAAATATGACATGAGTAGACCTATGGAAATACTTGACACAGAGGCTGGTAGACCTATGGAAATACTTCACACACAGGAGGCTGGTAGACCTGGTAATACTTCACACACAGAGGCTGGTAGACCTGTGGAAATACTTCACACACAGAGGCTGTGAGTGAGCCTATGGAAATACTTCACACACAGAGGCTGGTAGACCTATGGAAATACTTCACACACACAGAGGCTGGTAGACCTATGGAAATACTTGACACACAGAGGCTGGTAGACCTATGGTAATACGTGACACACAGAGGCTAGTAGACCTATGGAAATACTTCACACACAGAGGCTGGTAGACCCTATGGTAATACATGACACACACAGGCTAGTAGACCTATGGAAATACTTCACACACAGAGGCTGGTAGACCTATGGAAATACTTCACACACACACAGAGGCTGGTAGACCTATGGAAATACTTCACACACACACAGAGGCTGGTAGACCTATGGAAATACTTCACACACAGAGGCTGGTAGACCTATGGAAATACTTCACACACAGAGGCTGGTAGACCTATGGAAATACTTCACACAGAGGCTGGTAGACCTATGGAAATACTTCACACACAGAGGCTGGTAGACCTATGGTAATGCTTGACACACAGGGCTGGTGGGCCTATGGTGTACTTCACACACAGAGGCTGGTAGACCTATGGAAATACTTCACACACACACAGAGGCTGGTAGACCTATGGAAATACTTCACACACAGAGGCTGGTAGACCTATGGAAATACTTCACACACAGAGGCTGGTAGACCTATGGAAATACTTCACACAGAGGCTGGTAGACCTATGGAAATACTTCACACACAGAGGCTGGTAGACCTATGGAACGATCTACCAGTCGAAGCTGTGGAATCGAGAACACAGGCAATTTAGGTGAAGCCAGGTCAATGGGTGCTAGGGTGGTTAAGTTCGATGGGGTGTGTGTGTAAAAAAGAGAGAGAGATACGAGGAGGGATACAAAGAGAGAGATAGAGAGAAAGAGCTACAAGGAGAGATAGAGAGAAAGATATACGGAGAGAGATAGAGATACAGAGAGAGAGATACAAAAGAGAGAGATAGAGATACAAGGAGAGATAGAGAGAGAGATACGAAGAGAGAGAGAGACATACAGAGAGAGATACGAAGAGAAAGAGAGATACAAAAGAGAGAGATAGAGATACAAAAGAGAAAGATAGATACAAAGAGAGAGACATACAGAGAGAGATACGAAGAGAAAGAGAGATACAAAAGAGAGAGATAGAGCTACAAGGAGAGATAGAGAGAGAGATACGAAGAGAGAGAGAGAGAGAGAGAAGCACCAGGTAAAGGAGGGGGGGGGGGGGTTAACATATGCACACTGAACGAGGGATATTCCCCCTTTAAGCACGCCAAGGTCAGGTTTCTCCCCTAAATGAGAGTCATTCACCTTCAACTGGACTCTATAGCTTATGGGTTGGTGCTTAAGAGTGGGCGATTAGTTTCCTCCTTCTTCCTCCTCTTCCCTTTCTTCCTCTTCCTCCTCTTTTTTCTCTTCCCCTTCATTTTTATCCTCCTCTTCCTCTCCGTCCTCCTCCTCCTTTTCTTCATCCTTATCCTCTTCCCCTTTTTCCTCCTCCTCCTCCTGTTCCTTTTCTTCATTCTTCTCTTCCTCCTCTTCCCCTTCATTCTTCTCCTCTTCTTCCCCTTTATCTCTTCCTCCCTTTCTTCATTCTCCTCTGATTCTTCCTCTTTATCTTCCTCTTCCACTTCCTCTTCCTCTGATTTTTCATTCTTCCCCTTCTTCCTCCTCTTCCTCTTAATCCTTCTCCTCCTCTTCGTCTTTTTTAGATACCGTGAATGTGTCCAGTAAAAGGTCAGAGTGAGTGGTGGGAGTGAGGGAGAGAGGGTGAAGGAGTGAGGGAGAGAGGGTGAAGGAGTGAGGGAGAGAGGGTGAAGGAGTGAAGGGGGAGGGAGTGTGAGAGTGAGAGGAGAGGGAGGAGGTGAAGAGGAGAGAGAGAGGAGTGAGAGGAGGAGGGAGAGAGGGTGAAGGTGAAGGAGAGGAGAAGGGTGAAGGAGGGAGGGAGGAGAGAGGGAGAGAGGGTGAAGGAGGGAGGAGAGGAGGGAGGAGGGGGTGAAGGAGGGAGGGAGAGGGGTGAAGGAGGGAGGAGAGAGGGTGAAGGAGGGAGGGAGAGAGGAATGAAGGAGGGAGGGAGGGAGGAGGGGAGAGAGGGTGAAGGAGGGAGGAGAGAGAGGGTGAAGGAGAGGAATGAAGGAGGAGGAGAGGGTGAAGGAGGGGAGGAGAGGGTGAAGGAGGGAGGTGAAGGAGGTGAAGGAGGGTGAGGGAGGAGAGAGGGTGAAGGAGGGAGGGAGAGAGGGTGAAGGAGGAGGGGGAGGGTGTGAAGGAGAGGAGGGAAGGAGGGGAGGGAGAGGTGAAGGTGGAGGGTGAGGAGAGAGGGTGAGGGTGAGGAGAGGAGGGAGGGAGGGTGAAGGAGGGGGGACTGAGGGGTGAAAAAGGACTGGTGAGGAGGGATTAAGGGTGAAGGTGTGTGAGTCAGGGGGTGAGAGTGGGAGTGAGGGTGGGAGGCAGAGGGTGAGGGAGGCACAGGGGCCAGCATCTCCTGCCTCTGTCCACACCAGCTATATTTACCTCGTGTGGGGGACGGTGTGGGGAGGCTTCTCTTTGTCTGTGGGGGACAGTGGGGGGTGTGGGGAGGGTCCTTTGTCTGTGGGGGACGGTGGGGTGTGGGAATTAAATGTCTTTGGACGGGGTTTGAGGTGATGAGTGAAGGTGTGTGGGGGTGGTGTGAGGGGCGGGCAGGGGGGTGTGGGTATAGTGAGGGGACCGGTAGCATGGAGGGTGTGGGTGGTGGGGGGAGGGGGCGGCAGGGAGGTGTGGGTATAGTGGGGGACCGGGGGAGGGTGTGGAGGTGTGGGTGGGGGGGGAGGGGCGGCAAGGGGTGTGGGTATAGTGTGGGGACTGGCAGCATGGAGGTGTGGGTGTGGAGGGGCAGAGGAGGTGTGGGTATAGTAGAGTGGATGCAGTGAACCATCTCTCACCATAACTTTATAAATACAGTATAACAACAAGTACCAAGTATCGTCATCAGCCTATTGTTTATTACGCCATTCTTGTATATCTTAACACTATATACGGGTGGTGTTGTTGGACGAGTGTGTGGCAGTGACTGTAGCTATTAGGGTGGGGGGGGGAGGGATGGTGACTATCGACCCCGGACCTAGAAAGATCACCTGAAGATTAGACACCCCAGCGTATTTCACCTAATGATAAACACCCTGACCTAACTTAACCTAACCTTGCCTAATCCAACCTAACCTAACCTCACCTCACCTCCCAGACAGACAGACAGACAGATATGGTAACTCTTGACATAAATTAAGTTAAATAAATCACTAGAGAGTTATTAATAAGTGTTGAACATAATAGCAAATAATTACTCCATAAGACAGAGCTAAAAGTACATTCTTCGTCACCCAAAGTATTCAGAGAATTTTGTTGGCCATTTTAGACTAGAATACGTAACTTGTTGTTGTTGTTGTTGTTGTTGTTGGTGGTGGTGGTGGTGGTGGTGGTGGTGGTGGTGGTGGTGGTTTATGTTCCTCCTCAGCTGCCAAGGTTATTAATCACAATAGACAACCCCACAACAGCTATCGTAATGTAGAGATGCATTGTTGTTCTTATTGTTGTTGTTCTTATTGTTGTTTTTGTTATTGTTGTTGTTCTTATTGTTGACTTTTTATTGTTGTTGTTATTGATGTTGTTTTAAGGTATTGGTGGTTGAGTCTGGCAGGGTCATTACGCCCCTCCACCCACGTGTTAATGACTCACTGTAACTAACACCTCCAGCACAGTGCCCAGCTGAGAGCCATGTTACAGCTCTGAGTGTGGGAGGTGTGTGGGTGTGGGGAGAGAGGTGTGGGTGTGGGGAGAGGATGTGTGGGTGTGGGGTGTGGGAGAGGGTTTGAATTGAATTGAATTGAATTGAAACAGTTTATTTAGCCAAAAAGCACAGCTACAGAGTGGATAATAATAACAATATTAACATGGCTGACCAAGTTGAGAACCTGAGCTCTCTTTTAGGCACCTAATATATACTATACATTTATCTCAAGGAAGTATTATGTAACATTTAGTATCATCTGCAATAGTACACATAGCATGGTGGTAATAAGATGCTGAAGGAGTGTGGCACTTCACAGGCCGGTCAGGGGGTGTGGTAGCAGTGGTAGTGGTTGCGGCGCCAGACTGTACGGCACCACCACCAGGCAGTTGCTACCCTCCCTCACTCACTCACTCCTGCCCCCCCCCTTCCTCCCTATCTACTACTGCTGCCTCTCCCCTTCACTCTCTCTCCTATCGGTTCTACGTAAAATAAGAATAAGAATGATTTTGGTTGACATTATTATTATTATTATTATTATTATTATTATTATTGTTATTATTATTATTATTATTATTATTGTCATTATTATTATTATTATTATTATTATTATTATTATTATTGTCATTATTATTATTATTATTATTATTATTATTATTATTATTATTATTATTGTCATTATTATTATTATTATTATTATTATTATTATTATTAATCATCGGCGCTTGTTTCCTCGAATCTCTCTCTTTCTCTCTGCGTTAGAAGCTTTTATTTCTAGTGCCTCCGGATAGTGCCTGGGCCAGGGCCAGCTCTCACTCCTCTCAATCCCTCCCTCCCTTCCTCCCTCTCTCCCTCCCTCTGGCTGCCATTCTCCCAACCAGTGTCACCAAACATGCTTACTTTGTCCAAACTTTCACACAAATTAAGCTGACTATATATCAGCTTTCACGGTGATTAAGCTGAGGCCATTGATTTCCTAAGGTTGTTGAGAGAGAGAGAGAGAGAGAGAGAGAGAGAGAGAGAGAGAGAGAGATGTCTTTACACACACACACACACACACACACACACACACACACACACACACACACACACACACACACACACACACACACACACACACACACACACGGGGGTTGTTTGTTTAAGAGATGATCAAGACTCAGGATGTATTGAGTAAAGGGAACGTACCGGTATATAAGATAACATTAATAATTCTGAGATTAGGTTAGGTTAGGTTAGCTTTAGGTTAGATTACGTTAGGTTAAGTTAGATTACGTTCGGTTAGGTTAGGTTAGTGTTAGGTTTGGTTAGCTTTAGGTTAGGTTAGCTTTAGGTTAGATTAAGTTAGGTTAGGTTAGTGTTAGTTTTGGTTAGCTTTAGGTTAGGTTAGCTTTAGGTTAGATTAAGTTAGGTTAGTGTTAGGTTTGGTTAGCTTTAGGTTAGGTTAGCTTTAGGTTAGATTAAGTTAGGTTAGGTTAGTGTTAGGTTTGGTTAGCTTTAGGTTAGCTTAGCTTTAGGTTAGATTAAGTTAGGTTAGGTTAGTGTTAGGTTTGGTTAGGGTGTCTCATTGCCAGGCGATCTTTGTATTCATTGTTCATACTAACTTCCTCCTCCTCCTCCTCCCTCAGTACACCTGCCCTCCTCCTCCCTCAAGTACACCTGCCCTCCCTCCTGCCTCAGTACACCTGCCTCCCTCCTCCCTGCACCTGCCCTCCCTCCCCTCCCCTCCTCCCTCCCCCTCAGTACACCTGCCCTCCTCCTCCTCAGTACACCTGCCCTCGCTCCTCCCTCAGTACACCTGCCCTCCCTCCTCCTCAGTACACCTGCCCTCCTCCTCCTTCGTACACCTGCCCTCCCCCCTCCTTCAGTACACCTGCCCTCCCTCCTCCCCTCAACCTGCCCTCCTCCTCCCTCAGTACCTGCTCTCCCTCCTCCTTAGTACACCTGCCCTCCCTCCTCCCTCCCAGTACACCTGCCCCTCGCTCCTCCTCCAGTACTGCCCTCGCTCCTCCTCAGTACACCTGCCCTCGTACACCTGCCCTCCCCTCCTCCCTCAGTACACCTGCCCTCCCTCCTCCCTCCAGTTTACCTGCCCTCCCTCCCCTCCCTCCAAGTACACCTGCCCTCCTCCCTGCCCTCCCTCCCTCCTCCCTCCAGTACACCTGCCCTCCCTCTCCTCCCTTCAGTACCTGTCCTCCACCTGCCCTCCCTCCTCCTTCTACACCTGTACACCTGCCCTCCCTCCTGCCTTAGTTTTCACACATTCGAGAAAATAAACCCTTACTCTATTAGACTCACTCTCCTGTTCCCTCCACACTCCTTCCCTCATTCCCTCCCTGCCCTCCATACTCCCTCCTTCACACCCCGTCCTTCACTCCCTCGCGGCCCTTCCTGCTCCCTCAACGTGGCATCAATACCCACATGTTTACACGGATCAGTGGTCGCCACCCACCCTGGGAGTCACCCCATTCCCCGATGGTCACACCGCCTGCAGGAGACCTCGGCAGTCCTATCACGTGTTGGCTCAGGTGTCTGTGTAAATAAACCCCAGTCCTACCGGTCCCCAGTCCTAATAGACCCCAGTCCTAGAAGCCCCCAGTCGTAGCAGACCCCAGTCCTAATAGGTCCTAACCTTATCTTACCAACCTAACCTAACCTAACCCAGACATTAGAATTAGACCCCCAAGCTTACATGAACACATTTATAGACAAAATTCCGTGGACACATTAGTTAAGACAGATATCTTCTTTAGGGTGACGTGTGATGGCCATGTTACACTCAGTTATTGTTATGTTATTGTCACGTAATTTATAACGAACAGAAACATTTACTATAAAACAATCCAGGGTCACCACACTCATTAAATATACTGGACAAGTTATGGAAATAAAAGTACTGATGGGAAAAATCATGGAAAACTAGAAAAACAAAATTTCCCCTCCACAGATCAACGTGTTCTGTGTGTGTGTGTGTGTGTGTGTGTGTGTGTGTGTGTGTGTGTGTGACAGCACAGGAAAATGTTGTCTTTCTCAGTGCTGGAGTTTAATGACAATTTTCCTGATGACTTAATTGTTGTTTTGTTACAGCACCAACTGCATAGTACTGTAATACATAATATAGTACTGCACCCTTACTGTAATCTGTAGTGCTTCAGTTAGACTTGAAATCTTTGGCTGCATTAGTAAGTTCGCATAGAAACCTTTTAAGTGATCTCGAATTGTGTGTGTGTGTGTGTGTGTGTGTGTGTGTGTGTGTGTGTGTGTGTGTGTGTGTGTGTGTGTGTGTGTGTGTGTGTGTGTGTGTGTGTGTGTGTGTGTCCAGCTGGTGTGCAGGTGGGCTACTCAGTGCCACCTGCCAACTCTTGACACCCTCCTCAAGACTTACTCTGTAAACACAACTTCTCACTAGATCCTTGACGACACGCTGAAGGTGCCACGGTGTTTAGTGTTGGGTTGTTTACTCCCTGACACGTCCCTTGAGCCCTGAACCTGTACTGACTGTATTTAATATATAGTACCTCTAACCTAACCTAACCTAACCTAACCTAACCTAACCTATCCTAACATAACCTAACCTAACGTAACCTAACCTAACCTAACCTTACACTAACTTAACACTAACCTAACCTAACCTAACCTAACACTAACTTAACACTAACCTAACCTAACCTAACCTAGCCTAGCCTAACCTAACTTAAGTGTGCTATTGGCATAAATTGAGTGCGATTCAGGTGTTAATATGAGTGTTATTAACGTTAACTTGAGTGAGATACAGGTGTTAATTTGAGTGAGATACAGGTGTTAATTTGAGTGTTACTAATAATAACTCGGGTGTGTTAGTGGTAGTATTGTTAAATCATAAGGCACAGTAACCTTACGTACGGCCCAGCCAAGCCTAATTTAGCATCGTGACATTTAATAGTCTATATAATTTAACATGGTAGGGCAGTGTATAATTTAACATGGCAGGGCAGTGTATCGGTATAATTTAACATGGTAGAGCAGTGTATCGGTATAATTTAACATGGTAGGTCAGTGTATAATTTAACATCGCAGGACAGTGTATCATTTAACATGGCAGGACAGTGCAGCGAAGAATGACGAAAATGATTCCGGGACTTAGAAACCTTCCATATCAGGATAGGTTAAAGAAACTTAACTTGCATTCCCTAGAAAGACGAAGAGTGCGGGGAGATATGATAGAAGTATTTAAGTGGGTGAAAGGAATCAATAAAGGGGATATAGATAAAGTTCTTATAATATCCGAGCAGGATAGGACTCGGAGCAACGGATTTAAGTTGGATAAGTTTAGGTTTAGGAGGGAGATAGGAAGGAACTGGTTCACAAATAGGGTGGTAGACGAGTGGAACAAGCTTAGCAACTTTGTAGTAAGTGCTGGAACGCTGTAAAGTTTTAAAGGGAGGCTAGATAGATTCATGGATGATAGAGAGTGGTCGTAACTCTCGACAGGAGCTGTCATGCACAGGCCAACCGGCCTGTTGCAGACTCCTTATTTTCTTATGTTCTTAGCATAACCTTGAGCCCTGAACCTGTACTGACTGTATTTAATATACCGTACAGTACCTCTAACCTAACCTAACGTAACCTAACCTAGCCTAACCTAACCCTTTGAGGATGATGGCTTAACCCTTCAGGTCTCAAAGGGTTAACAGTGGTGGAGTTACTTTTAAAAATGTGTGTGTACAGTATGGGGGGGGAGGGGGGACAATTAATTAACTTTAATTAACAAGTTAACTTTTAAAATACGAAGTTAGCGTAATTTACTCGAAATGTTATCAAATTAATCGATTAACTCAGATTAATTATCGATTAACTTCCTAGAGAGAGAGAGAGAGAGAGAGAGAGAGAGAGAGAGAGAGAGAGAGACCACGAGGGGTTAGTTTATATAAGCATCTTTCCCGGAAGTAAAGAAATGTGTGTGTGTGTGTCGTCACTTTTTCCACTAAGTCTCACTGTGGTCTGATGACACACACACACACACACACACACACACACACACACACACACACACACACACACACACACTTCCGTCCCAGGTAATTTTCTTCACCCATTTACTGAGAAATAAGTAACAGCAGCAAATAATAATCATCAGATGTGAGAAAGAGGAAATCAACTTGTTGAATAGTGTCAGCTCCAGTCTACGTCAGCTGTCAGTCGCCGTCAGCTGTCAGTCGTTGTAGGTGGCCAGGCAACGTGTTGAATGTTCCCTGTCTGTGAGTGTTGGTCAGTGGGAAACACAGGTGAGAGCGAGAGAGGGAAAGAGAGAGAGAGAGAGAGAGAGAGAGAGAGAGAGAGAGAGTACACCTTGACACTGGGTTCTACACCTCGTTAACTTAGGGTGTGGTTGTTGTGTTGGTGATGACTTCCACACCTTTTAAAATCACTCCCATATGTGGCACCAGAAGCCGGCCAGGGTGTGACACGAGGGCCAACCATTATTATTATTATTGTTATTATTATTATTATTATTATTATTATTATTATTATTATTATTGCTGTTGTTATTATTAGTATTTTCTTATTATTGTTATTATATATATATATATATATATATATATATATATATATATATATATATATATATATATATATATATATATATATATATATATATATATGTGTGTGTGTGTGTGTGTGTGTGTGTGTGTGTGTGTGAGGTGCAGTGTTTTTGGCACAGTAATGCACAACAGTTTGCCCGACTTAAGTAGCTATTATTATCGTACCTGTGGGTGATGATATGTACACCTTCCTCCAACACTCACATGTATATTAGTGAGTGTGTATGTCGTGCAGGTGTGTGGTGCATGTGTGTAGTACAGGTGTGTAATGCAGGTGTGTAATGCAGGTGCGTAGTGCAGGTGTGTGGTTCAGGAGGTGTGTTGAACAGGAGGTGCGTAGTGCAGGTGCGTAATGCAGGTGTGTAGTGCAGGTGTGTGGTGGCAGCGCAGCAGGTCACCACCAACACACACGCGAGGTCCCTGTAGCCTCTCACAAAAGCGGCCTCCAGCGTATCAACACCAATGGGAGGAACCTTGTTTGTATCCCTCTATTAGTAGTGTGTGTGTGTGTGTGTGTGTTTGGTAGGTTCTGGCTTGGGTGCGGCAATGCTACAACACAAACACACACACACACACCTGGCTCCTGTTGACTTGCTCTCCCTCGACAATAGTGTTTACCTCATGCCACAGTTCCTTGTATAAAGGTGGCGGTAAATCGTGTGGGTGTTGTCATAAAGGTGGGTCTGTTTCCTCCCTCCTTGCATCAGGCCACAGTGTGAGTGTTCGCTAATTAAACATCAAACCCAAGCCGTCGACACACCGGGGCACTGCGACGAGAGAGCCAGCCGTACCAGACAACATGGCGGCTTATTGATTCTGACTCGCATACCACTGCCTTACATAAACCTTTTTCTTTATTCTGCCAGATGAAAAATGTTGACCGTATTTAATATTGTTGAGATTATGGAGATTATATGATATTGATGGGAGTAATGTTATCACTCGTGGGTAGTATCTCTTGCCCAGCCTCTCTTGTGACATCATCAGGGCTGCCAACCTAATTGTTTTGGTAAAATGACTCTCCATCGCCTTGAAGAACGGATTTGTTGTCAGATCGCGATTCACACCAGAAGAACAAATGGTGCCGGGTGATATTACTACAAGAGAGATTGAATACGAAGGTGGTGGAGGGAGGTTGTAGTTGATATTGGTGGGGGTGTGTGGCAGTTGTGGGAGGAGGGAGCGGGCGAGCGCTGCACCTCACACAAGGGGGGGGGCAATCGCTCCCCTGGGCTGTGCTCGTACTGCAACCTTGGTGTTCACTCTTGTGCTGGACGATGTGACAGATCTGGTCACGTTATAAGTGGTAGGAGAGTGATGGCCGTGCATCGTGTGTGTGGGAGAGGTGGTTGTTGTGGGTGGGCGAACGTGAGGCGGCAGTGGTGGTGGCAGTAACGAGGGAAGGTTGCCAGCCATATTATCAGTCAGCTGGACGCCAGGACAGTGTGCAGACCTCAGCATAACACCTTCCTTCCCTCCCACACCACGACAAAGTCATCATATATCTTTCTCTCACTCTCATGTGTAATGATGTAAATATTTCTGTTCCAGTTGAAATAATTCTCTTTGGCGTCTCTGTTAAGCAGACATGTAAAGTGACAAACGACCCGAGACTAGAATATGCAGCCTCAAAAACTCTCTCTATACAAACACCCCAAAAATGGTGACTTAAGGCAAACTTGGAAAGATTGATTAAGTCAGAGGCCGGTGAGAACCAGTAAACGTGATGGCGTCGGGAAGGTACGCGATCGGTCGGTTTTTCGTCACGACAGCCCAGTCAGAACCCGAGCATGGCAAGTCGGGCCGAGGAAAACATGGAGGGTCGAAGAGGGTCAAGAAGTATGGCAAGCCGCTGTCCTACCCGGAGCCGACCATACAGGAGGAGACGTCACCCAACGACCCTGAGGTGACTATATGATGCTTCCTAGCACAGTCCCCCACCATTCCTCACCACAATCCTCACCACAGTCCCCACCAGTCCCCATCACCGTCGTCCCACCATCACTAGTCCCCACCACAGTCCCCACAAGAGTTATCACAGTCCCCACAAGAGTTATCACAGTCCCCACCAGAGTTATCACAGTCCCCACCACAGTCCTCACCAGAGTTATCACAGTCCCCACAAAGTCCCTACCACAGTCCTCACCAAAGTTATCACAGTCCTCACCAGAGTTATCACAGTCCTCACCAAAGTTATCACGGTCCCCATCACCGCCCCACCACCACAGTCCTCACCAGAGTTATCACAGTCCTCACCAAAGTTATCACGGTCCCCATCACCGCCCCACCACCACAGTCCCCACCACAGTCCTCACCAAAGTTATCACAGTCCTCACCGGAGTTATCACACAGTCCTCACCAGGTCAGCTCACCGCTGTCCCCACTCGATTTCTCAGACGTTCCCAAGATTTATATTTCTCGTAAGGGAAGATGTCAAGTAAACACTGAGACTCTACCTTAACTAGATACGTTCACTTAGCACCAGTTAGGAGACAAAATTACCATAGTGAATCTCTTCGTTACTATTCTATGTGTTTAGTTTATCTGAAGGAGTTTGGTACTCTAAGTCACTAAACAAACTATCTATACAAAATAATGTTGAGGCAATATGACACAATAGACGAAGGATTTTGACAACCCTACCGAGACAACAGGAGTCACAGTGTTCATTCTGAAATTCATCGATCACCCCGAGTACAGATAGTTTTTTGGGTGTATATTTGAATCTTCATTTATGACAAATATTCATCCTTTGTGAATCTTGACTCTTAATATTTTTTTTTTCTTTTTCGGGAAATATTTATAATAATTTTTTTACAGATGTGTATTATGGTTTGAAGTCAATATTCCTCGTCGCTGTCTGAAAGTTTTATTATATACTTTAACTGATGACTAGACCCCCCCCAGCTTATATCACCTGAAGATTGACCACCCTAATGTTGTCTGGGGGTTTAGGTTAGGTTTGGTTAGTTTAGGTTAGGTTAATCTTAAAGGGATTTCATTACATAAACTCCAACTTTTGAAGGATGATATTTACAGAGTCGTGTACACACACACAGGTGACTGACGCAGTTGAAGTATTATAATGACCTGAACAATACTCCATAATAATAATACTTTTTATAATGAATTGAATTAAAGTAGTTACCTCTCTCTCTCTCTCTCTCTCTCTCTCTCTCTCTCTCTCTCTCTCTCTCTCTCTCTCTCTCTCTCTCTCTCTCTCTCTCTCTCTCTCTCTCTCTCTCTCTCTCTCTCTCTCTCTCTCTCTCTCTCTCTCTCTCTCTCTCTCTCCTACCTGTACGCCTCACACCACCTGCATAAAAGATATATTTTCGTCGACTATATTTTGTGGTGTGTGTGTGTGTGTGTGTGTGTGTGTGTGTGTGTGTGTGTGTGTGTGTCAGTAGCATCACGCCACACTCTTAAACACACTGCCAAGTAAGATTAGGTTAGATTAGTGTTTAGTCAGATTTATTTATGTTAGGTAATTAAAGTATTTGCTCTGGTCTGATTAGGTTAGATTAGGTTAGTGGCTGGTAAAATTAGCTCATTGTTTGGTTAGGTTAGGTTAGGTTAGGTTAGGTTAGTGGCTGGTAAAATTAGCTCATTGTTTGGTTAGGTTAGGTTAGTGTCGAGTTAGATTAGGTTTGGATGGGGCCAAGTTAAGTTAGGTTAGGATACTGTCCAGTTAAGTTGGGTTGGTGTCAGGTTAGTTTACGTTAGTGCCAAGTTAAGTTAGGTTAAATTAGCGCCAGGTTGGATTAAATTAGTGCCAAGTTAGGTAAGATAAGTGTCAAGATAGGTTAGATTAGTGTTAAGTTAGGTTAGTACCAAAGTAGATTAAGTTAGATCCAATTTAGGTTTGGTTAGGTTAGGTTAGGTCAGGTTGGGTTAGGTTAGGTAAGAATAACTAATCAAACCCTAGTAGGATGTGGTTGTCATGTGTGGCAGTCTCCCATGTGTGGCAGTCTCCCATGTGTGGCAGTCTCCCATGTGTGGCACGCTGGCACCACATGCTTGTAGAATACTCTGCGGCTTTGTGTGGCAGGAGGGTTGGGTGGTAAGGTTAGTTCACGTTGCCAGCTTGGGGGTATAGTGACGAAATATCGACTCGCCGGACATATCACCTGCACACACGTCTCTCCTCTCTCTCTCTCTCTCTCTCTCTCTCTCTCTCTCTCTCTCTCTCTCTCTCTCTCTCTCTCTCTCTCTCTCTCTCTCTCTCTCTCTCTCTCTCTCTCTGGTTCTGGAAGTTTACGTGACGTGTTGCCTTGTGTGTGGTCTGCTGTCTGCTTCATACACGTCAAACTTAACCTCCTTTGAATACCATGACTTAACCGTCTGAGTACCGTGATTTAACCCCTTTTGAGTACCATGACTTAACCCCTCGAGTAAATCAAGGGGTTTAAGTCATGGTACTCAAGGGGGTTTAAGTCATGGAACTCAAGGGGGTTTAAGTCATGGTACTCAAGGGGGTTTAAGTCATGGTACTCAAGGGTTTAAGTCGCATGGTACTCGAGGGTTTAAGTCAGCTAATTGCTCAAGGGTTTTAAGTCATGGTGCTCTCCAAGGGGTTTTAAGAGATCATGGTACTCAAGGAGGTTTAAGTCATGGTACTCAGGGAGTTAACACCGCCTTTTACACTACCTCGCCCTTCTCACCTTTCTCTTTAAAACCTTTCGTGACTGGCTATCAGGATGACCTAGTCCGCCCATCCGCTGACTCACCTCCTCCGTCCTCTGTCCCTCCCTCCGTCTCTGTCCCGTCTCCGTCTCTGCCCCCTCCTCCGTCTCTGTCCGTCCCGCCGTCTCTGTCCGTCCCTCCGTCTCCTGTCCGTCCCTCCGTCTCTGTCCCTCCTCCGTCTCTGTCCCTCCCCACTCCGTCTCTGTCCCTCCCTCCCGTCTCTGCCCCTCCCTCCGTCTCTGTCCCCTCCCTCCACGTCTGCCCCTCCTCCGTCTCTGTCCGTCCCTCCGTCTCTGTCCGTCCCTCCGTCTCTGTCCGTCCCTCCGTCTCTGCCCCTCCCTCCCGTCTCTGCCCCTCCCTCCGTCTCTGTCCGTCCCCTCCGTCTCTGCCCCTCCCTCCGTCTCTGCCCCTCCCCTCCGTCTCTGCCCTCCCCTCCGTCTCTGTCCCGTCCCCTCCGTCTCCCCTCCCTCCCGTCTCTGCCTCCCTCCGTCTCTGTCCCTCCTCCGTCCATTAAATGTTCCTGTCTCTTGATGCTCCTTTTTGTTTCCTGCGTCAGGGCTTCTCCGGGAAAAACTCCTCCACCAAGCTTGTCCTTACTCTTAGGTTGTGTGTGTGTGTGTGTGTGTGTGTGTGTGTGTGTGTGTGTGTTGTGTGTGTGTCGTCATTATTCATTAATCGTCGAGTTTAGTATTAATTAATTATTATTATTCACGAAATTGTTATATTATTTTTCACTTCGTTATATCATTATTATGCGATAAAATATATTTGATATGTTATAGAGTTAATGCGGTATATCATCAAGAGGCGAGTAAGGATGTTGGTGTTAATTTATGTTAAGATCAATGTTAACTAGTCTTAAGAATATGTAGTAGCGCCACTAACTCCCAGTATGCCTCAGCGCCACTAACTCCCAGTATGCCTCAGCGCCACTAACTCCCAGTATGCCTCAGCGCCACTAACTCCCAGTATGCCTCAGCGCCACTGACTCCCAGTATGCCTCAGCGCCACTAACTCCCAGTATGCCTCAGCGCCACCTAACTCCCATGCCTCGGCGCCACTAACTCCCAGTATGCCTCAGCGCCCACTGCTCCCAGGTATGCCTCAGCGCCACTAACTCCCAGTATGCCTCCAGCGCCACTAACTCCCAGTATGCCTCAGCGCACTAACTCCCAGTATGCCTCAGCGCCACTAACTCCCAGTATGCCTCAGCGCCACTAACTCCCAGTATGCCTCAGCGCCACTAACTCCCAGTATGCCAGCGCCACTAACTCCCAGTATACCTCAGCGCCACTAACTCCCAGTATACCTCAGCTCCACTAACTCCCCCAGTATACCTCAGCGCCACTAACTCCCAGTATACCTCAGCGCCACTAACTCCCCCAGTATACCTCAGCGCCACTAACTCCCAGTATACCTCAGCGCCACTAACTCCCAGTATACCTCAGCTCCACTAACTCCCCCAGTATACCTCAGCGCCACTAACTCCCAGTATCCCTCCGCGCCACTAACTCCCAGTATACCTCAGCGCCACTAACTCCCCAGTATGCCTTAGCGCCACCTAACTCCCCAGTATACCTCAGCGCCACTAACTCCCAGTATGCCTCAGCGCCACTAACTCCCAGTATGCCTTAGCGCCACTAACCTTCCTTAACCTACTAACCTCAATCAACCAGGTACTTTTCTACTCTAGTATGTGCAGGACGACCCCCCTACTACCGCCTAGTTCTCGCTCATGGCTAGTGTGTACTGGTTTCTACTGTGACGTCATTATTTCCTAGAACTCGCCACGTCACCACCAATCAGAGGATCCGTATTGATAATGGGGCGTATACCTTGACTTGATGACCAGCTTTCTCATTGGTTGACCTAACGTTGGAAAAAACTGGCGAACACGGTTAGGTTAGGTTAGGTTAGGTTAGGTTAGGTTAGGTTAGGTTAGGTTAGGTTAGGTTAGGTTAGGTTATGTTATGGTTAGGTTAGGTTGGGATAGGATACTGGTCTAGGAGGTTTTCTATTGCCTGGTTGTGAGTGTAGGGGTTAGGTTAGTTAGATTAGGTTTTGGTTAGATTAGGTTTTGGTTAGATTAGGTTAGGTTATAGTTAGGTTAGGTACATTCTTCTCTCTTCATTTACCGTATTGTTGTTATGTGTGTGTGTGTGTGTGTGTGTGTGTGTGTGTGTCCTGCCTTAAGTTTATCTTGTGTAACTTCCGCTCACCAGTCTCTTCTTGGGGTCCAGCTGATGGTACTGTTGATGTACTCGCTATTGTTTACTGTTCTCGCTGTTGTTTACTGTTGTTCTCGCTGTTGTTTACTGTTGTTCTCGCTATTGTTTACTGTTCTCGCTGTTGTTTACTGTTCTCGCTGTTGTTTACTGTTGTTCTTGCTATTGTTTACTGTTCTCGCTGTTGTTTACTGTTCTCGCTGTTGTTTACTGTTCTCGCTGTTGTTTACTGTTGTTCTCGCTGTTGTTTACTGTTCTCGCTATTGTTTACTGTTGATCTCGCTATTATTTACTGTTCTCGCTATTGTTTACTGTTCTCGCTGTTGTTTACTGTTGTTCTCGCTATTGTTTGCTGTTGTTCTTGCTATTTTTTACTGTTGATCTCGCTATTGTTTTCTGTTCTCGCTATTGTTTACTGTTCTCGCTATTGTTTACTGTTCTCGCTATTGTTTACTTGATCTCGCTATTGTTTACTGTTGATCTCGCTATTATTTACTGTTCTCGCTATTGTTTACTCAAGTCCTCGCTACTGAAACGATAACAGGGCAACTATAGATTCAATGTTGGTTTCGAGTATATAAATTGTATCACGAGAATTTGTATTGGACTGAAAAAACCCGAAGAAATCTATGTGAATTTTTTTTTACGAAAGAATTTAATGTTTAGGAATTAATTAGAATGATAAATATTACGATGTTTTTCTTCGTAATCGTTCATGTGTGTTTAGTGGTGAATGTACTGAGAGGTTCGTGTACGTAAAGTAAGTATAACCAGTTTCGCTTTATGAGGAATGTATGAGAGTAAACATTGTAGCGTACTGTAGGGTTGCTAGGTGTGTGTTTAAAGATTCCACTTCACAGGTAAAAATGAGGTGACACTCATTTTAAAACCCCATAAATGACACACACACACACACACACACACACACACACACACACACACACACACACACACACACACACACACACACACACACACCTGGTAAGATAGAAGGAAAATTTGGCTCATATACCTGTGCTTCTTAGTCATAGTGAACCTAAAGACTTCCGATAACTGGTGGTGTCTTTGCTGCCAGGTAAGGTTGGTCTCTCTCCACCTTCTTGCTGGCTGCTGTCATGAGAAACATTTTATCTGTCCTGTAAAAATTCGTGTTTCGCCTCAGCCCTGACGTCATCATCACGTGACCGCTCATATCGATTACATGTAAACAGCGGAATAGGCTGTACCCAGACCGTGTGGATGATGAGCGCGGACCTGGAATATACTTCACCTTGGAATGTATACAGTCTTGGAATATACGTGACCTTGGAATATGCGCGGTCCTGGATTATACGTGACCTTGAATATGCACGGTCCTGGAATATACGTGACCTTGGAATATGCGCGGTCCTGGAATATACGTGACCTGAATATGCGCGGTCCTGGAATATACGTGACCTTGAATATGCGCGGTCCTGGAATATACGTGACCTGGAATGCGCGGTCCTGGAACATACGTGACCTTGAATATGCACGGTCCTGAATATACGTGACCTGAATATGCACGGTCCTGGAATATACGTGACCTTGGAATATGCACGGTCCTGGAAATACGTGACCTTGGAATATGCGCGGTCCTGGAATATACGTGACCTTGGAATATGCGCGGTCCTGGAATATACGTGACCTTGGAATATGCACGGCCCTGGAATATATATAATTGTGTAACCTGGAATATTTGCGATTTCGGAACAATGTGTTCTTGGAATCCTGAAGGAGTGGAGGTAAATCTAACCTAACCCAACCAAATCCCAACCTAACCTACCCTACCCTAACCGAACCCAACCTAAACCTAACCTAACCAAAATCTAACCTATCCAAATACTTAATAAACTATAAGAACCCACGATAGGTTAGGTAAAAATTAGGTAAGAGATTATGTTAATTTAGGTTAGGTTAATGATGCCTAGGTTAAGATGATCTAGGTTAGGTTAGCTTGGCTCTTGCCGTCCGCTGTCAGACGTGGGTTAGCGCCGGAGTGTCTGCAGAGAAAGGTGGGGGCAGGGGGGTTATCCATGAGGGTGTTGTCTGTGTGTGTGTGTGTGTGGGTTCATGTGTGTGTGTGTGTGTTAGGGGTGTACATGGTGTGTGTGTGGGTGTGTGGGTGGGGGTGCCACAGTGCCTTATCATGTGCTTCCGTGATGATGCAACCTTTCTTGGGAACGTGCCATCCATATGTCACCATCACCATACATTGACTCTCCTCCCATGTCACAGGTAGACACAAGTACAGGAACACCTGGTAACATGAGTTACTTATATCTTATAGGTGTCATGCACACCTGTAGATGAACCGGTGACGTCATCGTATAGAAAATGGGGGGAGGGCGACACCCGGGTGAGTGTATTTGTTTTATGATTTAGGCGATGTTAATAATGATAATAATTAATAGAGCAATACTAGTAATCAAGATGATGATAATAATACTAAATATTACTAATACTAATAATAATAATAATAATAATAATAATAATAAAATCATAGTCGTTATTGCCTTACAAGCCAATGGTGACTGGTTGGTGCACTTTCCAGAGCTTGAATTGCTTAGCCAGTGTGTTTAGCAAGATGTCCGATTTATAAGGCAAACAAATAATACGAACCACTTTCTCCAAAATTTTACCCATATATCGTATAAGAAACAAAGAAACATTTATATAAAACTGTATTATTTTTCCACTGAATGCAAAATGATTTCAAAATGCTCCCTGTATGTTATGGGTGTGCCTGCCATGCATGTATATACCTGCACCTTGTGTTATACTCCCTCTTTACCTGTCTGTATGGAGCCACAAGGTAAACTGGTCCCCTGATGTTTTATATATACAACCAACAGATATGCACTGGATGGAACGACGGCTTCTGATTGGCTGAATCACTTGACTAGAAACACGCGGGAAAAAATATCACGGAGAAGAATATTTTGTTGTTCTTTCAGTCATCATGAAGCAGATTTTAGATTTTTTTTCGTTTATTATAATTGATTATTTTTTCTACTAAATTCTCAGATGTTATTGAATCTAGCACCAGGATAGGTTAGTTATATGATAAGTTATTAGTACGGCAACAAGAGCGCACTAAGTGAACACATTTCACACAGCACACACAGTATATCGTATTCTTGACAATTATTTAATATTTACAGTAGCCTGAACACGTTTTCTCCTTCATTAATATGTAAGTTAACCAGCCAATCGCAGCAGCCGTTCGTCAATGCATATCTATTGTATGTGTATAATACGGTGGCAGGAGACCAGTTTAACTCCAAATATTTATACCACTTGATACATTTTATATCTTGTTTTATTATGGGCATTTATCGTTTCTCAATTTCTCTGCATTTCATATTTATCGACTTTTAGAATGTTTACGTAATTTTCTTCAGTATTACCTCACACGTTTTCTTCTATACATTTAACTCTTCCTCGTTTTCTTTCTTAACTTCATGCATTACTAAAGCTGACGAGACAGTACAGTGTGTCAGTTGTAGTACAGTATTGTAAGCTGGGATCACACGACGATAAGGCAGCCCCAGTTTATTTCACCTGATGATTGAACTACCCTACTGCTAACCTAATCTAACCTTTCATAACCAAAGCCTAATCTAACCTAACTTAACCTAACCTTATCCCTAAAATAACATAGCAACACCTACTCTACCTAACTAAACCTAACCAAAAACCCAACCCAACCTAATCGTTCCCAACCTTATCCTAAAATAACATAGCAACACCTATTACCTTAACTGAACCTAACCAAATATAACCCAACCTAACCTAACCTAACAAGCTAACCTAACCTAACCTAACCTAACCTAACCTAACGTAACCCAACCTAACCTAACCTAACCTAACCTAACCTAACCTAACCTAACCTAAACCCCCCTTAATCATCAGGTGGAAGATGCTGGGGTGCCTAATCTTCATGACACCCGAGGTATAAATGTATGGTATGTGGTGCAGTGTGTTAGCTTGTAAATATTGAGTTGTTAATTGTAGTGTTTGTGTTTTTGTTCAGAATTTAGTCATAATATCTATTTTATATTCGGAATGTATAATTTTTTTCCGATTTTTTGTCTTAATTTTAGTTTTTAGTTTTATTTTATGTATTGTATTATTTGTATACAGGTTTTAGATTTATTTTAATATTACATAGATTTTTGTCAGTTGTATTTTATATTATATTTATTTTATTTCGTATTTGTTATTTTATTTCCCTATTTATTTTGTTATATACATATTTATCTTATTTTTATATTATTTTAAACAGATTATATTATTATTACGGTAACTGTTTCTTTTAGTTTCATTTACTTTTACATTATTTCGTATATTATCGTTTATCTCTCCCAGCCGACACCATGTTGATAATATCGTGAGGTCGTAACGTTTAGACCGATGGCTTAAGAGAAGGACTAATATTTTTGGAACTGTGACAGGAACTTGAGATGGGTTTGGGAGAGAGAGAGAGAGAGAGAGAGAGAGAGAGAGAGAGAGAGAGATTAATGAGAGTGAGACATTAACTGGACAGAGTTTAAGAGAGAGATAAATTAACTAAAGTGGCCCTGGATGTGTTAATGGTGGCCCTGGTGTGTTAATGGTGGCCCTGGTGTGTTAATAGTGGCCCTGGTGTGTTAATGGTGGCCTTGGTGTGTTAATAGTGGCCCTGGTGTGTTAATAGTGGCCATGGTGTGTTAATAGTGGCCATGGTGTGTTAATAGTGGCCACGGTGTGTTAATAGTGGCCCTGTCACGTTAAATCTTCACCTGGCGCATTAAATCTTCACCTGGCGCATTAAATCTTCACCTGGCGCATTAATTCCACACTTGGTGCGTTTAAGCCGATCGTCTTTTGTCCTGTAATTAAATATGTGCGAAGGATGTTTTATTTTGATTTTATTTGGTATTTTTTGTATTATTATTTGTAATTTTTATTTATTTACTTATTTATTTATTTTATTAGTTTTTTTTGGGGCTAGGGTTCTCACTACCTGCTGTTGTGGCTGTAGAGACTGGCTGACTGGCTGGCTGGCGGGCTGAGATGAAGCTGGTGACGCATCCAGCCTCCAGATAGAAAGAGAGAGACAGACAGACAGACAGACAGACAGACAGAGACAGACAACGTATACCATGTGTGTGTGTGTGTGTGTGTGTGTGTGTGTGTGTGTGTGTGTGTGTGTGTGTGTGTGTGTGTTAAGTATACCTGGTGTCAGTAGTTGAAAATTTATAGTACCAGATACAAACTGAATTTCTCTCCCTCCCTCCCTCCCTCAAAAACCTTTCACGGAGGATATTGAGAACTTTAGATAATCTGGGACACAAAAGCTTAAAATTGTTACGAATATTTTTCAAGTATATATCCTCCCTCTTCCCTTTCTTTCTTTCTTCTACTCCACCTTCTCTCCTTCTCCTACCTCCTTTATCTTCCTCCTCCTCACCCCCCTCTTCCCTTCTTTTCCACCTATCCTCCTCTCCTCCTCCTCACCTCTTCCCTTCCACCTCTTTGTTCATCTCTCTCCTCCTCTCTCCCCACCGCCCTCCCGCTAATGTCGTGTAGGAGATGACATGCAACACGGATCTGCCCCTCTCCTCACCTGGCCACTACATCCCTCCCTCACCTGGCCACTGCACTTCCCTCACCTAGCCACTCACTCTCCTCACCTGGCCACTACACCCCCACTTGGCCACTACACCTCACCTGGCCACTACACCCCTCCTCACCTGGCCACTACACCCCTCCCTCACCTGGCCACCACACCTCCCTCACCTGGCCACTGCACCTCCCTCACTTGGCCACTACACCCTCCTCACCTGGCCACTGCACCTCCCTCACCTGGCCACCACACCCCTCCCTCACCTGGCCACCACACCCTCCCTCACCCCACCACACCCCCTCCCCCACCTGGCCACTACACCCCTCCCTCACCTGGCCACTCACACCCTCACCCACACTGCACCCTCCTCACCTGGCCACTGCACCTCCTCACCTGGCCACCACACCCTCCTCACCTGGCCACTACACCCTCCTCACCTGGCCACTACACCCCCCTCACCTGGCCATTCACCCCTCCCTCACCTGGCCACTACTCTCCTCCCTCACCTGACCGCTACTGTATATCACCATTTGTGTGAGAGAGGCAAGAAGTGGTGTGAGAGAGAGAGAGAGAGAGAGAGAGAGAGAGAGAGAGGTGGTATGTGAAAGGGAAACACAAAGCCTCACATACTATAATAAATGAGGTAAATAACAGTCCATAGCTTCCCATCACCTTAAGTGTCACATGTAAACAAACTTAAAACAATTACCTTAACTCATTAACTGTTGTCAAGAGAACCTAACCTCAAATGATAATCAAATAACCCCAGTCCAAGTGGTTTTGACTCTTATTTGACCTTTCCATTTTATGTCCGTAGATTGAAATTACGTTGGTTTAATTTGTTTTCACTACTTCAGTTAAGAAAGTTTGGGTTCTATGTATTGTACCTTTGAGGATTCAGGGACCAGGTGTAAGTGTGTGTGTGTGTGTGTGTGTGTGTGTGTGTGTGTGTGTGTGTGTGTGTGTGTGTGTGTGTGTGTGTGTGTGTGTGTGTGTGTGTGTGTGTGTGTGTGTGTGTGTGTGTGTGTGTGTGTGTGTGTGTGTGTGTGTGTGTGTGTGTGTGTGTAACGGAAGGTAAACAAACACACGTGGTCCTGGAAGATTCGAATGACTGGGATGATTGTCTGTATATGTAATGACTTTCCTTAAATAAGACTACAGACCTAACTTAACCTAACCTCTGCACCTTGTGTTGTATTCCTGAATTTCTTAAAAGAAAATTCATGAGTTAATTTTCAGTCTTTCCTGTTAGTGTGATCTTGTCAGTGAGTCGTCAGCCCTGGCCGGTGTGTTATCTCATAACTAATGATAATATTCTGTGTGAATTCTCAAGCTCCTGTGTGCATGGTGACGCGGAGGTGTGTTTGACTACTTCACCTGTCGACTAAGTTCCTCCGCTTTGTGTTCGTCCTAACTAACTTTCAGGGACCTTAGCTACCGTTACACATTGCGGCAGGTGAGCTGTTGCTGGGTACTATGTGAGGTGCTGCCAAATCGACAAATTCACTACTTTATAAAAAAGAAAAAATCGTACTGAATTCGCCGACGTGACAGCACAATTCATAGAATGAGCAACAAATTAATTGCTTTGAACACTAACGGTTGTTAATGATGCCAAGAGTAGGCGGGCGGAGCTTAGTGGACGGAAGAGCGTGACTGTCTTGTGTGCGTTTTTCTCTGGGAGTACCCGGGGTGTACGTGGTGTTGGTGTCGGGGCTCCCCTATCCTCCGCCCGCCACCAATCACCGATGGTGTTCGACCGATCAACCACTCTGTTGGTGTTTGCAGGCCGCACGTCGTCCTGTCCGAATCATCCCGGCTTGTCAGGTACACTTTCACAGGAACCTGCCCGGCGCTGTTCGTGTCCGCGGGTCACGGCTTAACCTCTTCATTGTTGACCGTTGCGGGTCCACGTTCTTCAAGGTTCGTATGACATCCTCCCTAACTCGGGGTGTGAGAAGGCACTTAACTGGCTCACTCAAGTCTGCGACACAAATCTGGTGGAAAAAATGACGTCAAAATTATACTGAGACTACCTATGGCACTATAGATACGTTCTCCCATCCCTGCAGTTAGGGGGGATGTCTTACGGATTTTGAGTGTTGGGTCTGGCTGCGGGCAGACAAGAGAGGGGCTAGGGGTAGAGGGAGCCCTGATGAACCTGCGGTAACTGTATGGTCAATGGCCCAAGTCCTGAGGGCCCTTAATTTAAATGGCCCCAGTCCTTGATGGGCCCTAAACTTCAATAACCCCAGTCACGATGGGCCCCGAGTCTTAAATGACCCTAGCCTATATTAAGTCCAAGTCCTAATGGGCCCAAATACAGTATTAATGACTCCCAGCCCTAATAGTTTGGTTGGGGTCTAATGGAACAGTGGCCCATATGACCTGCAGTTTACCGCTTCTACCCTCAGTAACTTCTGTTCACTCGTGGTTAATTGTTAAATACAGCGGTGACGCCTGCTTAAAAAAATAACTTCATATTCAAATTAGTACAATATGATATTAATAAATCAAAGTTTTGTAGAAATTGATTATTTTCCTCTACTTTATTGACTGTTGTTGATTCGAGGGGAATTTAGAGGGAAATTGTAAGTTATAACAACACCTGGACGCAGTGTATATTCTGGCGGTAAATGAAACAAAGCAACTTCACCTAAATTATCAAGTTTAACTGAACTAATCACGAACCAACACAAAATACATGTACAATAATTTAAGACTTTGTTATGGCTAAGGCAGCGTCGCACTTTTCTGTTTTTTGTCGTTTTTTTCCAACGAGTTGTTCATTTTTCTAAAGCATCTCGCCCAGACGAAACATCGTTCCCGCCAGATTGGCTTGGGCCAATTTTCGGAGAGTCAGGATCTATAGCCTACTCGGTAATGGGGCCACGTAATCGGGCCACGTAAATTAACTAAATTTATTTTTAAAAGTATTCAGTGTCGCATCTTTAATAAATTGCTTAAGTGTACATCTGATGTGTTTGTTCACACTGAGCTGTCTGTTTACAACTGACGAACGCCGAAAAACTGACGGGCTAGTTCTGTGTGTGTGACAGCGCGCTCAGAAAAGTGAGGCTTCAGAAAATTAATGCAAAAAAATAACGGAAAAAGTGCTAGTGTGACGCCGCCACAAATAGGTAAGCTTTTGGTTATGTTCTGTTTGGTTGGATGGATTTTTTATCTCCTTCCAGAAGTAAAGTGTCCATCATCCCTCGACTCAACATGGACTTCTCTGTGAGTTTCTTCAAATTTGAAAATATATATATACATATACTGTATAGCAAGAAAATTAAGATTACTATTCTCATGAAAATTAAATATCTTTGCAATATTAAAAATAAAAGTTTATTGCTTTTTATTCAGCAGGCGTCGGTTTTCCTTATCACAGGTCTACGCCGCCGTGTTCTCAGAGCCACGAGATAACGGTTGATCCATTAATGGCTCGCTTATTTTAGTTCTTCCTCACGCTCTGACGTTCAGCGAGTAGACTCTGGACGTCGTTAGTCGAGTCGTAGTAGCGTAGATGCTGAGAGAACCCACAGACATAGTGGTGGGTGATAGAAGCGATCTTAGCTGGCTTTTTATGAGTATCTAGACTAATCTAACCTAAGTTAACCAAACCTAAACTTATGTAATCAAATCCATTCCAGCCAAACCTAATTCTAACATAGCTTAATCTAGTCCTGCCTAATATAATCTGACCTAACCTTGCCTTGCCCAGCGAAATGTTACCTTCACCCAGTTTTGCCAGATTTAACCTAATTTAATTTATACTCTCCCAACCTATGATCACCCAGTCACAATCTACTACTGCACTATCTAAACCAGACCTAACCTGGCCAGTCTACAGTACGTGTGAATGTGTATTTACTAATTAGCCTCGTAGAATGAACATTGCCAAGCTTCTCTCAGTCTTTGTATGTTAGACAACTTAAAAGATAAAACTGAAATGTGGTTTTACTCCTGGTAGATAAAACAAGGAAGGTGATGATGGAAATACTGTAATAATAATAATAATAATGTTTCCAGAAAATCATTAGTCTAATGGTGACCTAAAATGAATTAGAAAACGCATTTGGCCACCACCCTTCGTGTTATTGTGTTGTGTGTGTGTGCCATTCTCACACAAGTAATACACACCCTCAATTATTTTCGTGATGGTCGCCACACTTGTTCGTTTACTAATGGACTATAATATAAAGTCTTATTTGGTAAATTATGTTTACATTTGTAATATTTTACTATTTTGAAAAATTACGGGTTATTATTATTATTACTCGAGGACAATTGAAATGAGAGGGTTTACCTAGTCCAGTGTGTAGTGTAGCCATGGCATAAGGTTCGTTCAACTCTCGGCCTGGATCGACCTGACTAGCGTGACGCGACACTCGGTTTTTAGGTGCGTTGTGTCAGTCTAATGTTCACTTTTCATGACTTGAACGATGGATGTTTTACGCGCGTGTGAGATGTTTTATATATGATTTTCGTGCAGTTGGGATAATTTAATTATGATTTTCGCTCGAGAGGGATTTTGTTTACGATTTTCACGTGAGAAGAATATTTATGATTTTCGCGTTTGGGATTTTTTCCCCTAGTGTGGCGTAATGCAACTTGTACCCAGGTCTTGCTCACCTTGGTGAAAGTTATTAGAATTACATATAACACTGACTTAAGTGGGTTTAAAATTCCGAGAAGAAAGAGAGAATACTGTAGAGGGGAGAGGGGGAAGGGGAAGAGTTGACGAAAGATGCTTCGTTTGCCCAAGTTAATTACATTTTTCTTGTCTATAAAAGTCACGACCTACTTGACCCCAGGGAAAGCTGGTGTAAATGTGAGTTAGTAACTTGATTATTATCCTGTGTACACTTTTACCTTGAGAGCTGAGGGTGAAAGGTGTTTATTATGCAGAACCTTACCACGATATTCTGATATTGATCTGTCATTGTGTGTGGGCATGTGTGACTGGTAGCACACACACACACACACACCCACACACACACACACACACACACACACACACACACACACACACACACACACACACACACACACACACCACCGTCACCTCTTTTCTTGTTCAATAAACTATCAACTTATGACCTGATTTCTTTCACTCTCTCTCTCTGGTATACATCGTCACCATCAGCCAGTATCACACACCACAATTAGATGAAGGTTTCCTCTTTAAGCTTCCACAGGCTTCTTTCGCCATCCTACCTTCACCAAGAAGCCTCTTTAAATCTCGTGATATTACCTCTAATTATTCTCTGTCTTTTCCTATATCTTGGGATCTTCTTAAGGCTATCATTGGCTACACCAGGATGATGTTATTGATTACCAATGTTGTGATTGGCTAGACTTTGGATGTTATTGTCTGCACGTAGGATATTATTGGATAGACTCATTATGTCATTGGCTAGACTCAGGATATTAGTGGCTAGACTCAGGATGTTATTGGCTAGACTTGGGATGTTGTTGGCTAGACTCAGGATGTTAATGACCACACCATGAGTGCATTGAGTGGGTGTGTCAGGATTGATATTCATAGAGTTGGCTGATGCACTTAGAAAGAATGCAATTGCATCTGTATTTTCTTTCGTCAACTTTTATTTTTTAACGGAGAAATTTTTAAGTGACCTCATTATTAATTTTTACGGATTAATTGCTATTATTGTCGCCAGAGGGGACTATAAGGCTTACTTGCTGTCTGTCTGTCTGTCTGTCTCAGTTCGTGTGGTCTACAGTATATGTCTGTGTCATGTCGTACTATCGCGAGGCAGGTTTAAACATTTCCAGAAACTACCTTCAAGTGGCTCCTATTACCTCTCTCTCTCCCTCTCTCCTCTCTCTCTCTCTCTCTCTCTCTCTCTCTCTCTCTCTCTCTCTCTCTCTCTCTCTCTCTCTCTTTCTCTCTCTCTCTCTCTCTCTCTCTCTCTCTCTCTCTCTCTCTCTCTCTCTCTCTTTCTCTCTCTCTCTCTCTCTCTCTCTCTCTCTCTCTCTCTCTCTCTCTCTCTCTCTCTCTCTCTCTCTCTCTCTCTCTCTCTCTCTCTCTCTCTCTCTCTCTCTCCTCTCTCCCCTCTCTCTCTCTCCTCTCTCTCTCTCTCTCTCTCTCTCTCTCTCTCTCTCTCTCTCTCTCTCTCTCTCTCTCTCTCTCTCTCTCTCTCTCTCTCTCTCTCTCTCTCTCTCTCTCTCTCTCTCTCTCTCTCTCTCTCTCTCTCTCTCTCTCTCTCTCTCTCTCTCTCTCTCTCTCTCTCTCTCTCTCTCTCCTCTCTCTCTCTCTCTCTCTCTCTCTCTCTCTCTTTTTTGTCTCTCTGTACTCACTCCCACAGCCTTGGGAACTTCGTGTTTCTTTTTATCTTGTGGTTATCAACATATACATGGATCACACGCGCCTACAACGATTTATTGTATTGATATTATTATTGTGTGTGTGTGTGTGTGTGTGTGTGTGTGTGTGTGTGTGTGTGTGTGTGTGTGTGTGTGTGTGTGTGTGTGTGCATAACCAGCCTTGAGAAACTCACTATATGTACTTTTAATATATTTGGATCACCTGGACATTGGCTCCCCCACCCAGCTGGCTTAATTTACCTGATGATTAAGCACTAACGTGCCTGGGGAAGGGTTAGGTTAGGTTAGGTATGGAAATAAGCTGGGGGGCTAACCTCGACTTTCTCCAATAAGATTTTAACAAGATAACCCCTCCCCCCTCCCTCTCTTCTCTGCCCTCCCCTCTCTTCCTCTTCCCTCCCCTCTCTTCCTCTCCTTCCTCTCTTCCTCTCCCCCCCTTAGTACTGGCTGTGTGGGCATGGTGTTCCTTAATCGTCATCGTTACTTAAACTTGTGTAGGACACTGTGTTACTTCGTTGGTGGTAGTTGATGATGTTTCACTTAAGTGTTTGTGTTTATCACTTGTGTGTGATACGTAGTTGGAAGTTTATCACCTGTGTGTTACCTGTACGCAATGGTTTACCTGAGGTGTCACCTGTCAGATCCAAAGGGATAAGTTGGCGGAGAAATATAGTGTGACGGGAGTTATGGTGACGAGATGAACTGATAAAGAGCTTTTTGGTGAGGCTGAGTATGTGATCACTTGATTAAGGGTGTCTTAGGGGGGGGGTTTAATTATTCTCAAGCGATGTATGCAGAAGGTGGAGAGTTAGGATGGGAGACTTTGTGTCTGTCATGGGTTTGTATTCACGAGAGTTCAAGATCACCAGGAATTCCATTTTAGTCATGGGTTTGGTTTGGAGAGACTTGACTTGGCCGAAGACATTATTTCCTTTTGAGGGGAATTATACAGAGTATTTGAAAAAGATTTATATTAGAAATACTAAAAAACTTACTTAAATAACCTTAATGTTCATGTTTTATAGACACCCTGTATCTAGGTGGCCAATTTGAACTTTATCTGCATTTACTGCTATTTGTTGCATTAAGGTGATTTTCAGATTTCAGGGACCCTCTTATTATGATAATCCCACAGTGTCCTGTACTGTATTTACACCTGTAGCTTTAGGTATTGATATACTGTATACTGTTCCTCTATATAAATTGAATTGGTTTGTTCATACAAAATTTAAGTTAATATGATATTGATGAAGTAATTATATAATACTGTATTTATTGTTTGTGTGCATGAATTTGTTTGGTCTTTTTGAGTGTATGTGTGAACCTAATGTAGTTCTTTTTCCACAGGATGTAGCAACAGTTGGGCCTGTCGGAAAGAATCAACAGGGAACAGATGCCTCTGCAGATTCCCCCCAAGATGTTATTGTTTCTCGCACTCATGGCACAGCCACCACCGGCGACCGAGGGGATGATGGCTTTTCTTCTCAGTCATCCATCAGCGCAAGACCTCGCTCAGGGACCTGGAGTGTTGCTAATTCTAGGAGAGTTAAGATCAAAGCTGAGAAAGAAGAAGAAGGTAAGGGATATCTCATCTTAGAATTTGACTGGTATTTTATTCTTTTTTCATCCTCCACACACACACTTTGATATTATCATTGGAAGATAATTAATGTTGCCTTTCTATATACAGGTTAATATTTTTTATGAAGTTTAATAATAACCAGGTAATTTTAGAACAAAGGTTTATTTCAGGCACCAATTATTGCCCTCATTATCACCTGTCTACCCATCTGCCCTTGTACACCCCACACCCCTCCTCTCACCATAGCCTGCTGGGTGCCTTGTGAATAATATCCACCATGCTGGTACAGTCACCTAAAAAAGTCCTGTCGCGAACCACGATTCAGACTCGTGAACCAGAAGCAGTAGACACTGATACATTATTCTGTCCATAAATGCTTCGGATTCAAGAGTCTGAATCTCGGGGTTCATGGTTCGCGACAGGACTTTTTTGGGTGACTATACTTACATTACTCTGCACAATTCTCCACAGCCTTATACTCTTTCACTGTCATATACATTACATATCTTCCTCACCTCATTAGTAAGTGGTTCTAGGTAATGGTCCTGGATTCGATTCCCAGGTGGAGTGGAACTTGGGGCAAGTCCCTTCGTTCAGCACCAGATGGCTCTCTTTGCACAGTTAGAGAAATTTGTATGGGTTTTAGGCCACCTTCCCATGGCTGGGTGGTGGCCATTAGGGAGTCAAAATCATAAGTCGATAGTTTTTATTTTATTTCTTTTTAATAGATTTATACCCTGTACTTGTCTTTAGTCATTGGTACTTAGTGATATTTTTCATCAGCTAAAGTAAATAATACTCCACTGGGAAAGTTGTGTCATGTAAAGGGATCTCATGTGCAGGTATTTTCTATTGTTGTTGATGTAGGTATAGTGTCAACAGCTGGGGTGGTGGGGTCTTTCAGCACACAACATAGGGTCAGTTTCTACACTTGACATTACAGTACATTTTAGAAATTAGGGAATATAAACTTTCTTAATAATTTTAATTTACGGTTAACAGTTACCCTAGATATAAAATGTTGACAATGTTACATTAATACATTATTGTTAGATCTACAAGTACTGTACACAATAATGGGTATCATTAAAACCAAATACAATGCACAGTACAGTACTTGTTTCTGTTAGTATAACCTTGTAAAATATACTACAGTATTATAATTTGGGGAAAATTTCAGTGACAATCACAGCTCATACCTAAAATATTGTAAGGAATTGAATTAATTAAATTCACGTAAGTTAACAAGACCAAGAAAAAAAATGAAGATGTAATTTCCTGAACACTTCCTCTGTGAAGACTAGGTTAAGTAGACCTGTTGAATTGGTGTCAGTATTATAGTGTACAAAAATTTCACCACAGAGAATTATAAGCTCTTTACCATGTAATGTATACTCTGCCTTTGTATGTACACTGTACAGTATTTGTATTTACTGGTACAGTACTTATTTTTTCATTGCTGTAAAATATAACTTCAAAGGATATGCCATGAAATTGGATTTAAACCTACTCAAAAAGGCTTATCTAAAGAAATATTTTAATTACAGTACACTTGTTTTGAATAAAGTTAAACAGTGTATCTTGGTACATGAAGATCAATACACTCACCCAAACATTGAGTGAGTTGCTGTAATATATTTTACGACAAATTAGTTTAGGAGGTTGATTTGGATCTAGATGTTGAGGTGGCTCTAGAAATGTATTCCTTAAACCCATGAATACAATGACTTCACCCTTTGAGTACAGTTACTTAAAATCTTGAGTCCTGTATAGTGATTTAACCCTATGAGTACAATAACAACCCATTGAGTATGGAGACTTAACTCCCTAAATTAATGATTCCTATTTAGGGGTAAATAACCCCATTGAGATAAATTGACTTTTATTGTTAGGTAATTGGGAACTCTTTCCAACGTTTAGGGAAGTATAGAGTGTATAAATAAATTACCTGACTGCAATATTTTGAAGTGGGTGCTGAGACTTATGACTGAGTTCTTAATAATATACTTGTGTGAGTCCAGTTTTTCCTGCTTCTACCACATGAAAACAAGGAACTGGAACAGGCTGGACATGTCACCTGATGCCACATTGGGGCTATCCACCACCAAACCTTGGAGTGGGCAGCTGGCTGCAGCACAGCAACCCTGTCCATCTCACTGATTATATGTTGCTTGTGTTGTTTATGTTGTTTTTAACTGTTGAACTAGAGTTGAGGGAACGGTAAAACTTTTTTCTAGCTGTATATATTCTTCTATCAATCTTTTCTCGGTTGTTGATCCAGGTACAGTACAGTAGTTTTTTGGAATCAGGTGAGGTGGAGTCATTATGGAGGCAGCCATATTAAAGTGGAGTGATGATTGGGAACCACTGCCCTATGTATAGTGTCATCATATTGAAAGGGCTAGGTCATTGTACACAAGAGGTTAAAATATCTTACTCAATGGGTTAATTCATTTGACTCAGGCTTGGCAGCTTGCTCGAGGGGTTAAAATGTTTTTGACACGTTACTTGCTCCCAGCAGTGTTTCTTTGCTTGTTTAAATATATGCAGTGTCACTCACCAGGGAATAGACTCAGCAGCCCTTCCTCATTGTCAGTGAAGAAATTTTAAGTTACAGCTGGAACACACACACACACAGAGAGAGCTGACATAATAATAATAATAATAATAATAATTGACGGTTTATTGAAAAAGTTCTGCAGCCCGAAGGCTGAAAATATACATTGGACATAAATGACTTATTACATACATTGGTGGTTTAACAAAAGCCTTCATTAGAGAGTAAAAGGAACATACAGTGAAACATATATAGATTATTGTAGGTGTTGAACAGCAAAAACGTAGTGTAGTAACTCCTCCCAGATGGTGTTAGAGGGACCTCACGTGGTGTAGTAGTTCCCTCACAGATGGTGTTATGAGGGCCTGCGTGGTGTAGTAATTCCCTCACAGATGGTGTTATGAGGGGCCTCCCGTGGTGTAGAAATTCCCTCACAGATGGTGTTATGAGGGCCTCCGTGGTGTAGTAATTCCCTCACAGATGGTGTTATGAGGGGCCTGATGTGGTGTAGTAATTCCCTCACAGATGGTGTTATATGAGTGAGGTGTGGTCCCAGGCCTTCCTATCGTAGACGGATTAACACATCGCTGGTTGTTGGGTCTCATGGGCCGTTGTCACTGGGTACCTGGGACCTCACTGTGTGAAGGTTAACTTGGGTACGACTGTTACTGTTGAGTTGTTCTCACTGACTTAAGCACTGTTCACCACTGTTCACCTCTGTTTAACACTGGTTCCATTCCTTTCCTAAATGAAATAGTAACTTCTGGCGAGAACTTGTTGATATTCCGGTGGGGAGGAGGGTTCAGGGGAGGGAGTTGGTATGGGCCAACATAACAGTTGACCTGGCTGCTCCGAGAGGAGCGCCAGGTACGTCTTGACCCTTCGGTGGTCAAGGGTGTAGCCTCTGTACATGTGGAGAACTTCTTGCCTTATAGCTTGAAGGGTCTTCATATATAGTAATTATAATTATTATAATAACATCATCTTTTTTCTTTATTAAGTCAACAGGAGTCTACTTTTTTTTTTTTACATATACAGATTTCTCAGATAAATGTACAGTACTGTATATACACAATGACTTACAGGATTTTGTGGTGATTGTGTGCATGCTTGTGTTGCATCAGAAACATTTCCTCACTTTTGATGTGTGAGGTCTCCCACAAACAAGGACAATGTTGCTGTTGTGACATAAACATTCACGCAATCGCCACAAAATATGTAACCATTAATTATATTTTTTCTTAAGACACCCTGGACTGTAGTGTCTGGAGTTCTCTATTTCACAATTTTATTTTTGGTAAATTTCCTTAACTGAAGAACATAACAGATCCTAAAAAGAGTTTCAGTTTTAATTTATTATGCCTTTTTTCTATCAATGTATCTATCTATTATATATATACCGGTATATATATATATATACAGTATATTATATATCTCTTTCAGTCTCACTATATACACCAGAGTGACCATTACAAAACGTCTGCAGTGAACCACAGTCTTTGTACCATACATTATATAGATGCTACACCTGCATAAATACACTTCCCCATCATTATCCCATTCAGTCATTCATTCATTTTTTCCTTCCATCACTCATTATCTTATCCTCTTTATTCATTCCCATTCACCACAGCTGAGCACATCTTTTGTCATACAGTTGTCAGAGAAAACAAATTACATTAATTGCAGGGAGAGTTGTGTGTTGGTTTTGGCTGCCTTATGTTGTATTGAGAAAGGTTTGGCTGGTTGGAGAACATTCCCCATCGCTCTAATACACTTCTTGCTCTTCTTTTCACGTCCATTTTCTCCCCTATATCTACTCTGTAACAACATTCCATTATCTGTGTCATGGCTGGTTTCCTCACAACTCACTCACTCCAGATTCATCATGTAGCATTGTATTAGTGCTGTGGAATGAAAGGTTGACTGACCAAATTATCCCAAGGTGGCCCCAGAACCTAATGGGATCCCAGTCTTAATGCTTTTGTTGTGGCCCTTAAAGACTGGAGCTCAGTTGAACAGTCATTATTTAATTCATTATAGTAAGTACTGTACAATGCTGGTTACTTCCTTTTATGTGGGTGATGTATAGGAAAATCAGGCTGGGTGTTAAGCTTCGATGGGTAAGGATAAGTCAAGTTTGAATAGGTTAGATTAACTTGAGTTAGGTTAGATAAAGTTAAGATGGGCCAAATTATGCTGAATTAGATTATGTTTGGATATTTTTTTTTATAACAGTGAAGAGTTAGGCCTTGTGGTGTGTTGGAACAGAGAGAGAGAGAAGTGGATGAAAAGAACAACTCAAGAAGTCAATATAACACTGACCTAATGTTTACTCCACACCAGTCAACACTTCTTACTCTCTGGGATTTTATCATAAGTTTCCCTGTCAAGGTCTCATAGACCCACAACTCTCCCCCCCACCTCATTTACTCGCCTCTTTTCTCCAGTATATTAAGTGGATGTTATTATATTGTCCTTCACTTTCATGTGTGTTGTAAATCAGGATGTTTTATATTAATCTCTCGTGTCTCTTGTAATTAAATGTTTTATTTTCTGAAATCTGCTAATATTTTTAGATCTTTTTTCAAATGTATATTTTTATTTATAATATGAATTGTGTTATCTCTTTTTTAAAATGATGAATTGTATACATTTTTAACACATTATGCCATTGACTTAAAGCAAAACTTTAGATGTGAGGGAAAGATTCATAAATTATATACTGTATAGATATTGTTTTTATTAGGCAGCTGAAAATAGCTCAGACACTCATTAGCACAGTCATTAGAAAAAGCCTCCCTGACCATTAATCAGTAGAATGCTTACACAAACATGAGCCAAGAGAAACTCCTCTAGTGCCCATTGTTGATGTAAGTGTAGAGAATTAGGAGAGAAATCTTCGCTTACAACCATGTTTAAAGTGGCACCCATCCTCATCCCTAAGCTTCCGTAACGGATGAGATTCCATCCCCCCCTCCCGAGGAAGGTAAGACTAGATTTCAACAGGTAGCTTCTTAAACCCATTCCGTCTTTGGTCTTGTGAGGTGTATTGTTAGCATGATGCGATAATAAGTGGCGCTTTGTATGTTATATACTCCTGTAAGTCTTTTAAATAGTTTTGAGGCCACAGTTTCATAGCGTGTCCCGAGATGCTATTATTACTGCTTGATTTTTATGGTAGTTTTATCAGTCATAGTAATTGTTCTTATATGTGTTGGGGAAGTGAAGTGAAGAGGAAGTAAACTATGGTGGTACTGTAGGTGTCTCATCATAACTAAACTGTCCAGAGCTTTGGTGAGAATTTTTTATTTATCATTCAACGATGCCCTCAGACCTTCACACTCAGAACAGACACACAACACAAGGCCAGTCAACAGTACTCTCAGGCTCTCACACTCAGAACAGAAGCACAAGTCATCTCACAATTGTTTTTTGTGACCTGTTGATAATGTGATTCGCCCTCCGAGGCATCAATCCCCGTGTGTCAGTTACTGTATTGGGAAACACATAACTTGTTCTATCTGGTCCAGCAGCCGTGTGTCTGTTTAACATTGCGTCCATTTTCTTGTTCATTATACAGGCATCGGCAGGTTTAGAATGTTGAAGCCTGTGTAGCATTGAAAAATGTATCTACCTGTATCTGTAAAAGGAAAATGTAATAAATAGGACGTGAATGAGCATGTGAAATGAATAACAGTATTGTACATATAATAATAGTAATAGATAGTAGGTAAGGACAGTAGGCATGTGAAGAGGAATTAGCAGCACAGTACAAATAATAATAAGAGACAGTATACTATATAAGTGCTGTAATTAGTACTCTGTACTTAAGTGTAATAATGTGTACAGTAGTTTAATTGGACTGAAACACAAGTTTTAAGCTTGAAATAGGTCAGCAACTTCATTTCTTCTGTAATTTTTATTACAATGTGAGACGGGAATGTGAAATTATGCAAATACTACATGTACAGGTATACTGTAGTGACCAAAAATTATTAATTTACAGGTAGCAATTTTGCATTATTATAGAAATTACTTATGCTAATTTTCTGCTTGTAATTTTCATCTTTCTGGAATTTTTTCGTTCATGGTCTCAATAAGAATTTTGGTATAATTTTTTATTACTGTAGTACTGTATTGTGCAAAGCTTGATGAACAGCAGCAGAAGATAGACTTTTTATCTTCATAATGCAATAATATTAATGAATAATTGTCGTTGGTAACAAGGCAAGGATGTTCTAGTTTCTTGATGCACCATGTTGACAACAGACACAATAAACCAACGTAACATAATCTGATTTAGAAATATATGCAAGTTCATTAGTTTAGGTTAGTTAGTTCAGCCTAGGTTTAGTTGGTTCATTGTGTGTGATGCCAGTAATTGTGTACAGTACCTAGAAATAACATCCTTACCGTTGATAATTCCCCAAATTGGCAGCTTTTAATTATCATGTTCCTTCTCATAGCAAAAGTTAGAAATTTATTGCCATTATTAACAGTCAATTGTGTAGCCCAAATATCACTTCTAAAGAATTACCACAAACAGGACCAGGAAACCATTTTATTTTTTCAGGTAAAGCAAACTAACCAAACCTCTCCTAACCAAAACTTCTTAAGGATATTTAGGTTTTGTCAGGTAAGGTTAGGATCTGGTCAACTGCTTTGACAAAAAGCGGTTTAGCAGTCTTGTTTGTGGTATTTTTTAACATTAGCCATTTGTTACAAGTTAGGTTTTAGTTCTCTCTCTTGCTATTGGTTTATTTGTTAACATTGACTTCATATAGTGGAAGACAGTTGTATAGATTGATGGCTAAACCAACTTAAGAGATCCTTAACACAGATGATACAAGTGTTAAAGTAATAATTGCTAGCATTGAAAAGTACAGTACATGGATGAAACGGTACAGTGGTCAGTGTTTGGAAAAAGAATTACAATACGTACTAATCACAATCACGTAGATCTAAGAAATTACTTTTAGTACTGCGTAGAGAAATACTCAAGGTGTGAATTTACATGGTATTAGATAGAAAATTGTAGATGACGTAATGAATGATGGTGGGTGTGAGGAGTTAGAGTGTGTGGAAGGTCATCATGAGAGGTGTGTCTAAAGTGTGAATTAAAGACTGGGCGATATTTGCTTTTCCCATGTGGTACTTTGAGATGAAATTTAGACAAGAAAAGATAATGTGTCTGATTTTTATTTATAGGATTCAGACTCACAATGTATTAACTAATGATACCAGTGATGTCTGGAAGGTTAGTCTAGGTCTTCATTGGTTATGTTTGGGTAGGAAAGGTGAGGATGAGGTAAAAATGGTGAATTCTTGCTGTTTATAAAGCAAAATAAAGGTAGAATACTGAACCTGTATTAAGTTTGTATTCTGTATTGTGTGTCAACTGAGGACCAACTGCTTTTTTCCTTCTTACACTGTATTGGTCCATGGGGCAAAATACACCAAGTAATTTCATTTCTATGGATTCAATTTTTTGCAGTAGTGGTTTAACATTAACAAGTGGTAATGCTGTAGTTATTTATGTGGTACAAGTGTGTTTAACTACAATAATGTCTCAGTGGTAATTTTTGGTGTCATCAGTCCCTGGAAAATAAGATACTGTTGAAGGTCTTTTTTAAGTAAATGATGGAAAACTACTTTTACTTGTGTCAGAGTTGGTTAGGAAGTTGATATTCTGTTCCTTGATAAAGAATTACTGTATGACATTTAATTTTAATTCAGTATATTGGAGATTTGATTAATTCACAGGTAGGAAAGTATTATACTGTACACTATTGTTTCCTTCTTTATTATTTATCTAGTCCTGACCTGTGGCTGGTGTGGACACTGTACTTGACCTACAGTACGTGTATCAAAAACAAAGTGGTCTTGTTTACCTTTTGTTGTTCTTTTATTTCAGTTGTTCTATGTTTAATTTTATTTATTTTATTTTTTTTTAAGTTTCTCTGTTTATTTATAATTTTTTTCTGTATAATTTTTTTCCTTTGATCCTCACTATTTCAGCTTCCTTCCGCCAACGTCGTAAATCAGGAGATGACATTCTAGCAGCTGCAACTAACAACACCAGCAACGTTGCAAGTGGCCGTCGTAAAGAGGGAGGCCCACAGGGTTTCTTTGACTCCTTCCGGCCACGGTCTAAGTCAGATGCCAGAGCTATATGTAATTAGCCAGTTGTTGCGTTTAGATCATGACACTCTTAACTTCACTGAACCTGGTTTATGGAACTTTGGTCATTAATGTTTATTTAACTAACCTGTCATTAATTGCCGAGGAAGTATGGTATGCATCTTTCACCGCTTCTTGACTGTTTCCTCAGATTGATTTCAGTACTACTAACTACAGCACAGCCATTATTGCAAGCAAGACCTTTACTATTCTTGAGAATGGTACTGTATGTGTAATACTGTACTTTACACGGCTTTCATTTACTGTTGTCATTTCATCATGTGGACAGGAATATTTCAAGACAGGAAAGGTTTATTCTAAAATGCTGAAATTTTTTACTAATCCACCAAGGGAGTGAATTTGTGGTGTTACTTACATATAACACATGCTTGTGGGGTGTCACGTTGCTAACTTATTACATTGTCTGTTATTTATGTTGGGATAAATAAAGCACAGATGGTCCACTTCAGGGTTTGATATTGGAATTTATAATCATGTTGAGATCTGATTACATGTACAGTATCGTAATTTTTGGCCTATAATTTGTATTAGGAAGATTGTACTTATTATACTTGAGACAGATTATGCTTCAGTGTTTTCAAGATAATAACAAACAGTGAACAGTTTTTATCAGTCAAGTAATTGGTTAAATGTGACCCAGTCGTGAATGATCCTCACCTAACATAACTGTGTGAAAGAAAAGATTAAGATTACCATACCCAGGTATTTTCTTTTTATTCAGTTATTTGTGTGAACCAATAATAAGCTAAGGGCAGCACTGTGGAGGTCAGGTCACAGATTCACCTTAATATGGTATGACCTCTTGTAGATCATAGGTGGTGGGGATGTGTGTCAACCACAGTAGAAGTCTGAAATTTTAGACAATTACTGTACTGTACTGTACTGTACTGTAATTAAAAATTTAACTTTGAAGTACAATAGTTGAAGGGACAAATTGATACAGTATTAAAGATAAAATAAATAGGAAAATAGTAATTCAGTTAACATTATTGACAAATTAGGGAATTAAATGGCAAATTACGTTCATTTAATTGTCAGTTTCTTGGGGGTTTGCTCACCACTGAAGAATATGGTGATCAACTTCTGATTCATTACTGACAATGTTTGGTGAGATGAAACAATTGGATGTGATTGAGTCCAAGGTACAGCCATTACTCTGGGCACACTATAGCTTTTCCCATCTGTTGCTTATGGGCCAGAAATTATGATACTGTTATGTGAAAAGTGCATCAAATATCCTTTAACATGTGAGGTTCTTGGTGAACTGGCTTCTGGCTCACCAGGCCTCAGATGCTGGAGGTAGTGAAGTGATGTGTAGCATGTGAGCCAGCTATATGTGTTTGTCGTGTGAGGAGGTGCAATACTGTTTGTAGTTCTTGATTATGTAGACACTTTATGCTACACATTACAGTATATAACTTTATTATGTATAAGTTGTTTGTGTGTGAGTGTAGAGTTGTATATGTGGTAAAAGTAAATTACTTGGTAAATTTCATCAATAAATTTACTTTGGTTTTATTTTTAAATAAAAGGCCACTTGTCACGTTTTACAATAATGTGTAGTTTTGTCTGCTTTACATAATATCTATACTGTACTATACATAGCTTACTCCATGTTGTTTTTATTTTTATTTTATTTAATGTTTTTTACACTCATGACAAAGACCTATTGAGTCTAATACCCAATAAACACCATTTATTATACTCAAAGTTTTAAAGACTTTTTTGTCTAGTTGATCGTGGTTGACTTCTCTCCAGGTGGGAGAATGAAAATGTACTTGTATATGATATCTACTAAGTGATGACTGCATGAGATATTGCCACACTCGGTAATGATAATAATAAACTATTATCAGCATGAAGTGATAATATAATGAATATATTTAGCACTGCATTCTGTTAATTGTTTTGTTAATTGAACGAACTTAACCTGTAGCCTCTCTATTGTAACCAGATGACATTGTGTATGGCATAACCTAACAAAGTACCTTGTCACACTGCACTGCTTACACAACCATGTCATTAGTAAGCGTTTGGGAGATGACATAATGAAACTATTTTGTGTGCATTGGTGACCTACATCTTAACACAATGTTTCAATAATTTCATCATAAGAATTGCATAAAATGTTTGGTTTGGTTATTCTTAAAACTTGTTCATGTTACAATTTCTGTGCTGTCATGTGAGTTCCCTGTTATATCACCATAAAGAGCAGCAGCCATATTGAAGTTAATGAAGATACAACACTTGAAACTCGCCTAAGAACAGAATTAGTATGTAAATGATGCTTAATAAGGCTTTTGGTCAGAGAGTTATTCAGTCAGCTTGACGACACAAGATATCTCAAACCAACCTAACTTAACCACTTGCAGCCTAACTTAACCTAACCCAGCTTTGGTAACTTTGTATAATCCAAGTTAGGTCTGGTATGTTTGGTTGTGATCAGAAAAGTTTTGATGTTGTATCTTCTTATCCCCGATGGCTAGTTCCTGTGGGAAAATAACACAGAATCATCAGAGTTTTCAAAGTAGTTTAGCATTATCATGTAACTTCTATTGCTGTTGAAGCTGTTGAATTTCTACACATATAGAAATATTGAACATTTGTGTTAAGATAAAAATAGAACAAAATGTGGTTTTTCCATTAATACAGATTAACAAATCTTCTTTTTTTTTTAAGCTATTATTTTGTTATAAAATTCATGAATACTGAATTATTCACTCATATGATATTAAAAATGAATGAAAATGTATAAATACACTGTACGCTGTATTTACCTAGAATGCACGCATGTTGTCCCGGCCTTCATTGTATGAATACTTATCTTGATTACGGTTAGAGATATTTTTGCTCACCTTCCAGTGGCAGCGAGGCAGAGGCGGAAGTCCGGTGACGATGTGCTTAATACAGCTGCCAAGGAAAAGGAGAAGAAGAAGGAGACTTCCCCAGGGTTTTTCGATTACATCGGCAGACGACCGCGCTCCAAGTCTGATGCCTCGCGTGTTGGAAAGAAAACTAATATCATTACGTCAATGAAAAACGCAGTCCAGGTGAGTTGTTCCATTTCTTTTGTTCTAATTTTACTTAATACTGGCAGTGTGTTGTGGTAATAGTTGATGCTTGTAACAGTACTGCTTAGTTTTGAGGAAAGATGTCAGACATTTTTATTACCCTGAAATTATTATATTGTACTGAATAAAACAGGAAAATGGTTTCAAGATAAAGGTAAAAAAAAATATAAATGATTGATCATGTTAACATAGAAAAGGTGTTGCATATTGTGTGTTTTATGTATTACAAGAAGTTGGAAAAGAAATGTAAAATGAGATCATGAGGAATAAGGAATGAATTTAAACTCTTAGATACATGAGGACAAAGGATGTATTATATTGTACTGAACAGATATTAAAAGGTTGAGAACAGAGAGTAAAGGAAAGAAGAATGTAAGGGTTGTAACATATTGAAGATGCTGAAGTGCTGATTTTGAAGCTAACAAATGTTACGATATGAATGTGATGAAAATATGAAGCCTTGGTCTTCAGGGAGGCGGTGATGTGCACGAGGTAGGAGAGAAAGTTGAAGGGGAAAATGGATGTGAAGAGATAATAAACACATTAGAAAGGAGAATGATGGGATTGTGAGTAAGTATATGTGATTATTATTGTTTGTCTTAAGTATTTCCTGTTGCCTCCGATACAGTACTTGTCCTATGCTGTTCAACTCTTTTCATTACCAACCCTTGCCCACATCCTGAACAAATGTGGGAGAGGAGTAATGATGTTAAATAGAAAGTATAGAAACGCATGCGAGGAGAGCAGGTGACTGGAAATTTTTATAAAAGAAGGGAGGTTTATGATGCTTCACAAGTGTGTGTGTGTGTGTGTGTGTGTGTGTGTGTGTGTGTGTGTGTGTGTGTGTGTGTGTTTTTTGACCTGAAATACTGTACAGTAATGGTATAATGGTTAGGGGCTGGAGGAGTTAATGTAAAGTCAATAAAGGATGGAATTTAGTTTGTGTATTAGATGGGTGTTAACGGAGAGTATTAAAAGGATCTTGTTAGGTTTTGAAAGAAAGTGGTGTACCTAACAAGCTTATGGAGGGGTGTGGGTGGGCTGTGAGGATGATCATTTACAAAGTATTAAAAAAAAAAAATAACAGATACAAAGGAAGTACTACATGATACACACATTCAGATGGCCTATTGTATATGATTGAGAGAAAGACCAGTAGAAATCAGGAAGAGCTTTTGTTGTGGAAGAAGGATTTTATTATGAGAAACAGGGTTATAAATGATTAGTTTTGGCTCGAATATGGGGCAGATTAGGATGTACAGTGTAACAGTATCAATTTGATACGAGCGATGGAATAATGAGAGATGTTTCATTAATATAAGTTAAGGAGTAGTCTAGTAAGATTAGATAAAAGCAAAAGGGATTGGACAATGATGTTACTGTGTTCAGATGATACTCTGTTGGTGAGTGAGAAAGGTGAACTCATGAGGATTGTGGAAGAGGACGTATATTGAGGTAAAGATAAATTGATTGTTGTTTGGTTTTTTCAAGAGGTGGGTCAGAGTGTAGGATACAGCTAGAATGAGAGAATTTGGTGAGGTTCCAGCGTTTCAGTTATCAGGATGTCAAGAAGCAACTGACAGTAATGTAATAATTGGCAGTTTATAAGGTTCTCTCCTGCCACTCTATCCTGGTTGGCTTGAATCTCACATGCCACATCTGAAGTCAATGAAGACGAGACTCAGGTTGTCAGGTTCCATTTTATGATAGGCTTATTCTTCCTTATGGTACAATAATGATGCACCAACTCCTTGTACAGCTTGATTGTTTCACTGTTCTTGTAACTCGTATTGATGACATTGATGAGGTTTGCTAAAGACGTCAACATAACCTTGGTCATGCTAGCTTGATAGCTTTACAGGTACAATTCACCCACAAAACTCCTGTTGTCGCTCATCCTGAACCACAACCCCCGAGATTCAGACTCGTGAATCTGAAGCATTTATGGACAGAATAATGCATCAGTCTCTACTGCTTTGGTTTCATGAGTCTGAGTCTTATGGTTCGTAGTTTAGGAGGAGAGGCAACAGGACTTTTGTGGTTGACTGTACCACTGAAGAACAATCACACATTTCTCTTCTTTATCCTTCCTCAGTCATAAGATGGGGCATTACAACCTCAGTCCATTCATTTCAGGCCTGCTGTGGAATTATGGAGAGAGGAAATTGTTAGGAGTGATATATGAGAGAATTATCTAGGATAGAAAGAATGATTGTCTGAGAAGATGATGGATGAGTGACTAGAATGTTTGACAAGGTGATAGATGAGAGCTTAGAATAGTCAGATTGAAGTAATAAATGACAAGAGGATGAAAGAGAAAGTACATAAACGAAATGAAAAGGATCAGATGAGGAGAATCAAGACTGAGGGGTAAGAATAGAGTGAGAGATCATAAAACAAGATGGACGTTAGTTGGGGGGGTGTTCAAGTACAGAAATTCTTATACAGTCAACCCTCGCTTTACGCGGTCCCACTTTACGCGTTTCCACGTTTACGCGGTACCCTGCCGAAACCGGAATGCTCACTTTCCGCGGTGTGTGTACCCTTTTACGCGGAGAGCGGCGCGAGCAGGGTGCGCACAAGGTCGCCCAGTCATCAAAACATTACCGAGTTCTTCACCCGCCACCCACCACAGCCGGCCCAAGTCAGTGATAGTGATAATGATAGTGAGGATATGGACTTATATGGACTTTGAGGGGTTTGACAAAGAGGCCCTGCAAGCCTCTGTGGTGGATAGTGATACAATTGATACAAGTGATTCAGGTGAGGGCCAATAATCTGCCCTCTGCCTCGGAACCAACCCCCATCCCCGTGTGCCCAGCCATCTTTTCTACTAATGTAAGTGTTAAAAACCTAATATTATTGATATTTCTCTTAATTATTAATTGTGTGTGCATACCATCATAAAATTAAGAAGTTATTTTTACTACAACGTAGGTATTGTGTCTGAAAAAGTGGAGTTTGGGGGTCGGCCCGGTCTCTATTTCAATTAATCCCATATGTTATGTTGTTCACTTTACGCGTTTCTCACTTTACGTGGGCCGCCGTGGGTTGAATTAACCGCGTAAAGTGAGGGTTCACTGTACCAGATTTTGCATAGATTGTAGAAAAGGATTTAATACAAATAAAAGGCTTGACTCATTTAAAAAGAAAACATTAGAACAAGTACTGATCATTCTTAATATTAAAAACTGAACTGTTTTGAAAATCTTGGTTAAACTGTTAAACTTATTTAGAAAAATATGTTATGGTTTTCTGGTAATAAGTCAAGTGAAAAGGTAAACAGTATTATCAGACTACAGTGGACTAATTAATAAGGATTATCAAGCCAACCTCTGTCTTTATTGTTTGTACATTAATATAAGCTCCCAGGAAGAGTTGTAACACCATAAACAGCTGCCAGGAGGCAGACAGATTCCTAACAAAAGCTGGTACAGTATAAAGTGACTAATTCTTTTGGTGAACTTGACAAGTAAAATCTGTGTTGCACAACATTATGACCACTGTCTTGGAGGAATACATGGGAAAGTAGGCCCCTCTGGGTAGGTCTGCATGTTACAACACAGAGTAAATATACTGTATATATAACTGGTATGGCAACTCAACTCTAATTGCATCCCTCACGTCAAATTTGGTTCTGTAACTGCAAAGGATGAAGCTTGTTCAGCAGGTGATGAGTATTTCATGGCATTATATCATATTGCAAAATTTTATGCTTAATTTTACAGTTTTCATTGTATGTCTGATTTAACTTTGCATTATTTCAATCTGGTGATATGATTATTAAACCGTGTAACACCGTGTAACTGGGTCATATAATGTGGTAACAGGAAACAACATTTACCTCCCAGAACACTGCCCCACTTATGAGTCATTTGTCATGACTGCATCAAAATACACTTGGCATAAACAGAATCATTAAAACTAACTTTGCCATCAGTCAAGATTACTGTGAACTAGAGAATGTAAGTATGAAAATCCTTAAACAAAGCAGGTTCTCGAAAGTACCTAATGTGACATACAATGATACATTATTATTACAATACAGTATTCCCAAACTACATACTGTAACTATCCTTGAAGGGGAGTATTTATGGCTTCCTTGAATATAAAATAAAATATATAGAAAAAGCCAGTCTCCTGAGAGTGTCTGAACCATAAGAGGGAACACTTGTCTCACTCACCCACCCATCCCAGGAAAGAGGTGGAACTATGAGGTGTTGTATGGGAGGGAGATGGACGTACAGTACAGGGTCAGCGGTGTGTGTACGTGATCATAACAAAATAACACAGCTTGTTATTTTTTAACTAAAAATAGTTAGACTATGTTGCAAATACTTCCAGATGTGTGTTGCAATCACACTGAGACAAAAGCAATTTATTTTGGTGTTTGTTATACCATAAACCTATTACTAGTCTGAAATCCCCAAAGAAACACTAGAATTTGTAACAGGAAAGAAGATATTAAAGGTGATAGGTTCATCAGTTATCATAAACTTCATCCCCAAAAAGAAGAAAATTTTTACCTTGGCTGATTAATTAGCCCTATGCCTACCTTTCCTGGCTCATATGCTGACCACCATTTTCAAAGTAAGGTTTTCCTTGCTTTTCTTTCCATCAGGTCCTACCTCAAGTAGCACTGCTGGTCATGTGATTCTGTTCACCAGTCCACAGGGTAACACCTGGTCACTCACTCATACAGTGTTGTAGGCCTCCTGTGCTTATATGGTTTACTCTCATCATGCAGAGTGGCCCTGTATGGTCAGTGACCAATTTGACAGTCAATCTCCTTTAAACAAATGCACTAAAGCTCCATTGGACAGCCTCTAAGACCATGGAGAAAAGGAGTCCAACTTTTTCTTTTATTCAGTTGTTAGAAAAGGTGGATATTATGATGGTGCTTGGATTAAGGTACAAGAGGTAACTTAGGTCATGTTGTGTACATGAAGAGCTTCTATCTACCTGTTTTCTCTGCTGCTTTCTCACTCTTCTGTGGAGTGGGTTAAAGAGTACTGGAACCTCTTGAGAGAGGGTAGAAATAATAGAGAAAATTGATGCAACGAATGTAGAAAACAGGAAGTTAGGGCCACGATAACAGATAGAAACATCATCACAAACTGTCAATCATCACAAACTGTCATTTATTTGTGTTCTCAACTTGCTTATGCAGTATCCTCAGGGTATTTGTGTCCTCCATGTTAATCTCAAAACCCTTATATCTGTCCATTGTGTAAACTATTTTGAGATGCTGCAGGTTCTTTAAGATCTTAGAGGTCAGCCTGAGGTGTTTAATTGAAAACTGGATTATCTGTGTGTTGCCATGCATAACCTTGATTAAAAGAGACAGACAGTAAAAACTATTATCTGCACTGTACCACATGAACAAACTGTTAGTCCTCTATACTGATGGAATTAACTGGGAAATAAATACTTTGACCTTTACTGATATACTGTACCAACAAATTGCACTCTACTATATACTGTACCAACAACCAGAAAATAAAAACATGACAGTTTATTACAATACCAACTAATTTTAACGAGACTATAAATGTATCAAAAGCCACCTGGATACATGTCACTGATTCTCCATCCTTTGAGGACTGAGGTAATACCTCCACCTCCTACAGTTGAGAATGAAGTGATGTTGATTGATACAAATAACCACATCCCTTTGAAGCTGACCTATACACACTGATCAACCACTGAGGTCAGAGAAAGACTCACAGACAGACAGACCAATGGGCAGAGGCAAATGTATTATATGTTCTGTGATGATATAAATAATCGGCATAGGTCAGTGACACACAAGGTTGGTGTTGCTGCTTATGACTTTATGTCACTGAAAAAAAAATGGTTTTTGGAACAGAAAAGATGTTGTTCATCTCCAGGTGAACATGAAATATTACAGGTACAGTACTTGTTCTGTCAGGGAGTGTTGACAGTACACCTTCAATAGATGTAGTTGTTTAGAGAACTATGTAGTGACAGGTGATGCATTGTTTTGCTGTAGAAAATGTAGAGGCAAAAACATGAACATCTGGTATGTTGCTTTAGGAAAGTTATTAAATAAATAGTTTGAAATAGAATTGATTGATTTATTAGATCCTATATATTATCTAATGCTAGAAGGTGTTGACAATTATTCATGTTATATTGATGTACATAAAGTTATTGCATGTTTTTTTTATTATTCCTAGATGTTATCTATTTAAAATAATTTCCCTTTTTTATTATACAGTACTGTATATGTTGTTTCACTGATTATTCCTTTTAGGTTATGCACTATATATAGTTGTTGTTATCATAAAGCAATGTCTAATATAATTATTTTTACGTGTATTGGAGGGTGAAGGTAAAGGTAGTATCAACTGTGGTTAAGATACAGTTCCTAATTTGATGTCTAAATGGTCAGTTCCTTATGAATGTTTTCTACCATGAACCTAGATCCCATTTATTGACTGAGTGCATCAGGAGTTCCTGGGTGTACCAGTGAATTATACTAAATGTGTATATTAATTTTTATCGATGGAATATATGTACCAAGATCTTCTATTCACAAGGCTTTGAGAATTACATGTAGATACTGTAGTGTCTCCTGAATGCAATCATTGCTAAGCCTGCATGGCTGCTAACCAAACATCCATGCATCTCTTCATCCCTATGCACCTTAAAGAACTGGAGTGATGAGAAGGAGCGTAGGAGGAGGGAGCGTGAGGCTCAGCGGCGGGAGAGGCAGTTGATGCTGGGTCGCTTCTCCATGTCGTGTCAGGTTAGGTCACTGTGGTATCAGGACTTGTAGGTACAAGTTCAGGTGGTGTGCTGAGGCATACTCTGTTTCTGCTTAGCTTTGCTTTATCTCTTAAGTATAATAATTGGAGGAAGAATATTGTTGTTAATCAAAATTTGATAGAAAGTCATTACAAAAAACATTTGGCTTTTTTCATAAATTTCATCCAGAAAGATTCAGAGACATTGAGAGTAAGGAGAGTGTGCCTCTGGAGGTTCTCCCCTCCCTTCTAATTATTGAAATTATATCACTCAAGCTTTTGTGTTTTTGTGACTCACTGTGTGTATCAGCCCTTTGCTGTGTGCAAAGTATGTTTTATACAGTAATACTGGTAACCTTGATCAGTGATCTCTGCCTTGGTTAATACAGAAAATGCATTGAGTAGAGCATTCAACTGTAATGTATGGCAGTTTTTCAATGTATGCTTAATATTCTCTTGGCTTAGTATATTTTGAGTAGTTTTAAGATATTATAAGTCATTGTTAAAGTCATATTCTAAAGATTTTCAGTATTATTCTAAGAAGTGTGTTCACTCTAAACTTCTCTATGTATGTATATAAACTTGTAACTGTACTCTTGAGTGCTATAATCTTTTTCTCTTTTATTCAGTCTTTTCAATAAACTTTTAAATTCTCAACAGTTATATTATCATTTCATTTTATTTCACTTTATTAATTCATAAGAACAGTACAGTTACAGGTGTAAATACAAGTAAAGGTACAGAGGTTTGACTTTGGTAACAGTGTTATACAATACTGTACTCACAAAGTTTCTCAAGTCATTATCCCATAAGTAATGCCTGTATGCACAGTCTGAGAATTCCTTCCTTACCTTCACTAGCCTCTGTTGTTATAGTTCCACGTTACTCCACACCTGTAAATGCCTCTCTTCGGATCTTTAGCACGAACTATTACATTTATATTTTATTTCCTGTGGCAATACTCCGTCCAAACACCCCAGTCTTCATACATCAGTATATTTTTCTCTATTCACAAACGTTTTTAGCATGTTTATTTCATCCCATTATTTATCATCATCTCCGTAATCATATCTTGTGACCAAACACCTGTCCCAGGCAACTTGAGTAATGTATCACTCAGCCTGTGGGGTTGAACACCAGTTAACCACTTAAAAGGGATATTTAGAAATAAAAGTCATCATATGAAGTAGATGACGAGTCAGGACATCATAATTGATAGTTTTCACTACACCTGCTGTTTGGCTTGGTCATAAACTGTCATTTCAGGTTTCAAATGTTAGTGTCAATCACCTCTCTGTGCTGTTTGGATGTCTTGGATGACATCTTATTTCCAAGTCTTATTTCTAAAGAACTCTTTTCTTGAACTTAGTTATGATGGCAAGACTTAGCTCATTAAAAAATTCCCTGCCACAAATGTTGTGCAGTTAACATGGTTTTCCACCACTGTGAGTCACCTGGACAGTCTTGGTTGTAGAAATGGATATCAGGATCAGTCCTCCATTTCTCTGTCTCATACTCTTTTCAAATCTTCCTTTTACTTTATCTTCGTTCATATTTCTCCAGCCACCTCATAACTCTATCTTTCATTTTATTGGTGTTGTGGACAAAGGAAGGCAGCCATCCATGCACTCGCCTACCACAGTTCCTAGAGAGTCACCCACCATGGTGCTCCCATAAACAACTTTACTCACTCCCACAACTTTGGTCCACATCAGATTTTCAAAGTGATGAGGTTGTTTAAGGCTTTCATCTACTAATGTCACAAAGATTTGATGACAATCCATCTTTGATATTGTATACTTCCCTCATGTCATTTTCTGAAATGGTCCCTCTTATTAGAAAAATACTTTTATTCATCTGGGTATTTCATTTTCATCCCCATTCAGTTCTTCATTCATAATTCATAAACCATTTTCACCAGTCTTAAAGTTTTCACAAACTTTTCCTCATTCATACGGTGTATTTATTACCATTGTCTCCAATCTTTTGAAATCGTTTACACCATTGTCCTGGCTCCAACCATGTTGTCTCACTGTATCCTCAAAACTTTCACCTTCTGTCTCATCTTGTAATACTGTATATTCATACTGTACTCTAGTGTACATTAATTATTATAAAAAACTTTTAGCACTTTCACATTCTGATAATTTTTTCCCTTCCTTCCACATCTGTTGTACTTCTTAAACTGCTTCTCACACACACACACACACACACCCTGAAATATTGTGTGCATGTCATGTACCCCGTCATGCCGTAAATACTTTCCAGCCACTCAACCTTGAGTTAATGTTTTCACAACTCCTTGGTGCTTAAATTTGTTTTAATATTTGTATTTTAAGCATTACTGTATTTTACCCTTTACCAAATTGTATTATGGTCTTAAAAATTTACTGTTATTGTTTCATAGAATATGAATTTATTTTGAATGATGTACTGTATTAAGTATGTGTGGCAGAGCAGGAAGAGGATTGAAAGTCAGAGGAGCATGGTGGAGCAAGGAAGTCAGAAGGGGTGTTATTGAATACAATGAGCACAGAGGATACAACATTTAGTATTTGAAGAAAAGTAAAAAATGAGATAGCCAATCAACCGTCATGCTCTGAAGAAGTAACTGATAAATAGAATGAAAATTTTATGATTTTATGAGAGAAACTAGAATATCAGCTGTAGAATAACTCATAAGGTTCTAGACTTTCAGTACAGTGCATGAGATTAAAGTTAAACAGAGAACCAGGTATTCTATCAAGTCATAAGCCTGTACACAGATCTGGGAGATTAGAGATGAAAGTGGGAATGAGAGGACGTCTTGATTGATCAGACAGGATATGAGGAAAGAGTGTAAAAAGGTAGAACAGTAAGTCGTGTGAAGTACAGTACAGTACAGTAGGTCAGACAATAGTGATAATACTGAAGGGAAGCTGTGTATAGTATTGGGATTTTCATGGGTATGTCTTAAGAGCATGGAAGGAATTTGCTACATGCTGTAGTAGATTAGGAAAGCAATACAAGAAGTGAAATAATATAAGACTTATGGAATAGATCACTCAGCTGGGATAATTTTGAAGGAAATGCACGAAGTGGTGCTCTTGTGGAGTGTATAAAAGTATGAATAAAAGTGTGATACTGTTTACCAATTAACTCAGTTAACTAAATTCCCCTTTTTGCAAATACATTGTTTTTAGAATACAGTACAGTATATGTAATGACTGAGAATATATATGAGGTGAGTTGTAGTGTAATATAGAACTTAAGAAATGAAGTGTTGTTGCTAGGAGAGATGTTTAAAGAGAATAATTAATAGTGTACAGTACTATGGGTGTGTGGGTCAGATCTTCAGGAAAACTGATTGCTGTATTTTACAAATTTGATATAGAAATCATTAAACAGTCAGATGTGTGTTTATTATATACTGTATCTAGCTTTCTTAGCTGAGAAAATATTGGATGATAATGCCATGTAATGTTTTATATATCTCATAAATGTGTTTGTAAAAGTTGATAGGGAAATAATGTAAATTAAGTTAAGAATTTTTTGTGTGGGAGGAAAACTAGTAGAGGTACTGAGAGATATCGACAAGAAAGCTTTATTGTTTTAGAAGTACATAACAGAATTTAGTGAATTAGGTAAAGGTAAAGTTAAATGGAGACAAGGATACATAATATTGTGTTGATTATCTGGTATCTATGTTCATTGTGTCATGGCATATATAGAGAATAATAATAGTGCTAAGGATAATTTTGTATGTACAGTATATGATAAAACCAGTAGCTGAAGTTTGGAAAGATTTATGAATAGTGATGGAATTAAATTTAATCCGAATAATAACGACAACCAAGGGACAGTTCATTAAATTTGGACGTGTGGAATATTTTTAGCCATTTTCTTGTCCTTGATACAGTGTTCAGTAGTCATATCACCATGCAGGAAGGACAACACATCATCAGAACTTAGGATTAAAGTTTAAGCATAAAGTTTTTGGTGTACAGTATTAGCATAAGTACAGTACTGGAAAGGTGTGAGGGATGACTTATGTATCCATGTTAACTTTACCTGCACCACTTTATATTTCATGCCATATTACAAAGAAAACATTGAATACTATTGATGTAAGTTTGGATTTCTTTCTTTGACATTCGCAGTTTGTTGAGATCATTGTTAGGTATTCTTCGCAGGTTACGTTCAAGATCTTGATACAGTATTTTATAAACTGGAATTACCATTGATTCTCTTGCAGTTGGAACACCGTAGCTTAAAGATTCTTAGTTAAGGAATCAGATGGGTGAGGTCCAAGTTGCCTTGAGTGTGCTATACTACATATAAATTATGCCTAAGGATCCCTTGTATGTTGCTGTGATGCCTTATAGTGAAAATATTTGACCGAAGTTGTTATGTGAAGTTTGTTCACTGTATATGTTTCACCTGTACTGGATACTTGCAATGTAACCTGACCAATAGTCCATGCATGTACTGTACAGATGATGTGTTAACCTTTCTCCCTCCACCTTGTGTTGGATGTCTGTGTCGGACCTGAGCTTGGGGCACATGTAGAAGATATTTGTCTTAGCCAATGCAATGTGAGAATTGATGCACTGAATTAATTGTAAAATATGTATTGTCTAATTATTGTGGGTAGTTTTGCAGAGAGATGATAATGATGACAGTGTGACCCAAGTTCTTGTCTATTATTGTAGACTGGTAGCATGTTGTGCATGTATATACAGTATATGTATACAGTATGTGATCATAAAGCCTGAGTCATATATGAATGTGTTATTGTGTTATGTATTGATATGTGTCTGATGAAGATATAAGTATGTGTTATATGTCCGTGTGTAGTTAGTTATATGATTTGATATTTACTGTTTGGAATTTGACAGTTATTTGATGTTAACTGAAATATCTGTGGAATATTTTGAAAAGATCTATTTATGTATCGTCACCATCATCATCTTACTACCATTTTCATGCTTGTGTTGGTTAACCATATTTGAATACCTCAAAGAACTGAAAAAATTTTATCATCCCAAAATCATGAAGCCACCAAGAGTCATGTTCAGGAATGATGGTCTGCAGACTCTAGCCTTCCCTCTCCATCCCCTTAAGACTACAGAATCCCTTATAAGCCATTTCATATACTGTAGTGTTAAAGAATGAATGTAGACTGTCTTAAAGATGTGTTTATATCCTATGACTTTTTTCTAAACCAAAATTGTAACCTCCAACTTCCCGGTCCCCCTTCCCCCTCCCCACTCCACCCTGCCCCCTCAAACACCTTAAAGTAGAACAAACATGGTGATTAAAATTTTACCAACACCAGGCCAGACACAGAGAGTTCTCCTCCAACTGGACTTCTGTAAAATGGAATTTTTCATCGACCAGATTTGATTCAGAGGAGCCGTCTGGATGTTTAGTTTCCAGAATGTTCTCGTTTCTTGTTATTTGTAAGAACTTATGGGAATTCTCTCTTATGTTTATCTTAATTTTTATAGTTTGTTAATTTTCCTTTATTTACTTTCCTGTATATACCGTGCTTTACATTATTTCTTCATTCTCTCCTGTAAACCCTTGTGTACAGGGTTCCATTGGAGGTGAATAAAATTGTCTGGTTTTCACCAAGTGAAATATAAAAAATGGCATATCCAAGTGAAAGGGTTAATTATATTTTTAGTAGATTTTATAATTTCCTTAAATTGTTCTCATAATATCTGGTGGTTGCCTAATTAAAATCTGGAGAATTGCTCAGGTACCTGGAAAATGTTCAGGTTAATGAAACTTTTGTTCTGTTAATAAGGAACTTACACAAGTAACCAGAATCTGGAGAGGGGGAGAACTCACTGTACACTATTATGGTTCTTTAACTAAAAGTGAAATAAACTTAAAACTAATTATCCAAATAACTGGAAAAAGCAGATGGCTCAGCTTGAGAAGTAGGTGGCAGTTTAGTTACCTCACGCTTAAAGATGAGAAGGTTTGTGTTATTTGTACTCGGTGCTGGGTGTGCTATCATTGTGCAGTAGAACGGGACTGCTTGTGCTATCGGTACTGGTAGAAAAAAGTGTCACTACTGGTTCCACGACTACTGATTTCTGAAAGAAGCAGTGCTCCTTGTTTCATTACTGAAATAATAGCCCCACTACTACAGTACAGTACAGTATAAGTGTCACTATTCCCAGCACTGTTTATACCATATCCATAAGATGAGAAGGCTTACATTATATATACTGTATCCACATTAAATATGTTTTTTCTATAGATGCACAAGTTTGATACATGTGATTCTTGCAATTTGCATGAAGTGTTATGGTATAACCCCAAGTGTATTGTATAAGTACAGTATTCCATGAGATATGTTAAACCATTGTTATCAGCAAGGCAACCATGACAGAAGAACCTGCAGGTTCCTCTGTCATGGCTGCCCCTTCAGAGGAGAACTCCAAAAGGGAGTAAAGCAATGTACATAGGATAAGAGAATATCAATATTGGAACTAGATTATTGTGGGAAATGGACCCCAAAATATAAATATTATAAGCGTTTTGCTCAATCATGCAAAGTGTGTGATAATTATAGTGTACCTGATTTTGTGTTTCTTTTGTGTTACAGTGTTTTTCTATTATATATAAATACAGTGCAGATACTATGGCAGTGTATTCTTATCATAATATGATACTTAAATTTTTTTTTACCCTAGTGAATCTTTTCAGATTGTATGTTTGTATAACATTGATTGTAATGATGTAACATATACTGTACCTGTAGATATTATTAGAAATCATATCTGCATTAAAAGGTCATTCTGAGAATTATTATACATTATTTTATATTTTTCGTCAGTGTGATCCCAGTCAGTTTTGATCTGATTTTAGCAGTCAACTGTAATTTTGAGATGATGCAGTTGGCATTGCTCTTTGCTGTTTTGAGGCAATGTTGCCCTTTGTTGCTCCTCTTGAAATTTAGGGACACACTTTCCTTCGTATCCTGCAGTGTGCTGTTTGGTGCTGGGGTGTGTTTATCCCTTGTGTTTACTTATGGACTTGTTTTATATGTGAAGCACTTATGCCTTGTCACATGTTGCTTTTGAGAGGTTTTTCTCATAAGTGTTTGCTTTGTTGATGAAACCTTAACAGTGGTTGAACAAACTTAGTGCAAACTTGAAATGCAAATGTCTTACAATCATGGAGTATTATTTTTGTGTGGTACTGCCTCTTTGTACAGTACCCATTTTTGGAGAAAAAGAATCTTTATGATAATTTCTGAATATTCTTGACAAAGGTATTTCGCCTATGTGGTAAGATCTTCTTCTGTTTGTGTGATGCTGATCAATACAAAAGTGAAAGAGTAGTGGCTTTACCACATACAGTATATGCAGAGCTCTGTAATATAAACGAGGTATATTGATCTGCCCAGCTCCTGATGTATGCCAGGTGTTTGTGTCTGGGTATCTCAAAAACACCTGCTGTAATCTTATATGCTACAATAGCATTGTCCTTTTCCTGACCTTTTGACATCTCACCTTGCAAAGTTAACTTTGACATTTAAGTCTGCTGTAAAGGTCATGTCAACAAAATGTTTTGTATCTTTTTTAAACTTGTATAGACAATTTTCATCTGGATTTCTGGCACATATGAAAGGGCACAGGTCACAAGTTTACCTAACCTAAGTTATATCCTTTACCCTGTTCAGTAATCTGATGAAAAACTGTGCAAGCTCAAATCTTCAGCAAAATAATGTAGATCTATGTTGTGTGGATGATATTAGTGGTGATAAATTTATCATCCCATGTGGGTTACATAATGGTACAGTACATGATAATTATGTAACCCTTATGGTCATATATAATGTACTGTACTACACTTTGAGACTCTTGGTAACTCGGGAATGTATTGTTAAAGGGATAATCTGAAAATTTTATATCTGATGTAGATAGTTTTCATCATTTAGTTGTTAGTGGTGAGTGATGCCATGAAAATGATGGTCAAAATAATTATTTGATGTGCCAATTTACAACCTGTTAGCTGACAGAGGTGTGTAGTGTATCATCTTACATGTCTGAGGATGAAAAATGGTGTAGTTGATAACTTTAAGTTTAGAAGTTTTATAAAGATTTTTAAGCCTAATATTTTTAAAGATTCCTTTGGTCCTTATCCAGTTTACAAAACTTCAGCATAGTGGGCACACCCTTAGCCCTGAGTGTGGTAGACAAGTGAAGGTGTTATGTACTATAGTTGTATAGTGTATAACCTGTGGTACAGTACAGAACTTCTCAAGAACCCTCACCTGTATGAAAATGGGAAATTTAATAAGTTCTCATAACACAGGAAATGGAAATAATTACTGGGTTCTTTAGATGTTAATAAGTTTATTTGTAAATGTGAGAGCATTACAGAGTCTTCATAAGTGGTGCAGTGTTATGATTCTGTGACACAATGAAATTTACACTAATACAGTAAATGCAGTGTCTACAGTTGCATAAAACTTAAACTACTTTTAGCATATAGTAAGTAACCTTAATCCTTAAATAAGCATGTCATATATATATATATATTTATATATATATATACATATATATATATATATATATATATATATATATATATATATATATATATATATATATATATATATATATATATATATATATATATATATATATATATATATATATATATATATTTATATATAATCAATTATATAAAAAGCTAAGCTTTTATTTGATGCTTTTTTGGCAGGATTAATTATATTGCAACCCTTCCCTTAGCTTTAGCTGGAGTTAAGACAGCATAAGGTAACATCTCTGGAAACATCGCCAACTAATCAGCAACCATTGAACATGTTATGTGCTTACAGCTTTGAATCAATGTACTGTATCTTCTGTGTATGGAAGAACCAATAACCAGTTTTGTCATTTATTATGTTCAGCCTCTGTATATGGCTTAGGAGGTGCTTGTTTAAAAGTCCTCCAGTCCTAATAGGTCCCAACTTAACCATTATGATTGAGACCCAGGCCTAGTAGTTTGGTTAGGTTAAGTTAGGGCTAATAGGACTGGGGGCCATTTGACCTGCAATCAGCTTGAAATGGAATGGGAGGGTTTTGTGGGTGTCCATTTATCTTCTGTATGTTAAAGTTTTCATGTGAGCTGTACCTGTACTATCTAGACACTGAAAATATCACATCTTTTGTAATACACCATCACAAAGTTATCAAAAGAGTGTAACTGTGGAGTGATGTCTCTCTCTCTCTCTCTCTGTGACCCTTAACCCCTCTTCAATAATCCAACCCTAAGGATTTTTTCACACCATTGCCAAAGTCTTAGGGTTGGTAGGTTTGTGCAGCTCACACTGAAAACTCATTCAAGGAGATAGTTGTCAGTGTAGGGTTTTGTGTGGCCATGATGTATGACCTTTACATAATAAATTTGAATTTGGGATATATTTTGCATGCCATTTCTGGGAGATTTAAGGTGCCAGGCTTTTGCTGCTAATATCAATAACCCATTTAAGAATATAATCATGCAGCGCTCTTGTTTTATTATACTATATAAATAATCTTTGACCTGGGAAATTGTTCCCTGTGCTTTATCTCTGAAACATTTATACCAGTCATCAAACTTTCACTAGAAATTCATTTAGGTGTAGTTGTGTAACACTTTTAAAGTGACATACAACTTTTTCACAGTAACTTTGACCTGATCCATTCTGTACACTTGTAGACTGAGTCAGTATTAAGACTCTTGCATGCATTACCACAAACTCCCAACAGGACATACTATCAAACATTAGATTTTGTGTACTATTTGATCTGTGACATTTGCTCCATGACTGTGACCTGTGAGATGATTACACACACCATTACTGAGAGCGGACTACAGTATATTCTGCTGTGTCGTTGATTTTATTCCTTTGATATGTGAACTGGCAGGAAACCAATTATGGTGTGTGTGTGTGTGTGTGTGTCATTTGATCAGGTTAGCTTTGAAACTATAAAGTGGAGAGGCCTGGGATATTATTTTAATTATGATTAATGCTGGAATTATTGCCTCAATATAATTGGATTGATTGGATGTACTGTACCACTAAGGTCTTAAGCCTCATGTATCGTGAAGAGATGAAGGTATATATTGTTTGTGATTGAAATTTGTTCTGGTACCTGTAATGTGTGATGTGTGTGTTAGTGTAAAACATTTGGCTAGCATACTGAGGGGGACCTGATGGAAGGAGAGGGATGTGTGATGTAAGATGGAGGAACATGAACTGTATACTGTAGTGAGTTTAAGATACATTACTCAGTGTCTTCTGATCACATTTACAGCTCTGTGAGGATCATGTTAGAGATTATTTTGGTGTAATCTTATACAATATTTATTTATGATGCAGATTTATGTTATTTTTGCTCCAGTAATAATTTTATAACAGCTTAATGTAATGATGCTTTCTGATTATTCACTTGAATAGTCTTCATTTGTAAAAAAACATACGAACTAATACTTGTTTTGTTAAGGGAGATATACTATACTCTACATATTTCTTGTCAATAACAGACACAAGTTGTGATTGCTGTTTGTGTGTAACTGTAGGAAGGTGATAGTTTAAGGATTTTGTTATGCATTTACAGTACATTACACCTGTATGCTATCTTAATTCATGTTAGGCAGGTTGTTATTCATTCCAGATACTGTATGTTGTATACTGTAAGTGTCTCAACTGTACCACTACTCTGGATTCAACTAATCCTTCACATTTATGGGGTTGTCACTGTTTGAATGCACACAATCACTTCTCTTAGTTTGTATGCCAAATTTTAATGTGCTTTTGCATGTTTCAGCTTAAAGCCACACGATTTAACATTAATCTTCTTGCACTCATTTCATGCCTGAAGCTGTGTAATAAAAAACTTTCAAATTCTGTCTTTGTAAAATGTATCCTAGGTACTGTTCATCTGTTAGTCTGCATGACAGGATTACAGACTAAGTGTTGACTATTTGCCTGTAAGTATGTAATGTTCTGTACTGTACTTCATTCCTCATGTTATTCAGTGAGGCATCAGGGTGATTTAGTAACCATGAATCTGTTACTCAGCAAGATGTTGTTTGTGGCCCAAATGCTACGAGTACACATTGAGAGTCCATATCTAATAACAAAGACTATTGGTATTTATGTTCCAGTGATGTTGGGGATAATCTGTTCATTGTTCTTCTCCCCCATATTACCACAGCATCTGAATACATTCCAGCTTAGAATGAATATCTACATAAAGAAGGATTAATTACAGTACTGTATCCCCTATAAATGTAACTCACCGTAGAATATATTGTATGTAAATGTAGTTGAAGTAGAAAATGGAGACTGGTGGGTCTATGGTCATCTTTTCCTTTTATACATAATGATCACTCATGCTAAGAGTATACAACTGCAGCATTATTATTTGGCTGGATTACCTGTGAGACTTTTCAGCCTTCCCATTCATGTCCATATTTATGCTCAGTAGTACCTGTTGTGTTTATGGAACTCTGATGTTGCTGTGACTGAACATTGCACTTGAAGAACATGCAGAATAATGAATCAGGTAACATTTTGTGCAGTCCTAGTATCTATCTAATATTTAGCTAATAGCATTGCTACAGCTTAATATGTAATTAAAGAAGTGAAGCTGCTGGTCCCTGTAATGCTCTCTGATACACATGACAACATTTACAGCTTTTATCATCATCACTGAAGCATGATGGTAAGTGTAAGAATTACCCTAAACAAGACAAATTTCATGATTATTATAAATATATTTTCTTGTGTAAATATTATTAGACCTTTCATTTTCTGTTCTATAGCACACTTTAGTGTCACCAAGCGGCAGCAGTCGCAGTGGTCGGCGTAGTGGTGATGTTACTCCTGTTGAACATCAGACAGGTGAAGATGTTTACCACACATGGCATGCAGGGGCACCGCATCCCAGTATGCAGCCAAGAAATCGTGCTCCTGATAGCAGCAGGTAAGACTGATGAACTTAGCTACTCACTTTTTCAATGTAGATAACTTTTGATTTTGCTGTAAACACTACGTATTTGTCTGTGTTAGTCAGTTTCCTACATTCGGAGCTTCCTGCTATGACTCATCTGTCACCCATATGTTCCTCTTCCCTCAGGTGAAGAACAATCAGTGTTTCTTTGCTCTTTCCCAAATTTGTTGATAATTGATCCCAGTAAAAATGTGTAAATATGGAAAGAGAATGGAGTTATCTCAATAGTATGAGTGAAGACATTGTTATAAAACTAAGCCTCCAGTTTTCGAAATGATGCAGAATTGAGTAACTGAAGTACAGTACAGTAATTGTAATAATTATTCACAACAAAGATGATCTCTGTGTGAGAAGAACTGAACAACGAGACATTTTATAAACAAACTTGGGATGTTGCTGTGTAAAATATTTTAGATTGCTTTTCTCTTTCCAGTATTAAAAAGAAATATCAGCTAATGCAGTTAATTCTACATTGATCTGTTACTAAATTATATATTAATTTTTCTTCCTCAGAACGGGTCTATCTAAAGTTATGGAATTATTTAGAAGTCATCGTGGAGAGTCAACTGAAGAGAGGCAGCGGAGGAAGAGCGGAGGAGTGAGTACACTGATTTACTTTTAGACGGTAAAATCCAAAAGATTGACATAGTGCAGCACAGTATATTGTTTATTTTAGAATACAGTAGTTAGTGATTTATGATGCTTTATGTAATAATTTTTTATGTTTGTATTACTGTACTGTATATCATTTATAAATGCAATAGATATAATCAGGAAAAAATATTGCAGTACAGTATTCATTTACAGGTATTTTAAATTATAAAGTGTTCTTTTTTATATCTTCTGGATTTTACCGCACTGTTACTTTTTCTATATAACTGCATTTCCGATCGTTGCTTGGGTCAGCGTGTGAGAAGAAGTTTGGTAAGTCTCTTGTGTATGACCCGCAAGGTACAGTATAATGATTATGATATCTTGTATCTTTCTCCTGATGCAGTTGAACCAGATAGTGATGATAATTAATACCAAATATCTCCAAATATCCTCGTTTGTGTACATTTATTGGTCAATTACCATAGACCTTAAACAAGAATATTATTTTATATCCTTGAAGAAAAAGTTTAGGAAAAAGTTAGTTAAGTATTTTGCCTTTTTATTTATATATACAGTATATATATTTACTGTATACTGTATTCATATGGTCTTTGGTAGCTATTCCATTCAGTATTACCTGGGAGTCTCATCAGAAATCTGTAAAAAGTTACACAGTTTTTAATTACAAATATCAAAGGTGAGGTGAACAATATCGGTATTCTGCCTTTGTATGTTTAAACCAAAGAGTTGTTTTCACTTATAGATCTGGGAATGCATCTAGAGGTGAAAGCCATTAATAGTACAGTACAGTACGGTATCTGAAAAAAAGCTTATCAGTGAATTTTTGTTTTCAAATACTTGTACCATGTTCAGGTGAAGATGTTTACCACACTTGGCATGCAGGGGCACTGCATCCCAGTATGCAGCCAAGAAATTGTTCTCCTGAACAATTTACTGGCCTGAATGTAAATTTAGTACAGTATTTAGCGAGATATGAAAATTATGGGAAAATCTGGTAGAAAAACTTTAGAAACATGATTTTTTTTTCCATATATGATGACCATTAATACCCAAAGGGAGGGATGAGTAATATAGACAACTTATGGATTTGGGGGAATTTTTTAAAGAGTTTTTTATACTATGGATGATATGAGACAATACATAATTGACCCATTTGGGGTCATATTTACTGGTAATGGCAAAAATTGATGTCCAGTGGATAACACAAGACTAATCTTAAAGCTCATAGCCAATTAACTCCTTGCGTATGGGCCCTCCTCTGATCCGAGTAGAATTATCTGGCATTAGGCAAATAAGATATTAAAAGTAGCATCCCTGTAGTGAAGGGGTTAAGTACACAGCTATGTAATATTTACCTTTAGGATGAGTTAGTTAGTGGCAGTTTAGCATTGCTGTTTTCTGGTTATGACAATGATGTGTCTTCAGTCTCTCCCTCCCAGTCCTGTAATGCGAGGATTCATGGTATTGTCAAACACTTTGGTGAAGATATAGAAATGAAGTTAATTTTTATGAGAACTGTTGAGGTTAAGGAGATTCGTGTTACCTCAATACTTATGTTTGATATCACTTAAAAAAACCACTTAATATTGCTGTGCTGCATAGATGATGTTATTTGATTATAAAATGTTAAATAGATTGTACTGTCGCTTGTGATGATTAGGAGCCCCCACTTATTTCACCTGATGATTAAATACCCTATTGTTAACATAACCTAACTTAACCGAACTTAACCTAACCTCCCACATTTAACATTAGCGTGTTAAATCATCATGTGAAATAAGCAGTAGTTCTTAAATCTTCATGGGAGCCAATACAGGTACCGTATATACTGCACTGGCATGCAAAACGACCATTGAAGCTTCAAAAAATTCCCCCCAAAACTGTGGTGTCACGTAAGATCAAAAAGTACAGGTAGATGATAAAATGGATATGCAGATGAAGAACTTTGGTCCTGGATAGAGCAATAAGTAAAACATTTTAAGTCCATTAATTTGTCACTGGCTCAGAATGTTGCTACTGTCAGTGGTGTTTGTAATATTTTGACCAAATATTGTTTTGGTACGTATTAAACATAACGCCCCTTTTTTTTTCCTTTTTTTTCATAAAAAATCAAGTTTACAAGGCTACAATTTGATTTTTTTGTTACAGTATCTAAAAAATTTGTATAATGCTTCTTCAGAGAATATTTGGCTTAGATATAGATTGACACACACATACAGTACTGTATACAGTAATATACAGTAGCGGTATTAGCTTAATTCAGATTATTCCTATTTACCTAATGGTCACCGACTAGAGGTGGCTATGACGAGGGAAGGAGGCCAGTGACCTTTGTAGGATCCCTCCATTGTTCTTGATAATTTTGTCAAGGCCTTTTTTGAAGCCCAGTACTGTTTGTGATTCCACAGCTTGAGCTTGTAGACCATTCCATTGGCCTACTACCCTGGCCTACTACCCTCTGTGTGAAAAAGTACAGGGTAATTCATTATGTTAGTTCTGCATGATAACTTGGTGTGCTTGTGGTTATGTCCCTTCGTGCTGGTGATGCGTGACATCATGAAGAAGTGGCTCGGTTTCACGTTTTCCATCCCTTTTAGGATTTTGATTATTTCAATGGGATCTGCCATAGTGTGCCTTGTCTGAAGGGTTGTTAGTCTAAGGCCCACAGTTTTCTTGGATAATTGAGATGACGTAGTTCCGTAATTATCGTAGTTGTTCTGTGTTGTACCTTTTCTAGGGATGTTAGGTTTTCCTGGAGGTAGAGGTTTCCATGTTTGTGTACAGTGATCCAAACTGGGACATACACGAGATAAGTACAGTTGAAGGAGCATTTTCCTATCTTTGTATGGGGTATTCAAAGGTACGCTTTATAGTTACCAAATCTTGGTTTGCTTTTCACACTGCTGCCCTCACTTGTTGCATCACCTTCATTGAACAATCTATCACAACACCTAGATCTTTCTCCTTATCGACAGTACTCAGGAAGGTGTTTTTATCAAAGTAGTTGTGATTAGAGTTGTTTTATCCTATGTGTAGGATCTTGCATTTTGTAATGTTTAAGTTAAGCATTTGCCTGTCACAAGACCATTTGAATAGTTCATGCAGGTCTTTCTGCATTGTTGTGACATTGTCTTGACTTGTTACCTTCCCAAATGCAAATTTGACAATGTGTTCTCGATAAGTTTTCATCAATGTCATTTATTGTACAGTATGTAGAACATAAACAGGATGGATCCAAGGATAGAACCTTGTGGTACTTCACTGAGAAACTTTTTCCATTCAGAATGTATTCCAGTTATTACCATTCTTTGTTGCCTGTCTTCTAGCCAGTTGTTAATCCACTTCAAAATCTTGCCTGTGAAGCAGGCTCGTCAAGCATGTGAAAATAGGTTCTAAACCAGCTTGTTTATCTTTATTTTTTTTGTATGATAATGCTGATAAGAGTTTCATAGTGGTGCTTTAGCTGAAACTCATGCTTCATAATTTTATTTCATCGTATTTTCCTTCTTGGTGTGCTCTTAAGAGAACCTTGTATCAACACATGACACTCACGTACTCAACCAATAAGGTGAAACAGTGGTGACCGTATTTTTAATTTTGTACACACAGTAAGTGATAAAGTGTCGTGAAGGAAATTCATTTGTTAAGATTGGATAGCCTTGAGCAACAGGAGGTAGACAGGAAATACCACAAAAGAAAGATGGGAGAACACCTTTTAAGATTACCTTACCTCATTTTCTGTTTAAAATACAGTACCTTTATAACTATTGGACATAAGCAGTGGTTTGTAATTTTAAACTCTGGGCACAGATTGACTTAACATATGAATAGCCAGGTAAAGGTAAGGTAAGTTGGAGCTAGAAAAGTAGGTACAGTACTGTATAACATTCAGTGATGAGTGCCAGCAATATATATCCTTGGTGACTGGGGAAAAAAGTCACAATTTTGGCAAGGTTTGGTAAGGTGACTTTCCCCCCCAAAAAAACTGTACTGAATGATATGGGGCATGGAAGTGGAGGATGGAGGTTTTTTTTTTTTCTGGGGGAACTTGAAGATGTAATTGAGGAAATAGATAGAAGGGAGGAACTCATAGTACCTTTATACTGGAGTTGATATTAATAGAGAAATAGGTGAGAGAATGATTATATGCCTCTTAATCAATTCCTCATGGATGTTTTTACCCAAACCTAACATAAACATTTGAGTGGGATGGCAAAAATAGCTTAAAACAGACGATCATCCAGAGCAGTGGTTCCCAACCTTTTTGAACTCGCGACCCTTTTCTCAAAACCCCGAAACACACGCGACCCACGCGACCCCCTGCCATCAGCCATTTCAGTTTTACAAATTTTTCTGAGAAGGAAAGGGGAAAAAAGAGAAAACAATCATTAATTCATCAATGTTGTGCCTACTCCACCGGCACAACATTATGTTGTGTGTTCTAGGTTACTGGCGTATCACTGAAATGAAAGTTTTGGTAATGTTCCTGCTGATGTACTAAGTTCTTCTCCCAAAGCTACCAAGTTCTCCCAAGGTTTCTAGACCCCCCAGCCAACCCTCCGCGACCCCCTGGGGGGTCGCGACCCACAGGTTGAGAACCCCTGATCCAGAGGGAAATGTGGGATGACACCGACTGGTTAGAGAGCATTTGGTCCAGGGAAGAGAACCGGCAGTATGTGTTAAGCTTTAGGTCTGACTGCACCAAAATACCTAAAAAAACCAGTACAGTTTATCTGCTCCTGATAGAATGGTTATGATAAGGAGAAAATGTAAGACAGGGTGAATGAGGAGGTTAGTTGCTGGTATGTGTGATATATAATGTGACACTACAGTTTTGAGTACTGGGAGTCTTGAGATAACCACTACCCCTGTACTGAGAAATATAAACGATAAAGGAGAAGGATTGGAGGTGAGAAACTAAGGAAGATATATGTGAGATTAGTAATGGTTGATGGTGTTCAGAGGCTAGATTGAAGGTGAAATATCTCTGAAGAAGTACTTAAAGAATATCTTTCCTTCAGACACCTTCAGATGTGGGAACTAGAGATAAGATACAAAACACAGAAACAGTTAGGTGGAGTGAAGAAGTGAAAGGTGTGACTGATAAAGAGACTATTTCCTGTTGAAGTTCCCTGAATAATATGGAAAGAAGTGAAAGAATGAGGAAAAACTAGATGATATGAAGGTTTGGGAAGGAGGTTAATCAGTGAATAGTAAATTAAAACAGGAAAGAGTCAGTTGTGTGTGTGTGGCGGGGGGTTGAGGACTTGAGATAGATTAAAATGAGGTAAAGAGAAAAAGGATGTATAGGACACTCGTGAATTAGTAGATGTGGTTAAGGAGGTGAGGAGTGAAGGAGAAGAAGCAGTTACCAGAGTCAGGAAAGTGTGGATGGCTGTGTCTTATACCTCAGTATATTACCCAAGAGAACCAGTGTAGGATATTTTTATTATGCTCAGAGACAGACATGAAACAAAACTGCTTGAATTCATGAACACAACCACGCTTATTTACACTTCCTCCAGTTACCAGGCTCGTACAGTAACTCACACGGACTAGGGTGCCACAAAATAAATCCACTTCAGTAAATATACCGGTAAGTGTGATACGCTGATGAGTAGTTAGGAGGGTGGAGATGAAAAGTGGTTACATCATCACCATCATCATTTTACGGCCATTTTCCACGTTTACATAGGTCAGCCATGATTACTTGAATGGCGTGATCTCTTGCAGCCTCTCTCGTCAGGTTCTCTACTTTGATGTCATGTATCACAAATTTCTCCCCATATCATTCTACCTAGACCAATTCCCCTGACACTCTTCCTTTCTACATTTAAACTTGTGCATCTCTTGGCCTAAACAGTCTTCTATCTATACACAAAACCTCGATAATAGTGTACTGTTACTCTCCATAACCAGCCGCCCTTTTAGCTGTGATGGAGATTTTACAATACCTAGTTGTTAAGTGTGAAAGAGAGTATTAGTTCCAGTGCCAACAAGAAACTTTCCAGGGCTATTAATTTGAGTAGTTTTAATGATAGTTGGCTGGCAGACAGTGGGTGAACTTATGTTACTTAAGAATTATGTTAAGTGTGTGCGTGAATAAGGGCCTCAGGCAGTTGTTTACCATCTCTGATGTGTGAGAATATGGCATGAGATCATTTGTGAGAGATATACATGAGCCAGTCTATCCTAAGACCTTTGGGTAGGTTAGGTTAGTTGGGTTTTTGTAACCATTTGTAATTGATTTTATGCCATAGTCTTACACAATGGAGATATTAGACACTATTGGACGGTCTTATTCACGTGCTTATTTTACATTATAGGTACAGTACTGTTACTGTAATTCTTAGGTTCATACTATGCTCCTTCTGTCACCTCATTATGACTGGAAACACATAAGTTAATAATCCTGGAAAGTTTAATACAGTACTCAAAAATAAGATACAAGTACAGTACTTTAGTAATATATTTGGCCTCCATTCCTTCTAATACTGTACTGATTGTTTGACTGCTCATACACACGGGTGGGGTGGGGTGGGGTAGGGTGGTGGGTTCTCAGCCTCAGGTCATTGCACAACCTCCAGAGTTGCTCTCCACCACTGGGGTACAGTACAGTATACAATGATATGAACAACCACATGACTTAAAATGTTATGTTTGTTGTTGCTCTGTGTTTACTGTATATGTGTATATCTTGCCTCGTGGTGTGACCCATTGACAACATGGCTGCGGTGTTGATCACATGTTGCCACACTCGCCAAATACCCCGTAGATAAAAATTTTGTGGATCGCCTGATGACTAAGCCAGCCCCCCCCTCCCCACACACACACATAGCCTTTTCCACCTGATGATTAAACACCCTAATTCTACCTGGCGGGGGGGTGATTTGATTAGCGTGGTTAATCTTTAGTGAAATAATCGAGGCTAATGTTCAGGAGATTTTTTTCATTTATTTGGGTTTTTTGGGGGAATAGGTTGGTTGCTGCAAGGGACAGTATCTGTGTTTGTAAAAGGAGATATTTAATTACAATTTACCATCTGTTAGAGGTAAAAGTTTCAAGGATTATTTACTGTGTATGGTATATAGTATATATTAATGTTGGCGATAGTAGAGCATAATGACTGGCCGAATTGTCTTACCATTCAGGATGTGCAGTACAATATACACTATAGACAATGCAGGTATACAGTGTACATAGACCGTGAAGGTATACTGTATAAACAAAGATAAATGGTAAGACAATTTGGCCAGTCATTACGCTCTACTATCGCCAACATTAATCTTGATAGTAAGGGAAGCATGAAGTATATACCATTACAGCTAAACACAACATAAGGACCACCAAAACTAAACCTAAACTCTCTGAATGTGGAGTAAAGTTCAGGCTGGCATGACTCAGGGTGACTGTAATTTATGAATTCAGTCGTGGTACACTGGCAGGCCAGTTTAGGCTACCTGTATTATGAAAGTGACCGGGGGTGATGCAGGCAGCATGCACAAATGTGTGATGAAAATCTTACGTGCATTACCTGGTGATGAATTGTATATAGTTGACTCAGTTTTCATTATTTTTTCATCTAAGTTTTTTTTTTCACTTTTCTGCATAGACACGTTATTAATTGCCAGTTTTGCCTCCGGTCTGATTATCTCCTATGGATTCTTAGTTCGGAGCACCTGAAGCTTAGACAACCCAGCTTATTTCACATGTAAATTAACCTCTCAATTTTACATAGAGGAGTTAGCTTTAGGGTGATTATTCTTGAGGTGAAATAAGCTGGGGGGTATCTAATCTTCAAGTGATCCCTAAGATTTCACTACATTTTCACTTAACATTGTAAAGTTAGTTGAACACACACACACACACACACACACACACACACACACCTTCAATAGATAGGATGTTGAGAGTTTGACAGTGAATGTGTGTAAATGTCCACCCGATAAACAGCAAAGAACATTGTTTACTAGAATAATGTTATTCATTTGATTGGGAATTCATCATATGTACAATACAAAAAAATTCTTGACGAGGTTAAACATTATTATTATTGGCCCTGGTGTGTGTGTGTGTGTGTGTGTGTGTGTGTGTGTGTGTGTGTGTGTGTGTGTGTGTGTGTGTGTGTGTGCGTTAAAGCTAAATCTTTTTATTTTTCTTCTCATTTTTTTCCCTTTCTTCTGTTTTATTCTTCCATCACTTATATTTCTGCATCGCACTTTCCCCTCCCTCCTCTTTCCCGTACACTGTGGAACCCGCCGTCTGGGTCTTGCTAGTACAGTACAATAGAATGGTTTGTATTGGTGTAACTAAGACATTGCTCAAGAGAGATTCTCAGCAACAGCGAGTGTCTTTCCACTGTGGGAGGGGTGCAGCGATCCGTGTGTGAGAACGACCCGATTCTGACCAGTTTGTCAATGTAGGTTGGGCAAGACAAGGCATTCTGGTGGTGGTAGATAAGTGTTGATAATGTGGGGAGAGAGAGAGAGAGAGAGAGAGAGAGAGTTTGATGCATAAATGTTGACAAAAACAAAGTGTTTATAAATAATTGGAGTGTGTGTGTGTGTGTAAGGGTGTGCCTGCATGCGTGTGTGTGCGTGTATTTTTCACCTGACTGTGCGCTCACACACACACACACACACACACACACACACAAATAAATACGACCCCACACACACACACACACACACACACACACACATAAATACATACCCCACACGCACAAAACACACACACACTCACACGTACGTCATGCATTCTCCCCCCACACACACACACTGGCTCCCCTCGGTCGCCTCCCCACCACTGTTGGATGAGCGCTTCTCGTGGCAAGAGGTGAGGGGAGGTGATGCAAGCTCTCTCTCCCTTGGCCCCACCGCACACTCCTCCGCCCACCTCCTCTTGTTTACCAGCGGCTAGCCCAGGAAGTGATACACACGCCTTATCTCACACTCTCAGAACTCCCTTGTGCATTTATCAGTGTTTTAGTGTTACAAGGTGAAATAACTTGTTTGATAAAGTTTGCAAAGATAAGAAAAAAAACGTGGAATACATTTTTGGGGGTTTGTTTGGAAGATAATGAAAAAATTGCGGTGGTTTGGAGGAGACTTTTGCAGTGGTGATAGCTGGATGTGTTGTGTTGTACCGGTGCTGAGTTACCGATAAAGATGATAATTATAGTGGACCAGTGTTGGAACATTCGAGACATTGTTATAGCGGTCCACGATAAACAAGCGTTGTAGTAGACCAGGATACTCCAGTGCTGGACCGTGCTATCCAGTCTTACAATGGACCACGATAAACCAGTAACATAAGTGGATCCTGACATCACCCACCAGTGTTGAATTGAGGTAGTCCTGCAGTGTAGTGGTACTCGGTGGAAGGTGACGACACACACACACACACACACACACACACACACACCCACACACACTCACACACACTCACACACACACACACACACACACACACACCTATTTCGGCAAAATAACATAACACCATTTAGTATGTTTTAATATATTTCCAAGATATATTAAGTATATCACGAAGGCTTCTATTTTATATCTCACACAGGCGTATATTTTGGTGTCTTTATCGGGAATATAATTAAGGCGTATGGTGATAATGTTACTAATGCCTATATATCTTATCATGGGTGTTTTTTTTTTCTTATCTTCTCTTTGTCATAAGTTATCTATGGGCGTAAAAAACTTATATACGTTAGAAGATAATGTGCAGTTAATTAATCACTGTTTTGGGGGTATATTGAGATTTTGAAGACGATGGTTTAACCTGTTGTGGACGATGGTTTAACCTGTTGAGGACCATGGTTTAACTGTACCTTGAGGATATTAACTAAGATTATCGTCCTTCAAAGAATTACAGCTTAAACCATTGGCCTTAAAAGACTACAAAGTGTGCGTATGATTCGTCGGGGAGACTAGTGTGAATGTGTGAATGTGTGTGTGTGTGTGTGTGTGTGTGTGTGTGTGTGTGTGTGTGTGTGTGTGTGTGTGTGTGTGTGTGTGTGTGTGTGTGTGTGTGTGAATCACCAGGAAGTGTATAATAATGTATATGAATATCTGGATGAAAAATTAGTCTCTCTCTCTCTCTCTCTCTCTCTCTCTCTCTCTCTCTCTCTCTCTCTCTCTCTCTCTCTCTCACACCACACCGCCCGGCTAATGAATACTCAGCACCTCCCAGACATGCAGAACAATGTGCCACCTTGGGTTTCCTTTTCAATTAAGTTATGCAAATCACAATGACCCAATTCTGCCAGGGGTGGGGAATGTGTGGATTATAAACTCTTGTTAGTCCTCCTGTCGAGATGGTTAGGCCTAAGGGGGGTAGCCGTTTTAGTTGAGTTAAGGCCAAGTTAGCTTAAGTACTCGTCTTTAGGGTAGGGTGTTAGTTGGTGTTGTGGTTAGGTTATGTTGGGTTAGCTTTTGTTGTTAAGTTAGGTTAGCTTATGTTAGCTAAGCTTTTGTTGTTAGGTTAGGTTTTGTTAATAGTTTAGATTAGGGTTTTGTTCATAGGTTAGGTTAGGTTAGGTTAATAAAGAAAACACCAAAGATTAATAGTCGTTTTGGACACGTAGGAATCACGCAAGATCATCATTATTTATACGTGTTAGTAATCTTCCGTGTGATAATAAGGCTCGTAAGATAACTAGTAGTATAATGATCAAGAAAACAGCCTTATTAATACACGATAATAATCTTTCATATGATAGTAAGACTCGTAAGACAGGCGCGTGATCAAGGGGTGTCACATCGCTCTATCAAGGACTCTCTTCAGTGACCTGGTGGTGGCGGTGATGTGCCGCGGGAAGTCACCACACTGATCTGACGGCAGCTGGATAGTGTGGTATATGTTTTTTTTGAGCGTTGAGTTTGCTGTGTGTGTGGGTCGTTATGTGATGTCGAAAGGCAATCTAACCTGACTTGATTTCATATAATGTAATTTAACCTAACCTTTACCTTTACGTAACCTAACCTAACCTAACTCATAATAGAGCTCATTTCTTTGTTATTCTGTCTAGTTATCAGTTACGTTATCAGCCTCATGTTGTTGACTAAAAAATATTATATAAAGGAATTGAAGAGATTGGATTGAATTGAAACAGTTTATTTAGCCAGAAAAATACAGAGTTGAGAACCTGAGCTCTCTTTTAGGCACCTGATATATACTATACAGACGGGTTCATTTGTATAACATAAACAATATAGAGAAAATATTTATAAGAAGGGATTTACACCGACAGGAAAAATGTATACAGGAAATACGAAGACTAAAATGTAATTCCAAGCTTAATTTTTTTTTAATTTTAATCTTGCCAGCTAATTTATTTTGTATTTGATCAACAAGCTTTAAATAATCTTACAAGTTTTCATTATTTTACATTTGAACTTACAGATTTCCATTTATTTTACACTTGAACTTACAAATTATCAAAACAGGTTAATTAGATCAAGTCGGGTCAATAATTATAAAAACAAGTTAGGTTTATTGGTTCAAGTCAGGTCATAAAACATTAGGCAAATTGGATCAAGTCAGGTCGAAAATTACGGAAAAGCAGTCAAATTTGAGGCTTTATTTCTCATTTCAGGGCTCGACAGTACCAGCACCCGACCCGCTCACGGTGCCAAAGTAAATTTAGCTTAAACAGACGTAAACTCACACTAAGGTGCCAACACAAACTTGTCCATAGTGATAACACAATAATAAACTGGCTTCAGATTGACTCGAAATCATAATATACAACTAACGACATTCCAGCCTATTCAGATTGGTTAGGTTAGGTTTTGTTTGGTTAGGATAAGTTTTGGTTAGGATAGGTTTTGGTTAGGTTCGGTGGGTCTTCAATACTAGGTCCTGGCAGCTGTCTTCATCTTGGTTGTCAGGTACGGGCGAGTGAGTGAGTGAGGGAATGAGTGAGCGAGTGAGTGAGGGAATGAGTGAGCAGGTAGTGGTGAGGATGAGTGAGCAGAGTGAGCGGTGAGTGAGCAGGAGATGGTGACTGGTGGAGATGGCGCACTTGATCAAGGAGAGATGGTTTGTGTCCTGGGGAGACGTGTGAGGGTGTGACTCTCTCTCTCTCTCTCTCTCTCTCTCTCTCTCTCTCTCTCTCTCTCTCTCTCTCTGGGTCCACAAATTGACTGATGACGTCACGAGAGGAGGTGATGGGGTGGAGATGATGGAGAGGAGGAGAGGGAGAAAGGAGGAGGGAGGAGGTAATGAATGGTCCAGTGTCCCAGATCTTAAAGAGGCTTGTACTCACTCACCTTTGAGACGCTTTGACTGGGGGGCGATTCAGGTGTCAAGGTTCATCATCATCATCATCATCATCATCATCATCATCATCATCATCAAAGAGTGTATGAGCTGACCTACATACTATATACTGCTGGTGCCGGGGAAAAAAAAGTCGTACTGGCTCTCTGTATTAGGAAGAGTCAGTAAGTGTTATTGATCTGGATGGCTAGCAAGGTCACGAGACGGTTGTATATATTGTCTTGGTGCTTATTGTTATTGGTATATATATATTTTTTTTCTTTTCTTTCGGGTTATTTTCAAATCAGAAAGGAATGTCGGGTCAGACTTGAGAGGGATATGAGGGTCTGTGGTCTTTTACCCAGATCGTGAGAGTCATTCCCGCCACCACTTCGCGTATGTCTGGATTATTCCCGCCACCACTTCGCATGTCTGGATTATTCCCGCCACCACTTCGCGCATGTCTGGATTATTCCCGCCACCACTTCGCGCATGTCTGGATTATTCCCGCCACCACTTCGCGCATGTCTGGATTATTCCCGCCACCACTTCGCGCATGTCTGGATTATTCCCGCCACCACTTCGCGCATGTCTGGATTATTCCCGCCACCACTTCGCACGTATGGATACCCACCACCTTCGCGCATGTCTGGATTATTCCCGCCACCACTTCACTCATGTCTGGATTATTCCTGCCACTTCGCGCATGTCTGGATTATTCCCGCCACCACTTCACTCATGTCTGGACTATTCCCGCCACCATCGCGCATGTCTGGATTATTCCCGCCACCCTTCCTCATGTCTGGATATTCCGCCACCACTTCGCGCATGTCTGGATTATTCCCGCCACCACTTCGCGCATGTCTGGATATTCCCGCCACCACTTCGCGCATGTCTGGATTATTCCACCACCACTTCATGCATGTCTGGACTATTCCGCCACCACATGTCTGGATTATTCCCGCCACCACTTCACTCTCATGTCTGGACTATTCCACTTACCACTTCGCGCATCTGGATATTCCCGCCACCACTTCACTCATGTCTGGATTATTCCCGCCACCACTTCGCGCATGTCTGGATTATTCCCGCCACCACTTCCTCATGTCCTGGACTATTCCGCCACCACTTCGCGCATGTCTGGATTATTCCCGCCACCACTTCACTCATGTCTGGATTATTCCCGCCACCACTTCGCGCATGTCTGGATTATTCCCGCCACCACTTCACTCATGTCTGGATTATTCCCGCCACCACTTCGCGCATGTCTGGATTATTCCCGCCACCACTTCGCCTCTCTCTGGCTATTTCCCATCGCCAAGTTATAACTCGATATCCAGCTCTCAATCTCGACCGAGGGATCTTCACACCGACCCGTTATTGAAGGCCATTGTGTGAGGCCCCGAGAGATTTGTTCTTTCAAGGGTCACACACGTGTCTAGTGGGTGGTCATAATTCATTTTATTTTGTAGTAGTGTAAGTGGTTCAGTTTTGTGCTTCAGTGGTTCAGTTAATGTTTGTGCTTCGGTGGTTCAGTTAATGTTTGTGCTTCAGTGGTTCAGTTAATGTTTGTGCTTCAGTGGTTCAGTTAATGTTTGTGCTTCAGTGGTTCAGTTAATGTTTGTGCTTCGGTGGTTCAGTTAATGTTTGTGCTTCAGTGGTTCAGTTAATGTTTGTGCTTCAGTGGTTCAGTTAATGTTTGTGCTTCGGTGGTTCAGTTAATGTTTGTGCTTCAGTGGTTCAGTTAATGTTTGTGCTTCGGTGGTTCAGTTAATGTTTGTGCTTCAGTGGTTCAGTTAATGTTTGTGCTTCGGTGGTTCAGTTAATGTTTGTGCTTCAGTGGTTCAGTTAATGTTTGTGCTTCGGTGGTTCAGTTAATGTTTGTGCTTCGGTGGTTCAGTTAATGTTTGTGCTTCAGTGGTTCAGTTAATGTTTGTGCTTCGGTGGTTCAGGTAATGTTTGTGCTTCAGTGGTTCAGTTAATGTTTGTGCTTCAGGAGTTTGAATCCTTACTGAAAAATTAAATCAACTTTAATCTGATAATTTAGAAATAAAATGGGATTCTATATCTTCGTTAAAAATTGAATCACCTGAAGATTAGACCCCCAGTTTATTTCACCTGAGGATTAGATTTCTTAATCCTACCTGGGGGGGGGGGTTAGATTAGGTTAGTTTAAGTTAGGTTAGGTTAGTTTTTATTAAGATAATGTTAAGTTACGTCAGTACTGGATACACACACACATACTCTCTCTCTCTCTCTCTCTCTCAGTAAAAATGCATCTTCCACACCCTCGTCACGTTTCTTCCATCAGTTTTCTTCAGCATTCAGTGAAGCTCCTGTCTGTCTGTCTGTCTGTCTGTCTGATCAAGAAAACCCGAGTGACTGAGGGAAATGTGTTGAGATAAGCTGTCTAGTGTGGGTGTCGGTGGGCGGGTATTGGATATGTGGATTTTGGTGTATGTGTGTGTGTGTGGATGTTGGTTTATATTTGTGGGTGTTGGATGTGTGTGTGTGTGTGGATGTTCTTGTATTTGTGCGGATGTTGATGAATATGTGTAGATGTTGGTGTACTATGTGTGGATGTTGTATAGGTGTTTATGTATATACGTATATACAGTATTGTTGTATATACGTATATTCATGAACTCAAAGTCGCTCCCTCAAGAGATATGTTGAAGCGGGAGTTAGTTTATGCTGTTGCTGGTCTGCCTAAAGGTTGTTGCTGGAGGGATACGAGACTTTGAATTATTTATACACTGCGGGAATTATTATTATTATTATTATTTTAATGTGTGTTTGAATACGGTATTATTTAGTTAGTTAGTTATGTACATGGTTTTTGGTTAGTGCTGTGAGTCCTGAATTGACTAAGCTACTTTAAGGGGTCTCTCTCTCTCTCTCTCTCTCTCTCTCTCTCTCTCTCTCTCTCTAAGTTAATAGAATAATTAGTAAAATAATTACATCAAGGTGTGGGGAGCGCCTCATTAATTATCTTCTCACCTGGTAACACCCCCCCCCACCCCCTCCCCCGAGCTCATACCTTGTAGGGAGGAGAGAGGAGGGAAAGAGAGAGAGAGAGAGGAGGGGGTGGAGAGGAAGGGAGAGAAAGAGAGGTTAGAGAGGAAGGAAGGGGGAGGGAGAGAGACGAAGGCAGGAGGAGGGAAGGAAGAAGGGAGTTAGTGAGAAAGAGGACGAAAGGTAGAGAGAGAGGGAGGAATGTTCGAGAGGAAGGAGGGTGGTAGAGAGGAGGGAGGAATAGAGAGGTGAAAGGTGGGAGAGTAGAGAGGAGGGAAGAAAAGAAGGGGGAGAAAGGGAGGGTAGAGAGGAAGTGGGGGTAAAGGTAGAGAGAAGAGAGGAAGAGGGAGCTAGAGAGGAGGAAGGAGGGGATACAGAGGACAGCGGCAAGGGGGAAGAAGGGCATTATAAGAGAGGTGGACCCAATATCATCATATACATTAATTCACGTCGCTGCAACGGCATATTTTACACGACCCAGTTAATAACAGTTTTAGATTATGTTTGTTTACGTTGTAATATTGTGATGATGGTGCTAGTGACGGTAGAGACTGGAGCTAGGAGTTGAGCCTCAGTAACCCAGGGTACCGTCCTCATCATCGGCTACATACAGAGCTCAGAGAGGGAGTCTACATATAAACTTTATGAGACGTGTGAGATTGTGAGTCTTTATGATGGTGGTTGAAGGCTGGTTGATTGGCTGGCTCGCGGCGATGGTGGTAGTGGTGGTGGTGGTGTCACGGTAAAGCTTCATAAAACACAGCTCACTCAGGGAGAATATATTGTATTGATCTTGGGTCTAGGAGAGGAAGAGAGACCGATAGAGCGTAAGTTTCCTGCCTTGGGTCCATGTAGTGAAGGATCTCTCTCTCTCTCTCTCTATGATATATTGTTCAGGTCATATGAGCGCTGGAGCTTAATTTAACGATTTAAATTCATCCCAACGTCACCACTTCAGAGGGAAATTTATCCTACGAACCTTATGAGAATTTTACCCCCCCCCCCACCCCCCATGGGCCAGCAGTCTCACGGGTTGAATTAATTGACCAAATATCAATAATAATTATTATTATTATTATTATTATTATTATTATTATTATTATTATTGTTGTTGTTGTTGTTGTTATTATTTTTGTTACTTTTTATTGTTGTTGCTATTATTATTATTATTATCATCATTATTTCTATTACTGCGACTACCACTATTACTACTACTACTACTACTACTACTACTACTACTAATACTACTACTACTATTATTACTACTATTATTATATCGTAACTGAAAAACATGTAATCTCACCATGTAATAATACCTCACTCTAGCTACAGTATAAATAAACACAACATCCCCTCCCCCCTCCACACAGACACACGCACACCTTAAGTAGATACAGCCTGTGAAGGAGACGGGTTAGGGGTCAGAATTAACGTGGGGAGCCTTGGCATTGAGAGCTCCTGGGTGAGACGTGAGGGTGCATCAACTGGCTGGCTGGTGGCTGGTACTGTATGTAAAAGGGATAGGTTGGTTACGTGGATGAAGCTGTGTGTGTGTGTGTGTGTGTGTGTGTGTGTGTGTGTGTGATTAGGTTAGATTAGGTTAGATTAGGTTAGTTTAGGGGAGGTTAAGGTAGGTTAGGTTGTCATCTGGGTAGGGCCGTTTGATTAAGCTAGGTGTGGATAGATTAAGTCAGCTTTGGTTTGCGTTAAGTTGGGTTAAGTTGGGTTATGATTGGATGTTGTTTTTCAGCTTGGTTGTGGTTGTCGAGGGATAGGTTGTAGAAGGGGTTTTTGAGTGTGGTTAATGTCGTTCGTTTTTGATGTGGTGGATGACGATGGTGGTGGATGATGATGGTGGTAGATAACGATAGTAGTGATTGGTGGTGGATGATGATTGTGGTGGTTGTGTGGTTAAGTGGATGAGTATAAGTTTAGGAGAGAGATAGAGAGAGTCCCTTTACCTACACCCAGGCTGTCTGTATCCCTACCTGTAACCTGAGTGGACGGGTGTGTTGTGCCGGGGAGGTTACACACACACACACACACACACACACACACACACACACAGCATACTTGACACACTCCCCGCCCACCACACCTGACACACACCCACCACACCTGACACACACCCACCACACCTGACACTCTCCCACCACACCTGACACTCCCACCACATCTGACACTCTCCCACCACACCTGACACTCTCCCACCACACCTGACACTCCACCACCTGACACTCTCCACCACTGACACACACCGCACCTGACACTCTCCCACCACCTGACACTCTCCCACCACACCTGACACTCTCCCACCACACCTGACACTCTCCCACCACACCTGACACTCTCCCACCACACCTGACACTCTCCCACCACACCTGACACTCTCCCACCACCTGACCTCCCACCACACTGACACTCCCACACCTGACACTCTCCCACCACACCTGACACTCTCCCACCACACCCATTCTCACCACACCCGACACACCTGTCACTCTCCACTACACCTCCACACACACTTCCGCCATCGACACCTCAAGTTTGTTTACAATAGTTTGGTACTGCTTGTTGATTGGCTCTTATCAACTAAAACCTGCCCACGGCTTGTTGATTGGCTCTTATCGACGAAACTCCGCCCACTTTTGGCTTCCCTTGTAACCAGTATAGTTCGCGGGAGTTTGTTTGGTTGTCAACTCGGCCATAACACCAGGGACATATTTACCACTACGTATTTCCTCGCTTTTCTTTTTATTTTTAGCGGTAAGGAAATATCGTTATCAGTTTATCAGTGAGGGGCTACATAGTGTTATCGTTACCACATCACCCCACTAAAACACACCTACCACACTTACACACACCTAACACACCACCCACACCTACCCACACCTACCACACTCCACACCACCACCACCACAACCTACCACACGCGGCTGTTGGTGTTAGGTAACCATTAGGTGTTCCTCTACCACAACCACGTGCTGAAGTTTACCTGGTGTGTGTGTGTGTGTGTGTGTGTGTGTGTGTGTGTGTGTGTGTGTACTTGTAAATTGTTATGGTGTTGCGTTGAAGAGAGCGATCGTCATTTTTATCTTCAGAACCCTTCTCTCCCCCTCTCTTCTCTCCCTTTACCCTCCTTCTCCCCCCCAAGCCAAAACGCCATAACCACAATCATCACTTGCCACCATAATGTCAACACCATCACGCCACAGCATCATCACAATCTCCCATCACCACCACAACCACCATTATGATTACATAGTGTCAGTACAGCACCATCACCACCACTCCTATTATACCATCACTACAACCACCATCACCATCCTTAATACATCCACCATTACCATCACCACACCCTATTACACCACACAACCATAATCTCCACAACCACAATCACCACCACCATCAATACTACACCAGTACCACAATCACCACCTACACTGTCACCATCGCCAGAGCAGATTGTTCATAAATTTATAAAGAATTGGTGATAGTGGTGTAGTGAGGGGCAGGGGCAGTAGCGAGGGGCAGTAGTGTGAGGGCAGTAGTGAGGGGCAGTAGTGTGTGGGGCAGTAGTGTGTGGGGCAGTGTGAGGGGTGAGTGTGTGGGGGTGTAGTGTGAGGGCAGTAGTGAGGGGCAGAGTGTGTGGGGGCAGTAGTGAGGGCAGTGGAGGGACAGTAGTGTGGGGCAGTAGTGTGTGGGGTAGTGTGAGGGGCAGTAGTGTGTGGGGCAGTGTGGGGAGGGCAGTAGTGAGGGGTAGTAGTGTGGGGGTAGTGTGAGGGGTAGTGGGGGGCAGTGTGTGGGGCAGAGTGAGGGGCAGTAGTGTGGGGCAGTAGTGAGGGGCAGTAGTGGAGGGACAGTGTGCGAGGGGCAGTGGTAGGGACAGTAGGAGGGGCAGTAGTGTGAGGGCAGTAGTGTTTTTACTCCAACACGTCAGCTTTAACTATGGCACTGTTTCGGGCGTGTGACCCTCCTGGCGTATAGAGCAGGTGTGTGTGTGTGTGTGTTTACCAATGTAAACTTGTATGGCCATTTTACTGAATATCTATATATATCTATCTATCAACCTATCTATCTATCTATCTATCTATCAAGCACCTGACTATCTGGCTATTTTGCACCTTAATGTTGGCACAGTGCCATGCCAGTCTAGCTCCTCCACCAGCAGTGCTGTCTATCACTCATCCTGAGGTACAAGAACTTTACTAAGGTTTTCCCGGCATATATATTCTTGTAGACCTTATGATGATGATGATGATGATGATGATGATGATGATGATGATGATGATGATGATGATGATAATAGAGATAATCAGGTTATATTTTACTGAGAATTGGATATGCAGAAAACCCTAGGCCTCAGATTACAGCACAGAAGATGTTGTAAGATACAGTACAGTACACTAAGGCTTTACAGCTACTGATTTCCTGTAACACGCAGTACACACCCTCTTACAGTGCCACCAGAAGTTGACACTCCAGGTGAGACGTGAGTGTGCCTGCGTGTTGTACAGGGTTTCAGAGGCACTTGGCTGGGACCTTGGGTGTGTGTGTGTGTGTGTGTGTGTGTGTGTGTGTGTGTGTGTGTGTGTGTGTGTGTGTGTGTGTGTGTGTGTGTGTGTGTGTGTGTGTGTGTGTGTGTGTGTGTGTGTGTGTGTGTGTGTGTGTGTGTGTGTGTGTGTGTGTGTGTGTGTGTGTGTGTGTGTGTGTGTGTGTGTGTGTGTGTGTGTGTGTGTGTGTGTGTGTGTGTGTGTGTGTGTGTGTGTGTGTGTGTGTGTGTGTGTGTGTGTGTGTGTGTGTGTGTGTGTGTGTGTGTGTGTGTGTGTGTGTGTGTGTGTGTGTGTGTGTGTGTGTGTGTGTGTGTGTGTGTGTGTGTGTGTGTGTGTGTGTGTGTGTGTGTGTGTGTGTGTGTGTGTGTGTGTGTGTGTGTGTGTGTGTGTGTGTGTGTGTGTGTGTGTGTGTGTGTGTGTGTGTGTGTGTGTGTGTGTGTGTGTGTGTGTGTGTGTGTGTGTGTGTGTGTGTGTGTGTGTGTGTGTGTGTGTGTGTGTGTGTGTGTGTGTGTGTGTGTGTGTGTGTGTGTGTGTGTGTGTGTGTGTGTGTGTGTGTGTGTGTGTGTGTGTGTGTGTGTGTGTGTGTGTGTGTGTGTGTGTGTGTGTGTGTGTGTGTGTGTGTGTGTGTGTGTGTGTGTGTGTGTGTGTGTGTGTGTGTGTGTGTGTGTGTGTGTGTGTGTGTGTGTGTGTGTGTGTGTGTGTGTGTGTGTGTGTGTGTGTGTGTGTGTGTGTGTGTGTGTGTGTGTGTGTGTGTGTGTGTGTGTGTGTGTGTGTGTGTGTGTGTGTGTGTGTGTGTGTGTGTGTGTGTGTGTGTGTGTGTGTGTGTGTGTGTGTGTGTGTGTGTGTGTGTGTGTGTGTGTGTGTGTGTGTGTGTGTGTGTGTGTGTGTGTGTGTGTGTGTGTGTGTGTGTGTGTGTGTGTGTGTGTGTGTGTGTCCGCTCGACCAAAAACAGAACAACACCATCAAATAACCTAATTTTCAGAAAACGTCACATAATTACTGTATTTTTCCCTAATTAGATTAATTAGTACAGGTAAGAATCAGGCGGAGGTAACAGGTGCCTGGTGGGGGAGGGCAGGGAAGTGGGGTGCCTGGTGGGGAGGGGGCCAGGGAACGGTGGGGTACCTGGTGGGGAGAGAGGGCCAGGGAAGGTAGGGGTGCCTGGTGGGGGAGGGGGGCCAGGGACGTGGGGGTGCCTGGTGGAGACCAGGGAACGGTGGGGGGTGCCTGGTGGGAGGGGGCCAGGGAACGGTGGGGGTGCCTGGTGGAGGAGAGGGGCCAGGGAGACGGTGGGGGTGCCTGGTGGGAGAGGGGGGCCAGGGACGGTGGGGGTGCCTGGTGGAGGAGAGGGGCCAGAAGTGGGGGTGCCTGGTGGAGAGGGGCCAGGGAAGGTGGGGTGCCTGGTGGAGGAGAGGGGGCCAGGGAAGGTAGGGGTGCCTGGTGGGGGAGGGGGGCCAGGGAACGGTGGGGGTGCCTGGTGGAGGAGGGGGCCAGGGAACGGTGGGGGTGTGCCTGGTGGGGGGAGGGGGGCAGGGAACGGTGGGGTGCCTGGTGGAGGAGAGGGCCAGGGAAGGTAGGGGTGCCTGGTGGAGGAGAGGGGCCAGGGAAGGTGGGGGTGCCTGGTGGAGGAGAGGGGGCAGGGAAGGTGAGGGTATTGGGGGGAGGGAGGGAGCAGGGGATGACAGAGACTGGGATGGAGGAGTGAAATCATACGTGTTGCCCCCGTAGAGATAATTCACCTGGGAAGGCTGGTAGACACGCCCCGAGAGTTGTAAGGGGGTGGTGGGCCATGGTCGCCAACCCTCACACACTACCTACTGACTTGACTGATCCATCATTATTATTGTTGTTTTTGGTGGTGGTGGTGGTGGTGCTGCTTTCTTCTTCTCGTTGTTATTATTTTTTCTTAAACTTTTTCATTTTTACCTAACATCATCATCACCACCATGCCCAGGGCCCAATGATAGTGGGTGACTGTGGCTGGTGAACGATATATTGAGGCACTGACCGAAAATATGTGGAAGGAGGATTGTCTGTTTGTTAATTAATGTTTGATTATTTGGTGGTGCTGTGTGTGTGTGTGTGTGTGTGTGTGTGTGTGTGTGTGTGTGTGTGTGTGTGTGTGTGTGTGTGGCAACTGACATATGTTATTCAGGTTAAACGCTACTTGCTCGAGGTAGTGGCAGCATTAATGTCGATTACTTGCCAAAACTGCATAAAATTATAATCAAAACATAAAAGGCAGCCATTATTGTTTATTTATTATTAATTTATTTTTTTTATCCCCGAAGTGATTTTGTTTACGGTGAGGCGCCCTCGATTGCCATTGGGTAGGAACCGTGACGTCAAGTGGGTGACGATTGCCATTGGTCGGGTGTTATGACGTCATATGATTGTGATCTATCATTGGTCGGATGATATTATTATTACTGTCATCATCATCAGGTACCATCAACATGCAGCAACAATAGACTCATGATTTAAGCCCCTTGAGTGCGATGATTTAAGCCCCTTGAGTACAATGCCAACACCTTGAGTACAGTAGCGAGTCCCAGAGTAAGATGGACCATTAACCCCTCGTGCATGATGATTTAACCCCTTGAGTATAATGTCTTAACCTTTTAAAGACGATGGTATGTTGCTTCACTAAACACCAAGCTTCAGCTGTCTGTCTGTCTGTCTCATTGTTTACACGAACTTATAACAACAACAACAATTACAACTACAACAAAAACAGCTACAGCAACAGGTATTGGCGTCAAACAGGGAGTACATGTATTTTGTTTTTGGTACTGGGGGAATGGTTAGTGGTGCTGTGACTGAAATGCCATTGGTCAGGTGTGTTGTGACGTGATAAAGGAGTGAGCCAACATTGGTCAGATATGCCATGACGTCTTAAAGGTGTGAGCCAACATTGGTCAGATATGCCATGACGTCTAAAGGTGTGAGCCAACATTGGTCAGATATGCCATGACGTCTTAAAGGTGTGAGCCAACATTGGTCAGATATGCCATGACGTCTTAAAGGTGTGAGCCAACATTGGTCAGATATGCCATGACGTCTTAAAGGTGTGAGCCAATATTGGTCAGATATGCCATGACGTCTTAAAGGTGTGAGCCAACATTGGTCAGATATGCCATGACGTCTTAAAGGTGTGAGCCAACATTGGTCAGATATGCCATGACGTCTTAAAGGTGTGAGCCAACATTGGTCGATATGATGCGTCTTAAAGGTGTGGCAATATTGTCAGTGCATGACGTCTTGTGGAAATTGGTCAGATATGCCATGACGTTAAAGGTGTGAGCCAACAGTGGGTGCTGGTCTGTGTGAGCAGTGGTCATTTGTACTGTGACTTCAGACATGTCGTGGGCTGCCATTGGTGGGTCCGACCTAGGAGAATCCGCCTTTTCAATGGTGACGGAGACAAATATGGTCACTTCCATCATGGATATACCACACGTTTCGCTGTCTACCTGTCTGTCTGTCTGTCTGTCTGTCTGTCTGTCTGTCTGTCTAATTTTTCTCGCATTAGACTTTATTAAGTAGCGGCCAGGAGAGAGTTGCGTTGTGATGACTGACTTGAGACACACACACACACACACACACACACACACACACACACACACACACACACACAATAAAACAAGCAAACAGGCACACACACACACGCAGACAAACAAGTACACTAAAAGCAAGCACACACACAGACAAAAACAGGCCGACAAACACACACAAGGTCACCTGCCTGGGTCAGGTGGTAGAGGCGGTACCATTATGAATAAACAGTGCTTGTGGCGCAGTAGTGGCCTGCCTGTGTGTGTGTGTGTGTGTGTGTGTGTGTGTGTGTGTGTGTGTGTGTGTGTGTTGGTGTTTGTGTGTGTGTTGGGTTGGTGGAATAGATGATACAAAACGTGTGAACTGTGTGTGTGTGTGTGTGTGTGTGTGTGTGTGTGTGTGTGTGTGTGTGTGTGTGTTTACATTTATGTCGTATTTTGTACACATCTTCGTCCGAATTACTTATGAACATGCACAGAAATTCAGCCTACCACTATCACCACTCCACTACCACCACCACTACCATCACTACCACCATCACCACTACTACCACCACTACCACCATCACCACTACCATCACCACTACCATCACCACTACCACCATCACCACTACCATCACCACTACCACCATCACCACTACTACCCTACCACTGACCTAACCTCATCCCCCCAAATAATGTAAAGTTGGTTATAATCAGCAGGTGAAATAAGCTCAGGTGGCGATTCTTCAGGTGATCTCATTAACCTGGGGCGTCACGGTAAAAGAATAATTACTGTTAGGACTCTTTATACAACACAATACAGTACAATACAATACATTACTATACAATACAGTACAATATATATGTACAGTTCCAAAATATTATCTATACAAAATTATGTCTAGACAATATGACACAATAGACGAATGATTTTGACAACCCTACCGAGACAACAGGAGTCACAGTGTTCATTCTGACATTCATCGATCACCCCGAGTACAGATAGTTTTTTGGAGTCTCTGTATTTATTTATTGTGTTACAGTGATATCTTTGACTGAAATATATACAATAATGAATTTTACTGAAACACAAACAATAATAAATTCTACTGAAACAAATACAACAATAAATTCTACTGAAACACAAACAATAATAAATTCTACTGAAACACAAATACAACAATAAATTCTACTGAAAAAGAAATACAACAATAAATTCTACTGAAACACAAATACAACAGCTACACAATGCATAACTCCCTGACACATGAGGGTTTCAGTGAATGACAGACATGCATACAGTCAGCAGTTCAGCCGACATGGACTTACTAGCCGTCAAACAGTCACACTGCTTGGCAAGACAACAACGCCTCAGGGAGTAAACAAGTGTTGGTTGGCTGTGACGCTTGGTGGATCTGAACCTGTAGTGTAGTCAAAGTTTATCCGGGTGCCAGGATTTTGTGTCACAGTGGAGCAATAGAGGATTTTGTGGTACTGGTGAGGGATTTTGTGTCACAGTGGAGCAATAGAGGATTTTGTGGTACTGGTGAGAGATTTTGTGGTACGGGTAAGGGATTTTGTGGTACTGGTAAGGGATTTTGTGGTACTGGTGAGGGATTTTGTGGTACGGGTAAGGGATTTTGTGTCACAGTGGAGCAATAGAGGATTTTGTGGTACTGGTGAGAGATTTTGTGGTACAGTGATACTTGGTGGTATAGATAAGTGATTTTGTGGTACTGATAAGAGATTTTGTGGTACAGATAGACAGATAGATAGATAGTGTGGTGCAATGATAAATAATGTGAAGAGAAGACTGACGTAGTTACTGTAGATCGTCAGGAAGAGAGCAGGAGGAGGAGGAGGAGGAGCAGCAGTTGTCTACAGGTTGGAGACGTGGTAGGAGACGTGGGGGGGGGGAGGAGGAGCCATGGCCATCCACTTATTGAGGAGTTTTTGTGGCGTCTGCTGTGTTTATATATTACCTGGCTGACATTGAAGTGAAAGAGGAGGTGAGGAGGACAGGAGGTGATGTGGATGAGGGGGAGGAGGTGATGTGGATGAGGACAGGAGGTGATGTGATGAGGGGGAGGTGAGGATGATGAGGACAGGAGGTGATGGGATGAGGGGGAGGTGAGGTGATGATGAGGACAGGAGGTGATGTGGATGAGGACAGGAGGTGATGTGGGATGAGGGGGAGGGGAGGGTTGATGTGATGAGGACAGGAGGTGATGGGATGTGAGGACAGGAGGTGATGTGATGAGGGGAAGGGAGGGTTGGGGATGAGGGGAAGGGGAGGGTTGGGATGAGGGGGAGGGGAGGGTTGTGGGATGAGGGGAGGGGAGGGTTGGGGATGAGGGGGAGGGCAGAGGAGGGGGAGGGAGGATGGGATGAGGGGAGGGGAGGCAGGGGATGAGGGGGGTGGGGAGGGCTTGGGGATGAGGGGGAGGGGAGGTTGTGGGGATGAGGGGAGGGGAGGTTGTGGATGAGGGGGAGGAGGGTTGATGAGGGGAGGAGGGTTGGGGATGAGGGGGAGGGAGTAAGGGGAGAGGGGAGGGGAGGCTGGGGATGAGGGGAGGGGAGGGGTTGTGATGAGGGGAGGGGAGGGCTGTGATGAGGGGGAGGAGGGTTGTGATGAGGGGGGAGGAGGTTGTATGAGGGGGAGGAGGCTGTGGGATGAGGGGAGGGGAGGGTTGTGATGAGGGAAGGGGAGGTTGTGGATGAGGGGAGGGAGGGTTGTGATGAGGGGGGGAGGAGGGTTGTGATGAGGGGGGGGGGAGGGTTGTGGATGGGGGAGGGAGGGTTGTGGATGAGGGGGAGGAGGGTTGTGGGATGAGGGGAGGAGGAGTTGTGATGAGGGGAGGGGAGGGTTGGGATGAGGGGAGGAGGGTGTGGATGAGGGGAGGGTGGGTGTGATGAGGGGAGGGTGGTTGTGATGAGGGGGAGGGAGGGTTGTGGGATGAGGGGAGGGGAGGGTTGTGATGAGGGGAGGAGGGTTGTGATGAGGGGGGAGGGGAGGGTTGCTGGGGCTGAAGGTGTGGTATTCGCCTTTGTGTACGAGTGACGTTGGGATTTTTTCTTTTGTGTGTGTGTGTTTTTTCCTCTTCCTGTGAATTTTGATGTTATTTCAACCTCCTCCTCCCTACTGCCATCATCATTATCCTCCTCTTCTTCTTCTTCTTTCTCCCAGCCAGTAAACCATTGTAAAAATAAACTTACTTCTACCAATATTTACAGTTATAAAAGTCTGGATTTTTCTGGGAATTTTGTCTGGGGAGGGGGATTTGTCTTCTGGAAAAATGTCATGACTTTCTTATAGTGTAGTAAATTTTGCGTCTAACCTGGCACACACACACACATACATAACCTACCTACACACATACATAACCTACCTACACACGAACCATACATACATACATACACCAGAGACTGCATAGTGACTGAACCAATGAAAGCTCACTCCTCGCCCCATTAACTGGTCACTGCATGAACTGGTAGTGAGCCAAGAGTGTCGGGGAGCTGACTGACTGACTGGCTACATGGTTGACTGGTTGTTTAAGTGATTGGTTAATTTGTTAGCTGACTGTATGATTGACTGACTGGTTGTTTAAGTAGTTGATTGGCTGTTTTAATCGGCTATGTATCTGTGTGGCTTCCCAGTCAGTCCTAAGCACACCATCTCACTTTAGTACAGAGAGAGAGAGAGAGAGAGAGAGAGAGAGAGAGAGAGAGAGAGAGAGAGAGAGAGAGAGAGAGAGAGAGAGAGAGAGAGAGAGAGAGAGAGAGAGAGAAAGAGAGAGAGGTGTGTGTTTCCTAGCTTTGTGAAGGTAAGAGAGAGGAGAAAAACTCACCTGTCAGGTTCAGGTATACGCGAAATGTTACACGTGTATAAAAGTTTAGTGCAGGTCACCTCGACAGTCACTACCAGTTAGAGACAGTCAGTACTAGTTAGAGACAGTCAGTACCAGTTAGAGACAGTCATTACCAGTTGGAGACAGTCATTACCAGTTGGAGACAGTCATTACCAGTTGGAGACAGTCATTACCAGTTGGAGACAGTCAGGGAGAGATAGTCAGGTAGAGGCAGTCAGTGGGAGACAGTCAGTGAGAGGCAGTCATGTAGGAGCAGTTAGAGAGAGGTAATCAGGTAGAGACAGTCACTGAGAAACTGTTAGGTAGGAGCAGTTAGTGAGAGACAGTTAGGTAGAGACAGTCAGGTAGAGGTTTTCAGTGAGACGCAGTCAGGTAGTGGCAGTTAGTGAGACAGTCAGTGAGTGATAGCCAGGTGGAGGTGGTCAGTTAGATAGACAGTGAAAGACAGTCAGGAAGAAACAAGCAAGTAGATACTGTCAATTTGGATTAACAGGTAGCGAGGACAGTCAGTTTGAGCCAGTCATTACCAGTCTGGGAATCGTGGTACAGGTGCTGTAGGTCATTCTTGCCTTGAACCGCTGTGACATTTGCGAAGTGAAGGAGTGAGTGTAGGAGGAGGAGAGTGTAGGAGTGTGAGGGAGAGTGTAGGAGGGGAGGGAGAGTGTAGGGAGGTGTGGAGGGAGAGTGTAGGGAGGGAGAGGGAGTGGGGAGGTGAGGGAGAGTGTAGGGAGGTGAGGGAGAGTGTAGGGAGGGGGAGGGAGAGTGTAGGAGGTGAGGGAGAGGTAGGGGAGGTGGGGAGGGGAGAGTGTAGGGAGGTGGAGGGAGGGGGAGGGGAGGGGAGAGAGGGGAGGGGAGGGAGAGTGTAGGGGAGTGTGAGGGGAGAGGTAGGGAGGGGGAGGGAGAGGGGGAGGTGTGGGAGGGGAGAGGTAGGAGTGTGAGGGAGAGGGGAGTGTGAGGGGAGGGGGAGGTGGGAGGGAGAGTGTAGGGAGGTGGGGAGGGAGGGGGAGTGGGGAGGGGAGAGGTAGGAGTGTGGAGGGGAGGGGAGGAGGTGGAGGGAGAGGGGAGGAGGAGGAGAGGTAGGGAGGTGTGAGGGGAGAGTGTAGGAGGTGAGGGGAGGAGGGGAGGAGGGAGAGTGTGGGAGTGTGAGGGAGAGGGAGGTGGAGGAGAGGTAGGAGGTGGAGGGAGAGTGTAGGGAGTGTGAGGAGAGTGTAGAGTGTGGAGGGAGAGTGTAGGAGTGTGTGGAGGAGAGGTAGGGAGTGTGGAGGGAGAGTGTAGGAGTGTGAGGGAGAGTGTAGGAGTGTGTGAAGATGAAATGGAAATCGGTGAGGTTTACTGTACAGTCAGATAGTGAGAGAGAGAGAGAGAGAGAGAGAGAGAGAGAGAGAGAGATAAGAAAATAAGGAAAATGGTCACCAAATTCGTAATAGTCTCATCTTCTTGTTGTTGTTATGGCCATCAGCTGGTGGAGGTATGAGCCCCCAGCTGATCAATATAAACATGGTCACTTGTTTCCTCAGCATGACACTGTTGGTACAAGGGGGCTGTGCTGGTGAGTGTGTTAATTAAAGCTAATCCTTCCACTGTCTGTCTGTTAAGTTTGTATGTGTGTCTGTTATGGTAGGTGGGTTAAACAGACGAAACTCACCTGGTAGAGAAGCTTAGGTTGGCTGTGTTGGGTGAAATACCACGAACATGACATGGCGGCTGTGTTGGGTGAAATACCACGAACATGACTGCCTAAACCAAATTGTATCAGACTAAATAAACCAAGTGAACCTAACCTAACTCATCCTACAGTAGTTTTAATTAGGTCAGGTTAGGTTAGGTTAGAGAAGACGAGGAGCCGAGGCGTGTGAGGCAGTGTTAAAGTTGTATAATGGGTGAGAGAGGTGTGTTGTGTTGGGTTATGTTGTGTTATGTTGTGTTATGTTGGGTTATGTTGGGTTATGTTGGGTTATGTTGTGTTATGTTGGGTTATGTTGTGTTATGTTGGGTTATGTTGTGTTATGTTGGGTTATGTTGTGTTATGTTGGGTTATGTTGTGTTATGTTGGGTTATGTTGGGTTATGTTGGGTTATGTTGTGTTATGTTGGGTTATGTTGGGTTATGTTGGGTTATGTTGTGTTATGTTGGGTTATGTTGTGTTATGTTGTGTTATGTTAAGGTGTTTAAGCAGGTTGTGTTTAAGTGTTGTGTTATGTTGTGTTATGTTGGGTTATGTTGTGTTATGTTGGGTTATGTTGTGTTATGTTGGGTTATAAGGTTATGTTGTGTTATGTTAAAGTTATGTTGGGTTATGTTGGGTTATTATGTTGTGTTATGTTGTGTTATGTTGTGTTATGTTGTGTTATGTTGGGTTATAAGGTTATGTTGTGTTATGTTGTGTTATGTTGTGTTATGTTGGGTTATGTTGTGTTATGTTGGGTTATGCTTGTGTTATGCTTGGGTTATGTTGGGTTATGTTGTGTTATGTTGTGTTATGTTGGGTTATGTTGGGTTATGTTGGGTTATGTTGTGTTATGTTGGGTTATGTTGGGTTATGTTGTGTTATGTTGGGTTATGTTGGGTTATGTTGGGTTATGTTGTGTTATGTTGGGTTATGTTGGGTTATGTTGTGTTATGTTGGGTTATGTTGTGTTATGTTGGGTTATGTTGTGTTATGTTGGGTTATGTTGTGTTATGTTGTGTTATGTTGTGTTATGTTGGGTTATCTAGTATTTATGAGTGTGAGAGACGGTTAGGTTGTGTGGTGTTGGGTTGTGACTTAATATCTGAGTGTGTTATGGTTGTTGTGTTGTGAATTAGTAGTTTTGAGAGAGAGTTATAGCTGTAAAGGTCACCACCATCCAACACAGGAGAGACCAGGTGTGTGTTGAGTAGCACCTGTCAGGAATTCAACAAGAGTGACTGACAGCGTTTCAAGAGGAGAATGACAGGATGAATGATACAACTGACTATTATGTGTTACCCCCTCCTGTAACCACCAAGTACTTCACCTACAGGAGTACAGTGTCACTAATCCTGAAGCTTCACTCCCCCCCACCAGTAGGAAGTTCGCCTTTACGTCTACATAACATTAATTTATACATGACACATGGTACACACACACACACACACACACACACACACACACACACACACACACACACACACACACACACAGTAGCTGAGGGGGGGGAGGGGGTGACATTTAAGCCTTCATTATGGTGGTTCATTATGTGTTAATAAGCCCGGGGGTAATTAGTACAGGTGAGGTAAAGTCCCTCATTATGTTTATATTGATCGTGTATATGTATGTTATTAAGGTGTTTATAGCCCGGTGGTTGAGGGTTAGTTGAAGTAGTAGCTCTAACACTGGCACTTGAGGGTTAGTTGAAGTAGTAGCTCTAACACTGACACTTGAGGGTTAGTTGAAGTAGTAGCTCTAACACTGACACTTGAGGGTTAGTTGAAGTAGTAGCTCTAACACTGGCACTTGAGGGATAGTTCAAGTAGTAGATCTAACACTGGCACTTGAGGGATAGCTGAAGTAGTATCTCTAACGCTGGCACTTGAGGGTTAGCTGAGGCAAGGCTGTATAGATGCCCTTGTAACAAACGCCTTAGTCTGACGGCATCAACCATTTCCAATTTGAAGATAAAAACTCGTTCCCGGAATTCAGCTGAGGGGCAGGCGGAGGGGGGGGGGGGCAAGGGGCAGGCGGAGAACTGGAGGGGGCAAGGGGCAGGTTTTTGTAGGTCCTCCTGAAATGCGAAGACCAACTAAGTGATTACCAGAAGATTAATTATTCGCGTTTTGGTGATAATGTATCTTACCTCTGTGTATAATGTGACGCTATTTCGTTGTAATAGGGATGGTAATAGTAGTAATAGTAGCAGTAATAGCAATAGTAATCATAATAGGAATATCATAGGAAGAATAATAGTAATCGTAATGGCAGTAGTAATAGCTATGGTAATAATTGTAGTATTATAAATAGCAATAATAACAGTACACACACGCACACACACACACACACACACACACACACACACACACACACACACACACACACACGTCGTGGAGTAGAACAAAAGAGAATCAAGACACAACAGTACCCGCTGGTTGGTGATGCTCTGCTACCATTGTTCACCACAGTAGCTACCATAAGTCGTCAGCAGAGGAATTTACGAGTGTACTTCCCCTTCCCTCCCTTCCCCTTCCCCTCCCCTCCCCTCCCCTCCCTCTCCCCCTCCCCCTCCCTCTTCCCCCTTCCCTGATCTGTTCATTAATTTCAAGGTATTGTTGTGTTGTAGGGAGGATGGGAGGGGAGGAGGAATAGGGAATTAGATTCTACCTTATGACCTGTGTGGTGTATTGTGGTGGTGATAGGGTCATTGTTTAGTGGGTCACGTCGGTGTGGCGTGGGTGCTGTGGCGTAGTGTGTGTGCTGCGGCGTAGTGTGGCTACTGGGGCGTAGGTAGGACCGCATGGGCGTGGTGTCGGGGTGTAATGGGGTACTAATGTTTACAGCTAATAACGTAAACATTTGTGTGGTGGACGGGGCTAAAACACACACACACACACACACACACACACAAATAAATAAATGTATAGAGGTTTGTAAAATAAGATACATATGAATAATTGTTTGTTATATGATTATTTATTCACTAAACTCACCATATAAGTTAACAATGACTCAACATTATAGAGACAAGGGGGTAGCTAGGTAATGTGCAGCCCGTTACTGTCTAGGGGCAGATAGCTGTTGGAGGTCTCAGCTGATAGAGTTGGATTTTCCCACAGACCTTCCTCCACCACCCCCTCCACCCCACCTCCACTACCCCCCACCCACCCCTACCTCCTCCCTCCCCCTCACACACACACAGGGGGGAGGAGGGTGAAGGAAGCTTACACGTGAGAGCTGATGTTGATTACCTTGGATGCTGTGTTGTATGTCTATGTACAAATGTATGTATATTATGTCACTGTGTGTTTTAATGTATGTAAGATATGTATAATGTATGTGTATTTGTTTATGTGTGTGTATGTATGTGACCCCTAGTTCTAATATTCCAGGAAATGCGGGAGGGGGTGATATACAGTTACACACACACACACACACACACACACACACACACACACACACACACACACACACATTCTGAAGGTGATGTACAACTGTGTGTGTGTGCCATAAAGACGTCATTAATTATTCCCGGACACACTTGTATCAGAGCGTAGAAGGCGATGAAGGTCAGCCACTTACCTTACAGCATCGCAAAGGTGTGGTGACATAACGAGCCAGGTGACCCTCTTCATGTCATAAGTCTGGTGGTCACTGAGGCGTTGCTTTGGACGGTGAATAGGTGTTCTCTCGTCTTGCCGTAGTTACCCATTGTGAGAGTTGACGTGGTTTGTGGTTGATTGTATTCTCACCTCTAAGATCTTGGACGTGGGAGGTGGGTGGTTGGAGAGGTGATTTGGGGAGGGAGCGGCGAGGTGGAGAGGGAGAGCGGTGAGGTGAGGAGGGGAGGTAGGTTTGGATGAGGGGAGAGGAGGGAGGAGGGGGTCCGTACAACAGGAGCACGCAGGAGCTTGGGCATTGTTTACACACAAGTACTTGGGTCTCTGTGTGTGTGCGCGTGTTGGGTGTAGACAACAACAAACGCACGTGGGTCATATCTCTCTCTCTCTCTCTCTCTCTCTCTCTCTCTCTCTCTCTCATGTCTACTTATGGTTTGCGACGCCATTTACCGAGAAGTCGTAAAGGTAGCCCGGGAAACGTTCTAAGTCGTACCTGTAATACACACCTGTAAGTCGTACCTGTAATACGCATCTCCAAGTCGTACCTGTAATACGCATCTCCAAGTCGTACCTGTAATACGCATCTCCAAGTCGTACCTGTAATACGCATCTCCAAGTCGTACCTGTAATACGCACCTCTAAGTCGTACCTCTAAGCCATACCTGTAATACGTACCTTTAAGTCGTACCTGTTATCAGTAAGAAGTCACATACCTCTTCTCTGAATAGGATCAATTTGAATACAAGTGTGTGGTCGTTATCTGTCTCTTGAGTGGATGATGAGGGTGAGGATGTGGATGATGGTGGTGAGGGTGAGGATGTGGATGATGGTGATGGTGGTGAGGGTGAGGATGTGGATGATGGTGGTGAGGGTGAGGATGTGGATGATGATGATGATGGTGGTGAGGGGTGTGGATGGTGGTGAGGTGTGGATGATGGTGGTGATGTGGATGATGATGATGATGGTGGTGGTGAGGGTGTGGATGTGGATGATGATGGTGGTGGTGAGGGTGTGGATGTGGATGATGATGGTGGCGGCGTTGAAGAGTCACGGCGTAGATTCTCTTCGTCTCATCGGCTACTCGAGACTTAAAAACGATCGATTTACGTGAGTCTGACCTACTTGTTGTGGTGGTGTGGTGGACAAGTTGTGGTAGTGGAAGGCGGACAAGTTGTCATAGTGTGGTGGTGGAAATTACTATTATTATTATTATTTACACTACCCCCCCCCCAACCCACCCTCCACCCCCCTCCCTAACCCACCCTCCACCCCCCTCTTGTGCCTCTCGTCTCACAGCCCACCGACCTAAACCAGACGCTGTGGTGCTGTGGCTAGAAAACTGTGTCACTGTGGTGGGGTAAAAAGAGAGAGAGCGAATCGACGCAGTAAAGAACAAACTTGATCGATTCATTCGTAATATTGGCCTCGACGTGTGACTGGGGGTGAGGTGTGTGCGTGTGTGTGTGTGTGTGTGTGTGTGTGTGTGTGTGTGTGTGTGTGTGTGTGTGTGTGTGTGTGTGTGTGTGTGTGGTTGTGTCACCTGTACTCCTCTCTCTCACACACATGTGCTGTTTTTGTAGGAGGTAAAGGTCATTGGTTATGTAGGTGTTCTGTAACTTTCGATTTTTAGTTTATTATTATTATTATTATTATTATTTGTCTCTGTATTTCACTCATTGATCATTTAAATATAATGTTTTATTTTATTTCTTTTTTTTAATTTTCGAAAATAACTATATTTGGTAAAAGTGATATATGAATTTCCTAAAAGTTAAGGATTGAAAACCTCTAATTCTCCAACAAGATAATTTTCAACTAATTAAGCAATCAGATCATTTAAAACAAGTAATTTTAGGCGGATGATATTTATTTGATACTGAAACACGATTTAGTTAAAGATTATTAGATTTTGTACAGTGTGGTGGCGTTGATGTTGTTCAGTACACCCTGGGCACAAAAATACCCATCACCACCTTCATCATCATCACCACCACCATCATCACCACCATCATCATCATCATCATCATCATCATCATCATCATCATCATCATCATCATCATCATCATCACCACCACCATCATCACCACCACCATCATCACCACCACCACCATCATCACCACCATCATCATCATCATAATCATCATCACTACAGGGTTCAGTCACCTCGGTCGTGCTAGGAATGTGAACAGTGCCAGCTACAATGTGTCACTCCCAGGCACCAGTGTCATGCAGCTGATGCCAGTCATTCCATTCTCCGGTTTAAATTCTTGGTTCTTTTGTCATCCCTCAAGGAGATTTCTCACCCCCGTAGAGTTTCTCAGAGGTGGGGGGGAGGGGGATCCTACTTACGTCATAGTTTCTCATTTCTATATATTTTCCTAACCTAACCTAACTAACGTCCTCGTAAAGGTTTGGACGAAGGGGGGGGGGCATATGGGAGGCGATAAGGGACTTTTTGTATGTATGGGAATTTATTTATTTTTTTTTTTTAGCAGAGAACAGCTCGTTTATTGTACACCCTATGTTCATCCTGTGAGCTGTAGCGCAAAAACCATTACATAGTATATATGTCACAGGCAGTGAGGTGAGATATGTGTGTGGGAGAGGGGGTAGAGACGTGCCAAGCTGTGGTGATGCGTCTTCCTGCCACCATTGTCAGCATACACACTGCTGCCATGACAACGTGTGTGTGTGTATGTGTGTGTGTTAGTTACACTAGGGTTGCTGGCACCTCCAACATTGTGCTTCCTGATGTTTGGTCACACACACACACACACACACACACACTCGAGAGGCTGCCTCACCATCGCTCAAGTGCCCGTTAAGCGCTCAAGTGTGGGTTCCCCTACTTAAAGGATCTACATTCTACAAGGGCGTCTCAGCCGTTTATACTCCTCAATTTCTATGCCTTATCGGGTCCCCTTAACTTCCTGGTTTTCTATGTTACGTCGGTTCCTCATTTTCTACGCCTTCCCTCCCTCTTTCCCTCAGACACACCCTCCCCCATCCCTCCTTCCCTTCCTCACTGCCACCCTCCCTCCCTCTCACTCATACCCAACCTCCCTCCCTCCTTGCCTCTCCCCCTGCCCCGCCCCCGCTCTCCCTCCCTCCCGCATTTTATTTTCTTCCATTTTACAATATTTTTTTTCCTGGTTCTGACAATTAAAGTAAAATAGTTAAGTGTGTTGGATACTAGTTAGAGGCTGAAACATAGTTAATTAGTCGTTAGTTGAGTAGATTATGTGTGGGGTGCCTGGTTATGTGTGGCTAGCAGGGTGTGGCTAGTAGGGTGTGGCTAGTAGGGTGTGGCTAGTAGGGTGTGACGAGTAGGGTGTGGCTAGTAGGGTGTGGCTAGTAGGGTGTGTCTAGTAGGGTATGTTTATCATTGTGTGGCTAGTAGAGAGTGGCTAGCATGGTGTGGCTAGCAGAATGTAGCTAGCAGGACTTGGCTAGTAGAGTATTATAGCATAGTGGAGAGTAGGATATAGCTAGTAGGGTGGCTTACAGGGTGTGGTGAGCAATGTGGCTAACAGTGTGGCAGGTGTTGTTGCCAGTGTAAACCTGATAGAAAGCAGTTGTGTTTGTCAGGTTTTCGCCAGCGGTGTCTGTAAACATCAATAAGACCATCCCCTCCCCCCTCCCCTTCCTCCCCTACCCCCCTACCCTCCGTTACCCCCTTCCCCCCTCTCCCTCCCCCTACTTTGTTATTGTACCTTGCTCTTTCCTGGTACACCACCCAACCTAACTAACCTAACCTAACGTAACCTAATCTAATTATAACCTTACCTATCCCATCAATACCTCCCTTCTTTCTCCCCCCCCTCTCTTCCTCCCCCTTTCTCCCTCCTTCCTTCCTCTTCCTTCCTCCTCTCTTCCTACCCTCCTCCCCTCTTCTTGACTTGTTATAATAGCATCCCCCCCCCCACTGTTGTTATTCGGTGCCTTTAAAGCGGATGGGGTGTGAAATATTGGCAGGTGAGACAACAGGGGTGGCAGACAATGTGTGTGTGTGTGTTGTTGTTAATGGAAATTATTATGGTGGTTAAGGTCGTTTCTGTCGTGTCTGTCTGTCTGTCTCATTATGTGCCGTTCGTAACCCGAGAACTTGGCACCTGTACAGACGTCTTGACAGTCCTCTATAGCTCTGGGGAGTCAAAGGTCAAGGTCAGACTTTGGGGAATAGATGGCACCAGTCGGGGTAAGTTGGCACCCTACCCGAGTGTGGTGCTGCATGGATCTGTTAAACATATCTCTCTCTCTCTCTCTCTCTCTCTCTCTCTCTCTCTCTCTCTCTCTCTCTCTCTCTCTCTCTCTCTCTCTCTCTCTCTCTCTCTCTCTCTCTCTCTCTCTCTCTCTCTCTCTCTCTCTCTCTCTCTCTCTCTCTCTCTCTCTCTCTCTCTCTCTCCTCTCTCTCTCTCTCTCTCTCTCTCTCTCTCTCTCTCTCAACCAAATGTATATCAGCTCAAAGCAAATTAAAGTTACTGATATTCTAACTTACTGTGTTCCTAAAATAAGGAAACAACAGTCAATTAAGATGTTTACAGTAAAGCCAGGGGGCAATACCTACCTTATACTCTTACAACCAGTGACTCTCCGTGTGTGTAGTCCTCCACCAACTCTTGTTACTTATCATTCTAGGCGAGTGTCAGGTGTGTCCTCCACGTGTTGATCTTGCTTCACGTGTCACAAAATAATCAGTTCACTCAAGTTGTGGTGAATTATGGTGACGGTGAAGACCTGACCACTGAGGGACGTGTGTGTTAGTAGTGATGGGCGTCGCGGTGGTGTTGGTGGGCGGCGTGTGGGTGTAGGATCCAAGGATGGTCAACACCCCCCCTAACAAACCTAGGAGTCGCTCCCTCGACACCGCCTCACTGCATGAGTCAGGGGTGCGGCTCCTGCGGCTGCGGTTATCCCGCCGCCATAACGATGGCTCAAAATCTCCGCGGGCGGCAGGATCTACCTCTGTCGACCAGCCCAAAGATATGTTGGCGCCCCGTAAGAATTTTGCTACGCCCCTGCGTATCGCGGCATGGGCGTTGCGGCGGTCCAGTAGCCGCAGCCCCCGCAGCATGTCTCTGGAGCGCCCCGGGGAGGGCCCTTGGGTCAACCAGGAGGCACTCTCTAACGAGGTGGTGTCTAGCCCTTACCGGCGGCGCCACAGCCTCACGCCCACTGTGGTGCAACTTAACCCACCACTACAGGTGCGGCACAACCCACAGCTCCTGCCCTGTCACCGCCACCCAGAGGAGTACCAAACCCAGCCCGCCCACGCCCCCACGCCCTACCTGGTGGATGGTTACGTCCAGAACTTCTATTCATCAGAAGACTGGAGGGCGGTGTTGGATGCTGAGGATCGCGGGGAGCATCCTTCCTCCTCCAGGGTATGTCAGGGCCTGGGCTGGCTCAACACCCAGCCCGACCGCCCCGCCCCCCTCTTGCCGCCCACCACCAGGGGCCACCACTTACCTCACTCCAGACATCGTTCAGACTCAGAGGGCAGCGCCTACGAGGTAGCCCTCAGAGCCTTACAGCAGTCCTCCCACATCAGTTCCAGCGACGACTTTCCCGGTACCCACTCCTCACACCGCCCCCCTCCCTCACCCACCTCTACGGTAAGTTCCTCACACACCTGTTATCTCAACACTACGGTACCTCACTTGTTACTTGTTGAAGCTTGTTGTATCTGAGATGGGGAGAAGATAGTCAGGTAGTGGGCGGGTAAGGGGGAGAGCAGCCCCTCAGGGCGACGAACACTCGCTGGTGACGTGGGACGGCCCCCGGCCCGGCGCCCTGGACATCGTGTAAGATCGATTCGGTGAGTAGCAGAGAAAAGCCCGGCCAGCCTCCCACTCCCCCACAAGTGGCGGCCTGAGCCTCCCCTGACCTACTGCTATGTCCATAGCTCCGTGACCTGACCTGACCTATTCTCCCACCACCCATCCTCTACCATCACCACTGCCATCGGTCACAATTCGGCCTCTCATTGCCACCACCATCACCCACCATCTACCACAACCACTACCACCATCGCTGACCATCCAGCCTCTACCATCACCTCTATCACCTTCCACCTTCTACCACAACCACAACAATCTACCACAACTACAATCATCTACCAGTAGCCACTCAGCTAAAGGTTAGTTGGCTCCTGGTGGCTACAGAACACTTACTAGAGAAAAGAACTTGGTGGTAAGTGGGTCAGGTCTCAGCTCCTGATGGTGCAGTAAGCTTCGGATTTGATTAAAGGTCTACTGGTGGTTCTTTGTGCTGCCAATACAGACAGGAGAGGTCAAGAGGACGGGGGCCGCTAAACTTTTCTTTGTGGAGATTTACAAGAGAGAGACTTCGCTGGGTTTTTTCTGGGTTTATTGATTTAGTCAGTGGTGGTGATAATGGGGGGGAGGGAGCGTAGGTTTTAATGAAAGGTGCCAATTTTACACTTATCTCCCCGCACCCCCCCACTACACACCTGCACTACACTAACGCTGTTCCTCCTCCTTCTCCTACCTCCTCATCTCTCCATATCTCTCTTCTTTATGTCATCATCATTAGTTTATTTATTTCCCCTTCCTTGTTTTTGTTTCCTCCCGAGTACTGTATATATAGCGAGGTGTGTGTGTTAATTAGGTTCATCACTATGTTAGTACACTGGTGTTTATATCCCGCTGGTGCCCAGGCAAAATAATAATAATAAATATAGAATGTTGGTTATATCCCGTTGGTGCCAGGGAAAATAATTTAAATAATAAATTCCTGTATAAAACTTTGGTTATATCCCGTTGGTGCCCGGGAAAAATAATGATAATAAAAATAGCAGGGTGTGTTCTACAGCTGGTGCTCGTGAAATTAATTAATAATAAATACATAGAAAAATTACGATTTGATGAGGATACAATCATTTAGGAATTACTCATCATGGTGTTTTTGTTTATATATATTACATATATTGGTATTGTGCTTCGTGTGACGTGTCCTTTAGTAGTTGTGTAAGGCGGAAAATTTTCGCGCCCAAATTAAAGTTGTACGGACGAGTGAGGCGATGTAAGGGATGGTTAGTGTAAGGTGGTAGGTGCGCGCTCTCTCTCTCTCTCTCTCTCTCTCTCTCTCTCTCTCTCTCTCTCTCTCTCTCTCTCTCTCTCTCTCCTACCCTGGGCGCCAACACACAAGTTTTTCTACCAAACATCAATACATTGTTCATGGTATCCTGCACGAGAGGCATTTCAAGAGATTCATTCCAGAAGTTCAAAGACTCATTCCAGCGTTCAAAGACTCATTCCAGATGTTCAAAGACTCATTCCAGCGTTCAAAGACTCATTCCAGAAGTTCAAAGACTCATTCCAGCGTTTCCAGGCCTAACCCCCCCCCCCTCCCACCCCCCAACAATATGGACAAGTGAGGGACTTTTTACCTCGTGACCACCAGTATCTCGAGAGGTCAATATTTATCTCCATACTTAAAGAAAATAATACCTCTTGTCCTGCACTACCACCTCTCTTGTCACTGCGCTACATCTCCTGTCACTGCACTTCCACCTCCTGTCACTGAGCTACACCTCCCTGTACTGAGCTACACCTCCCTGTCCACTGAGGCTACACCTGTCACTGGAGCTACACCTGTCACTGAGCTACACCTCCTGTCACTGAGCTACACCTCCTGTCACTAAAGGCTACACCTCCTGTCACTGCACTTTACACCTCCCTGTCCACTGAAGCTACACCTCTTGTCACTGCGCTACACCTGTCACTGCGGTACACCTCTTGGCACTACACTACAGCTCCTGTCACTGCACTACACCTCTTGGCACTGCGCTACACCTTGTCACTGCGCTACATCTCTTGGCACTGCGCTACATCTCTTGGCACTGCGCTACACCTCTTGTCACTGCGCTACACCTTTTGTCACTGCGCTACACCTTTTGTCACTGCGCTACACCTTTTGTCACTGCATCTTAATGTGCACTCCCTCGAGAGACGTAGAGTGAGGGGCGATATGATAGAGGTGTATAAATGGAAGTCAGGGCTAAACAAAGGGGACATTACAAAGGTACTCAAACTATCCAACCAGGAGCGAACTCGTAACAATGGTTTTAAATCAAACAACATCATTAACTCGAATACGCTGGATAGCTTCAAACATAGATTGGACGGATATATGAGCGATAGGGGTTGGGTGTAAATGGGACTGTCCAGTATGGGCGGGTATACGTGGGGAGGCGTGGTAGGAGATACCCATGGGTCAGGGCCTCTTGTCTGCCTGTACCACTACCACCACTACCACATGTACGAGAGAGAGAGAGAGACGGGGAGGGGGAGGGGGGACTTAACCCGCTCACCACCTGCAGTTTCCTGTCTCCTGTCGCCAGGTATACGTTCTTGTCTTACCACCACCACCATCATCACCATATGCCACTAACCACCACCATCATCACCACCACCACACCACCACCACCACCACCACCATCATGACTATCACCACCACCACCACCACACCACCACCACCAACCATGACCACATCACCACCACCACCACCACCAATCAGACCACCACCACCACCACCATCACCATCACCACCACCACCACCACCACCACCACCCACCACCACCTGACCACCATCATGACCATCACCACCACAGCCCACCACCACACCACCACCACACCATTATCACCACCACCACCACACCACCACCACCACACACACTCACTACACCACCACCACACACCACCACACAGATCCATTACACACCACCCACACCACACCACACACACACACACACACACACACACACACACACACACACACACACACACACGAGACAGATGAGGCAAAATTAGACAGACCAGGCAAAATTATAATGTTGTGTTGAAGGCCTGTGTGTGTGTGTGTGCTTGCAGGAGTTACACACAGGGGGAGGGGGGGCAAATCCAGGTCAGACGAGGTCAATACCCCTGTTGTGCCACTAGGTGAACCACACACACACGAGGTCATTGGAGCAAGATGAGAGTGTGTGACGTCATGTGAGGAGCCAGTCAGGTCAGCTCCCTCCTGTGACCCGGGAACACCTCCAAAGTGTTTCCTAGAGGCTGGACCCCACCTGATAATTGACACCTGATGACCCTCTCTACACCACACACCTTACCACCCATCACCTCTACCTTACACCTGGGACACACCCACCTACCACCCTGACCCGACCCCACACCTGACCCCCACACCTGACCCCACCTTAGACCCCCACACCTCCCCACCTGACCCTCACCCTGACCCTCACACCTGGACCCCCTGACCCTCACACCTCACCCTGTCACACTCCTCACTCTACTGACACGGCCCATTTGACACTCCTTCCATATGGCACTCACTTGACACCCTCACACACCCCTCCCTCCCTCCCACACCCCACTTCCTCACACACCTTACTCCCTCCCACACCCACCCTCTCCACACCCACCCTCCCTCCCCCACCCACCTTCCCTCCCCACCCTCCCTCTCACACACCTATCCCTCCCCCCCCCACCCCTCCCTCTCTCCCCACACCCCCCCCTCCCACACTCCCCTCCCTCCCCACCTCCCTCCCCACTATTCCACCCTCAGCTACATGGAATGGCCTCGTTGTGGTAGAAGATAAAACTCCTCCTTGGGCGTCGACATGAACACTAGACTGCATCGTATTTATCAGTGTGTTGACGTCTGCAGTTAAAGTCGTAAGATATTTTACTTTAGTTTCTGTGGCAGGAATCGTAAGGTTTTTGTTATCGTTTTCACTTACGAGGAATTGCTATCGTGTGAGTGTAAGTCAGTCAGGAGGGAGAGGGAGGAATAGAGAGAGAGGGAGAGAGGGAGAAAAAGAGAGGGAGGCAAAAGAGGGTCAACTGCCTGAGAGATGCATGCATGAAAAGAGCCAATTCACACTAATACACTTAACTACTTGAGAATGTACTCTAGCGGTCAGTACTCTCACCACCACACTCCTGAACCATCTATCAGTGAGTAAAATCGTGAGCCAAATTCCCTGGACACTCTTAGTCAATAAATCACACCATCATCTGCTTGAGGGGTCGTGTAGGTGGGTGACTTTTGTGATTTCGTTATTGAGTGTGTGTTTTTTCCTACCTGTTGTGACGTATGGAGCTGTAATTGGTCATCAGGTATAAGCCAATCACATGTTAGGGAGCCATAATTAGGTGTCAGATGTTGCTATATACCTCTCTCTCTCTCTCTCTCTCTCTTTGAATTAGGTAACTCTAGGAGGAATTAACCTAACTTCACCTAACCTAACCCAATCATCGTCTCAACTCGGTACCTCAGGAAAGAACGGGCAGCTTTTCTTGACATTTTTCCCTGAGTCATTAATCCCGTCTAAAATAAATCTCTTTTGGGATTTGAATAATCATCAAAGTCCGATTAACATTATTGGATCACCTGACGATTCTCCCCCACCTTATTAACATAAGAACATAAGAATGGAGGAAACTGCAGCGGGCCTATTGACCCATACTGGGCAGTCCCGATTACACCCAACCCCTATTGCTCATATAAGCATCCAACCTATGTTTGAAACTATCCAGCGTATTCCAGTTAATGGTGATATTTGGTAACTTGTTCCATTCATCCACTACTCTGTTTCCAAACCAGTGTTTACCTATTTCGCGCCTAAATCTAAATTTGTCTAATTTAAAACCATTGTTACGAGTTCGCTCCTGGTTGGATAGTTTGAGTACCTTTGTAATTGTCCCCTTTGTTCAGCCCTGACTTCCATTTATACACCTCTATCAGGTCGCCCCTCGCTCTACGTCTCTCGAGGGAGTGCAAATTAAGATGCTTACATTTCACCTAAAGATTAACCTAACCTAACCTCAGCTGGCCTAACCTTACCTTACCTTACCTACACTGCAGAGAGAAGGAAAAGGTGAAAGAAGGAAGGAGGAAAGAAAATAAGGAGAGGGAAGGAAGGAAGGAAGGAAGGAGGCTTTATAGTGGGCCTCGGCTTATTGAATATCGATGAGGATGAAGAGTTAGGTGATGGTCCCGCTGCTGGCTGCTGTAGGGTGGTTAAATGGGCCCCAGTCGGTTAAATGGGCCCCAGTCGTAATAGGCTTCAATCTAACCTAACTTTGGAGGTGAGGAGAGAGGAAGGGAGGGAAGGAGAGAGGATGGGAGGGAAGGGGAGAGAGAGAGTGTGTGTGTGTGTGTGTGTGTGTGTGTGTGTGTGTGTGTGTGTGTGTGATAGTTTTTTAACAATAATAACAATACTAATGATACTTCCATTACTACTAATAACACTAATATTAAAAATGCCCTAACAACAACGACAACAATAACAACAACAACAAATAATACAACAACAACAACAAATAATACAACTATATAACACAAATATTTCCCCTAGGATTTATTTAGAGCCAATATCGAATATTTTTTGGGGAAACGTTTAATTTCTGAGGGTAATTTTACGCTTATTGTCCCCCTCAGCTTAATACAGCCAGCTTAATAAACTACAAATTGACTTGACGTGAATAGATAATTAAATTTAGTTTAGGTCGAAAGAATATCAGAGTATTAAGTGATATTAAAACTGAGGTGGTGAGGTTATTAAGGTAAGGTCTCGTTGTTAAGGTAAGGTCTCGTTATTAAGGTAAGGTCTCGTTGTTAAGGTAAGGTCTCGTTGTTAAGGTAAGGTCTCGTTGTTAAGGTAAGGTCTCGTTATTAAGGTAAGGTCTCGTTGTTAAGGTAAGGTCTCGTTGTTAAGGTAAGGTCTCGTTATTAAGGTAAGGTCTCGTTGTTAAGGTAAGGTCTCGTTGTTAAGGTAAGGTCTCGTTATTAAGGTAAGGTCTCGTTATTAAGGTAAGGTCTCGTTATTAAGATAAGGTCTCGTTGTTAAGGTAAGGTCTCGTTATTAGGGTAAGGTCTCGTTGTTAAAGTACGTCTCGTTATTAAGGTAAGGTCTCGTTATGAAAGAGTTACACCATCGTCCTGAAATGGTTTAATATGTTTTAAAAAATCGGGCCTCGGGTTCTTACACGGGGTAGTGGCATTCCGTGAGGGGCCGCCCGTCTATCGTATAAGAAAATCTGACATAATAGGATTTTTATTATTTTATTATTATTATTATTTTATTTTTTTCCCTGGCAATATGAAGGACGCCTCTGACTTACACAAGATGGCGTCAGAATTGCATCCGAGACTCGACTTAACTAAAATATGAGGATTTGTTTATCTGTTTTGTTTATTTATTATGATTCTCCTGTAAACAAGTACGATAGTTGTTCTCTCATCGTCAGTAACAATTTGACTGTTTACTAATTCCGTGTGAATCCGGGGTCTGGGTTCGGATTCTTTGGGTGTGTCGCTTGTAAAGGGATCGTTTTAGGAAGGTTTTTGAAAGATGTGTGTGTGTGTGTGTGTGTGTGTGTGTGTGTGTGTGTGTGTGTGTGTGTGTGTGTGTGTGTGTGTGGGCCGACAAATCAGATCCAGGCCATTTCTGAAGCTCTAAACTGTCTATAAAACGTGTTGAAACGATCCAGGTGTGTTTGTGAGTCGACCGGAATGTGGCGAGGAATACTGATGGGGGGAAGAACGTGCTGCAGGAGGTAGTAGGAGGAATGGGCACCAGTTGTGATAGGCCTCAACTTAATCAAACCTTACCAAAGCTAACCTAAGCTATCCCGATCTGATCAAAACCTAACCTAACCCAACCTAACCGGGGGATGGGGGCCTAATCTTCTTGTGATTGGCTAATAATTAATTGTTATTGTTTACGTGTGACATCTGGGCGCCTGTGAGGTTAACTGGTTGACAAGCTGATGAAATATCTACAGAGCATTTTCCTGGAAGATGTAATTTTAACACAAGCTTTTCACCACGAGGAAAACAAACATTGCAGTAATTCAGTTACCTCTCAGGTGTGTGTCAGTCATTGTTTTGTTGAGTGAACTTTGACGTCATCACAGCGTTTGTGTGTTTGTTGACGAACATTCCTTCCATGTGTATTATTATTATTATTATTATTATTATTATTATTATTATTATTATTATTATTATTATTATTATTGTTATTATTATTATTATTATTAATATTATTATTATTATTATTATTAATATTATTGTTATTATTATTATTATTATTGTTATTATTATTATTATTATTAATATTATTATTATTATTATTATTATTATTGTTATTATTGTTATTATTATTATTATTATTATTATTATTATTATTATTGTTATTATTATTATTATTATTATTATTATTATTGTTATTACTGTATTATTATTATTATTGTTATTATTATTATTGTTGTTATTGTTGTTGTTGTTGTTGTTTAGCAAGGAACTCAGCGAAGTGTTAATAGTCTGTATATCTTCACCGTGATGAAAGATAATTAAATTCGTGGCGGGAATGATATTTTTTTCTTATCGCGACGAATATTTCTCGGTGTGTGTGTGTGGTGGCCATGACGGGGCTGCCGGGCGTACGACTCTTGGCGGGAGGGAAGGACAGAAGCTCACCACTGTTATGTTATCGTGAGCCATATCGTCGCAGTGTACCCTTGGCGAGGACACACGATAATCTATTAGTCTCAGGAATTTTTCCGCTCTATATTTATTCCTTAGAAAAAATCGTCGTGTAGTTTTGACATTGTCGTTACTACGGGGTGTATTGTTATGTTTTAGCCAGTGGTTAAAATTTTACTAAAACCCTGAATTTGTATGAAGATGCCGATTTTTATTTTATATATATTACAAAATGATTATTGAAAAGAAATATATATATAATTGAATACACCTTTATTGCTTATTGCACGTAGCCCCTCCCCACGGTAACCAGTGTCAACAAACCATCCCTCACCTCATGATTTTAACAGGAACGGACAGTTTGCTGACGTTCAGATCCCCGTTGCTGTTAACACAAGCTATAAAAATTTCCACTCATGGCTTGTTTTAGCCCTCCCTCGGTGGCGTGAAGAGCTTGACCTCCACACTGCTACACATAACTGTCTCACCCCGGCTATTACAACGTTGTAGAGAGAGAGATTGTAGAATGGTAAAAAGTTCAAAATTTTCAACAATAGTTTGAAGATTTTTTTTTGAAAGGGGGTGAGATTAAGTGAGAGAGAGAGAGAGGGAGATTGAGTGAGAGAGAGAGAGGGAGATTGAGTGAGAGAGAGAGAGGGAGATTGAGTGAGAGAGGAAGAGAGGGAGGGAACATGTTGTGGGGAAGATAGTCAAGGTTACGCAGAGGAGACAGGGAGAGGTAAGAGAGGGGGGGAGGAGAAGGAGGGAGTGGGGAGAAGGAGGCAGAGGGAGAAAGGCAGTGGGAGTGAGGAAGGAAGGAGGGAGTGGGAGAAGGAGGGAGGAAGGGGGTGGAAAGGAAGGGGGGGGGGAAGATAATTTTTCATCGGAAGACACAACCAAGGTCATTTGAAGGAGATACAACGACTGCAGCCAAGCTTACGTCTGGTCTCCCCTTCCTCCCAGCGCCACACACACACACACACACACACAAAATGGCGACCAAACTACCCCAAGACTTACATAATACAGGGATGCCATACAGACCCTTATCTCCAGTTCGCGGAAAGGTGGATTTTATTTACGAATCTCCTCGAAGAATATATTAATGTACTAACTTATGATGTGAGAGTGTGTGGTTGGTCGAGTCCTGACGCTGTTTTGCCGCCATTGTTGTGTGTGTGTGTGTGTGTGTGTGTGTGTGTGTGTGTGCTCAAAGTGTTCAGTAAACTATGTACACCTTAGTAGACTGTGTATACCCGCACTTTCTATGTAAACAATGTTGAACTAATGAATACTTGGACGATGAGGTTACTGAATAAATATCTGTCTGCCCGTCTGTCTATCTCTGTCTCTGTCTGTCTGTCTCAATATTGGGAATGTTACCAGAGTCAAGTCTAACCCTCCGCCACACTCCCCCCCCCCCTTACCCCTCCCTCCGCACATGGGCTTAGGAAGGGGGGGTGATAGGGGGGGTTAGAGCCGGCTTACTCGTCAAATCAGCTTATTGCACCTTTAGATTAGTCCCCCAGCTTATTGCACCTGTAGATTAGTCCCCAACTTGTGCACCTGTGAATTAGTCCCCAGCTTATTGCACCTGTGGGTGGTCCCCAGCTTATTGTACCTGTAGATTAGTCCCCCAACTTATTGTACCTGTAGATTAGTCCCTGTATTAATCATTGGGTGCAATAATTTTCCAGAATGTAATAAGTTGGAGAGTCTCAATCAACAGGTGTAATAAACAGGGAAAAATAATCAACAGGCTAATAAGCTGGGGAAGATAATCAACAGGTGTAATAAGCTGGGGGCTAATCAGCAGGTGTAATAAGCTGGGAGGGCTAATCCAGCTTAGGTGTAATAAGCTGGGGAGGCTAATCGCTTGAGATACAATAAGCTGGGAGGGCTAATCAACAGGTGTAATAAACTGGGAGGGCTAATCAACAAGGTATAATAAGCTGGGGAGGCTAATCAACAGATACAATAAACTGGGAGGCTAATCAACAGGTGTAATAAGCTGGGAAAAGGCTAATCAACAGGTGTAATAAGCTGGGGAGGCTGTCAACAGGTGTAATAAGCTGGGGAGGGCTAATCAGCAGGTGTAATAAGCTGGGGAGGCTAATCAGCAGAGTGTAATAAGCTGGGAGGCTAATCAACAGATACAATAAGCTGGGGAGGGCTAATCAGCAGGTGTAATAAGCTGGGAGGCTAATCAACAGGTGTAATAAGCTGGGAGGGCTAATCAACAGGTGTAATAAGCTGGGGAGGGCTAATGGCTTAGATTGTAATAAGCTGGGGAGGCTAATCAACAGGTGTAATAAGCTGGGAGGCTAATCAACAGATGTAACTAAGCTGGGGAGGGCTAATCAGCAGGTGGCAATAAGCTGGGAGGCAATCAACAGATACAATAAAAGCTGGGGAGAGACTAATCAACAGATACAATAAGCTGGGGAGGGCTAATCAACAGGTGTAATAAGCTGGGGAGGGCTAATCAACAGGTGTAATAAGCTGGGGAGGACTAATCAACAGGTGTCATAAGCTGGGGAGGGCTAATCAACAGGTGACCACATTATGATGCTCAATTGATCCTACGTCAATTTTACCTGTCGAACAGAGACTTACGGGTCGAGTCTCAGAACAATATTGACCCCATGTTCTTATCACAGCTTAAAGGAGTTACTGGTATGTTCTGGCTTTAAGTAAGACATATTGTTTTATGTGTTCGCGTTGCCATATTGGGGGGAAAAGATATCGTACAAATGTCTTTTTACGAAACCGGCGTGGCCAGAGTGTCAAGGGCGTGCAAATGTCAACTAGGTCTTACTGCGCAATGGGGGCGTGGGGGACAAGGAGGGGGGAGGGGCGGTGACCTTCCAGACACCACCAGGTAAACAGTGGGTAGATCAGGATGTTGTGTACCGTAACAGAACTCGGAGTTAAAAATGATAATACAGGTAGTAAGGCTTTGGCCAGCGACCCTTAAAACCGGGTAGTCAATAAAATCGTCACACGAGTTGATTCTGCATGTATACATAGACAGTACAGTTATACACACAATATACATATATAGACAGTGTAGGTAAGTTAGGTTAGGTTAGGTTAGGTTAAAGGAACTTAGAGATGTGTGGAGGATCCTAACCCCCGTCCCCCATAAGGCCGGTCAACGCCTCGACCTCGGGGTCTTGCCTCTGTTAATTGTACCCACAACACTTACCCCGGGAACCTGCTCAGTGCCCACCCATGCACGTCCGCTGCCGGGGTCAATTTGTATCCCCCCCTTCTTCCTGTTATCTCTCTCTCTCTCTCTCTCTCCTCTCTCTCTCTCTCTCTCTCTCTCTCTCTCTCTCTCTCTCTCTCTCGTGTGTGTGTGTGTGTGTGTGTGTGTGTGTGTGTGTGTGTGTGTGTGTGTGTGTGTGTGTGTGTGTGTGTGTGTGTGTGTGTGTGTGTGTGTGTGTGTGTGTGTGTGTGTGTGTGTGTGTGTGTGTGTGTGTGTGGGGTGCCACAACAGGGATTACGCCTGAAAAAGTGTCAAAAGAGCTCTCGGTCTTCTCGGGTCGGCTGGCTCTTGTTGTGGCTATCCCATAGATGAGACTCTAATGTCACCCTCACACACACACACCTACCTACCTACCCCACCTACGAATAACAGGAGTAATAGTGTAAGTCAGTGACCTAGAAAATGTGTGAATAGATGTGTTGCTCTCTCTTGTAAGTCTTCACGTTAGAGAGTCCACAGTGTGTGTGTGTGTGTGTGTGTGCAGTGTTATGTTGTAGTGGTCACAGTTTTATTCTATTACACCTATTGTGACTGTTGGAATGTGTGTGTGTGTGTGTAATACCTTGTATACGTACATGTTCACACACACACACACACACACACACACACACACACACACACACACACAGTATGACCTGACCCGACCTCTTACAAGACCTGATACACACAAAGAGTAATGGAAGAGTTCAGTATGTTATATTTTATGGTGGGATGGAGAGTTCCGCCTTGACTCAAGTCCCGACCCACATATTGCCTGACCCGGAACATACTACATATTGCCGGACCTGACCTGACCTGACCTAACCTAACCTAACCTAACCTATTTCAACTCTCTAGTGTTTATAAGACAATTTGGGTCACGTCTGGACCTCAGCCATCTACTACGACAGCACTCCACCATCTGCTACAAGGCTTTTATGATTATATGTCCCACCTAAAATTGTGTGGTAGTAGTAGAAGTAGTAGTAGTAGAAGTAGTAGTAGCAGTAGAAGTAGTATTAGTATCTCACGTACGTACCGTCTTTGTTAGTCGTGTTGGTGGACGATAGTGCACTTGCCTGCCGGGGGACAATAAGGTGGATGACTTTCAAGCGCGGCATGCAGTCTCTCGCCTAAATTGATGGCTTGACTTTCAAGCGCGGCATGCAGTCTCTCGCCTAAATTGATGGGTGGCCGCTCTCTCTCTCTCTCTCTCTCCTCTCTCTCTCCTCTCTCTCTCTCTCAAGCCTGTTCTAAATATCTCCTTTATTGTCTGTTTCCTTCTTCATGTCCTTACACTTTGTTTGACACACTCACACACACACACACACACACCCACACTACCTTACCTACCTACACACACACACACACACACACACACACACACACACACACACACACACACACACACACACACACACACACACACACACACACACACACACACACACACACACACACACACACACACACACACACACACACACACACACACACACACACACACACACACACCCTGAATACCGTCTGTTCCCCGGCGGATGAAGGCTCACCCGCTGCAAGACCAAGGTGTCAGATGTTTAACGAGTTTGATCTTGATTACCGGCAGCTCGTGTGAGAGTGAATGTGTGTCTCATTGGCCTGGCGGATACACCAGACTGAATACTTAACTCAGGGTGTACATGGAATCAGTGTAGCCCATAGTGTAGCCCCACAGTATAGCCCAGAGTGTAGTCTTTATATACACACTACTACTGTACACGCTGGTTTATTGCGGCCGCCTCAGGGGTAAACATTGCCTCCATACGTTCATATATTTTTTCCTCGTATATTTTGATCGTCAGTAAGTAATTAATGGTCATTCAGTGTCATTATGGTTGTTTTTCTTCTCGTAAACTTCACCACTGTTCCTCTCCCCGGCACCGTCTGACCGCCTGGCTGGTCTCTTGGTGTCGGCATAACAGACAGCACTCCTTTTAGAACTAGACGAGTGGCGTGTTGTGTTTGAGCTTAATTAAACACTTTGTAGCTCCTCTCTCTATTGCGTAGTGTGGGGGGCTGGCTCTCACACACACACACACACACACACACACACACACACACTCCACGACTGAAATACACTCTCTTGTCACACTTCAGTAAATAGGTAAAGTATGTGAGAGTGTAACAGGCTTGCGTTGACTGCTTGGGTAGGTTAGGTTAGGAGGGAGGGAAGGAATACGTGAGGGTGGGACTGATTGCGTGAGCTAGTGGGTAAGTGATGGGAGAAGGGAAAGAGGGAGGGAGGAAAGAATAAGGGAAGCAAGGAAACAGGGAGGAAGGGAGGGAGGGGGAAAGTGAGGGAAGGAAGGAAACAGGGAGGAAGGGAGGGAGGGGGAAAGTGAGGGAAGGAAGGAAGGAAACAGGGAGGGAGAGTAACCAGATTGGCAGTAGGAATAGTCAGTGTGGCAGGACCTGTCGCTTGTACTCTCCCTCATTCATGACAGCGGCGCCGTACTGACAGGCTTAGAAAGGTGGGGGGGGGGGGCTCTGACCTGTGGACCCTAACCTAACCTCATCTTAACCTAATCTAAACTACCTTGACCAAACCATCCCTTCCTAACCTAACCTAACTTCTTCTCATCCTAATCTAAACTACCTTGATCCAAGGCTATCCGCTTTCACAACCTAACCTAACCTAACCTAACCTAACCCCACTAACCTAATCTAAACTACCTTGACCAAACCATCCCTTCTAATCCTAACCTAACCTGATGTGTTGTTTATCCTCTTGAGCAGTAAGACGCCAGTGGTTCTAGTTGATATTAATTACTGCTCGTTGTGATTTCATTGAGAGTGTGATGGGGAATTAGCTGAAGTTGCATTTATTGTGGTTAGGATATTTTTATCTACATATATTTCTAGTTGTTTATTTTTCTTTATTTCCTTGATTTTATTGTTTATTTACGATGTTTTTTTGTATTTTTTGTATTTTATTTTTCTAAGCCATTTATTTCTTTTTCTTAATATTTTTCATTATTTACAGTTTTTATTTTTTTATATATTTAACAGTTAGTATACAGTAGGTAATAATTGTGGGAAAAAACGTGTAATAAAACTTAAAAATATGAGAAATTATCACTTGGTCACTTGTCATTCTTGTGAGGAATTACCAATGTTAACTGAGAGATCTTGGTGGGCATTATAATGTTGTTCTCAAGGCCACGAACACGCTACTACCTCCCCACCCTCTTGTAAACAAACCTTTGTGTACGATGGTTGGAACTTGTTGAGTACAGTGGCCATCGTACCCCAGGAAAGAGGTCATCGTATTTCAAAGTCTTCTCATAGTATTCAAAAGGTTAAGTAATCGTACTCGTCGGGGGGGTGGGGGTAAAGTTTTCGTACTCAAGGGGTTAAGTCATGGTACTGAAAGGGTTAATGCATCATACTCAAGGGGTATAATCATCGTACTCAAGAGGCTAATCATCATACTCAAGGGGTATAATCATCGTATACTCAAGTTCTTAACCCAGTAGGAATATTCTCATTTCTATAACGAGACTGTCAAGACGATCGTGTGTGTGTGTGTGTGTGGCATGGCATGTACTCAACCCACATAATCAGCAGTGGTGGAGTGACGAGATGGTTACACAACTCATTTGCCAAACCTGGACACACGGGATCACATCTTCAATTCATATTTAGGATTATGATGTACAGTGATCCGCTTATGAAGGCGTGTGTGTGTGTGTGTGTGTGTGTGTGTGTGTGTGTGTGTGTGTGTGTGTCCTCATTAAGCAGTACTTGGAAGTACAGATCAAGCCTTGGGGAAGCTGTTTGCTGTTGATGTAAAGTAATTTTGAATCCCCTATTCACCCCACCTCATCTCACCTGCAACAGAGTCAACAGGTGTTAAGAATGACACCCACGTCACAAAACATTCACACGCTGAGGTATGCGAGAAAAGTGAACTAAACTGACTTCCCACAACACACACACACACACACACACACACACACACACACACACACACACGCACACACGCACACACTTGCCTCACCTGGATGTTGTTGATTGTTCGTGTGTGTGTTGGTCTCTGTACGTGTCATGAGTCGTAAAGGTATGTATGTATGTATGTATGTATGTATGTATGTATGTATGTATGTATGTATGTATGTGAAGATCCCAGATAGGTCCTTGGGGGAATATTGCGTGTTGGGTGATGGGTAGTAATGGGTGGTGTTGTGTAATGGGTGATGGTGATGGGTAGTAATGGGTGGTGTTGTGTAATGGGTGATGGTGATGGGTAGTAATGGGTGGTGGGTGTGTGGGTGGTGTTGTGTAATGGGTGATGGTGATGGGTAGTAATGGGTGGTGTTGGGTGATGGTGATGGGTAGTAATGGGTGGTGTTGGGTGATGGTGATGGGTAGGGTAAATGGGTGGTGTTGGGTGAATGGTGATGGGTAGTAATGGGTGGTGTTGGGTGATGGTGATGGGTAATAATGGGAGAGTGAACAGTGAATGATGGAAGAGTGAACAATGAGAGTGAATAACAGCGTAATGGTGGGCGTTATTATCAGTACTGCTGTAAATTTCCGCCACCACACCACTTCAAGAGGAAATACTTAATACTTGTGGTATATATAAAGATAACGGCAGCTCTCTCTCTCTCTCTCTCTCTCTCTCTCTCTCTCTCTCTCTCTCTCTCTCTCTCTCTGTTGTGATGGCGGCAGGAACTTTTAGCCCACGTCTGCAAGTCTCATCAATGTTGCCAACTCTCAGAAACGCTTAAGTCGCTAACGTAAGCGCTAAAATTTGCCTGATTCATTAATATTGGCACAAAAGTCGCTAAGTTAACTTGGAACTTGCTAACCTTCACAAGAATAGCTGAGATGCCTTAAAATTAGCTAATGCTTCACTTATATCGGCAGAAAGTCACTAAGGTAACCTGTAAAATGTGTTATATACAGACATATCATTTTTAAAACAGCAAAACTCCGTAAAATCATCTTTAAAAATCGCTAAATTTAGTATCAGTGTCGTAAAAATCGTTAATATTCACCACTACATCCTCAAATTCCCCATATTCAAATAAATCCTTTAAAAATAGCTAAAATGCCCTTATACCATCTTAATCGCTAAAAATCACAGGCAGAAATTCGCTAGATTGGCTGACCTTAGCGCTAAGTTGGCAGCACCTGGACGATGATAAAAAAATATATAAACAATACTACTAATAAAAAACAGTAAAAATAACAAAAACATAAATAATAACCATAAAAAACAATAAAAAGAGCAAAAACATAATCAGTAATAAACAGTAAAAATAACAAAAACATAAACAATAATAATAATAAAAAACAGTAAAAATAATAAAAACATAAACAATAACAATACTAACAACAACAACAACACAATCATTGAATAAAAAAATACCCCACAACTTCGTAAACAAATCCACACAAACGTCGGGATCTTTTTTTCAGTATGATGTCTCAGTACCTACCTGGAGGAGGGGGTGAGGGAGGGCCTGAAGAAGTACAAGAAGGCATACCAATAGAAGAGATAGGGAGGTCATCGCTCTCTTAGCTACTGACACATTTATTGATCGTTGCCGGCATAATGTAGCAAGTGCCAAGGTGAGGGGTTTTGGGGGGGTTGGTGGGGGTGTCTTAATGTTTAGATTTGTATTATACGACAATTTAAGGTGTGTGTGTGTGTGTGTTGTGTGTTGTGTGTGTGTGTGTGTGTGTGTGTGTGTGTGTGTGTGCGTGTTTTGTACTTTGTAAATAGGTGTCAATTTTAATGGAAAGTTATTTATTTCTATCATCATTCACTTCATCGTCTTTGTTTTAATGACTATGAAGATAAACTTGCAATCGAGAAAACAAATTGTTAGTATTGAGTGGTGGTAAGGGGGACGTTGCCTCATTATCCTCTCCTATATCACCTGACTGGCCTCATGTATGTTCATTAGGGCACCATATAGTCCTGTCCCCCCCCTTCTCTCTCTCTCTCTCTCTCTCTCCCACACACACACACACACACACACACACACACACACACACACAAACGTGGGTAAATTAAATAACAAAAAGTTACTTAATATATATTAAGCTGGGAAGACCAGATTATCAACAAGGCCTCAAATCACCCTCTCCCCTGCTATCTTCCAGCCCCTTCCGTCCTTCAGCCCCCCTCCCCATCCTTCGCACTCCCCTCCCATCCTCCCCTCCCATCCTTCCCAGCCCCCCCTCCCCATCTTGCTCCCCTCCCCCATCCTCCCCTCCCATCCTTCAGCCCCCTTCCCATCCTTCCTCCCCTCCCCCCATCCTCCCCTCCCATCCTCCCCCTCCCCATCATTGTCCCCCCCCTTCCCATCTTCACCTCCCCTCCCACATCCTCCCATCCCCCTCCTCCCCCCTCCCCATCCTTCCAGCCCCCCTTCCCATCCTTCACTCCCCTCCCCATCCTCCCCTTCCCACCCTCTCGTATGTGCTGTCTAAACAAGATAACAAGCCACTATTATATTAACCAGTGAAAAAAAAAAAAAAAAATTTTATATCGTTTTAAAAGACTTTGGGTTTAACATTATCTTTTATTACTATTATTTTATTTGCAGTATATGGCTAGTTGTTAATAGCATAGTACTATTTATAAGAGTAATACCGACGTGCAGCGAAGGTAATGTTCAGTATTACACCCTGAAAGACTTTGTAGTTGTTGAAGCAGGAATAACATTGTGTTTGTGTTATTTACCTGACCATCGGAGGTATATAACCACTATACAATTTAACGAATAACTAGAGAACTTGAATGATTTTTGTTTATGCTGATTTATACAGTATTAACCATTTTATTTTTCTGATAGTTATATGTGTATAAGAATTCAGGTGACTAGTTTTAGTCTTTGTGAGGAATTTGTATTATATAAACAATCAGTTGTTAGTTTGGTTGATAGTGATTTAAGGTCATGTTATTAATTAGTTTGTCTTTTGTCTTTTGCAGAAATATGGAGAGAAAGGTAAGTGCTGATGAGTGGTGGTGGTGGCTCAGCTGAAGTAAGTACTGTACCTTTTACCACACACACACACACACACACACACACACACACACACACACACACACACACACACACGAGGCATTAGAGGGCTTCCCGGCCATTTTCTCACCTTCCTCACCACCATCAGTAATCGTCGGACATTAGCTAAATAAAATAATTAAAATAGCGTCGCCGTAGTGAAGGGGTTAACTTTATTAATTATTGTTAGAGATAATTACAAATATTATTAGAACACAGTTGACGACAAGATGAGTTACTATTATGTTCTCTGCACAATTAACGGAATTAGGTGTCTATTTCCAACATAGCCCACCCTACTTCCCCTCAATACGCACCCTACCTCCCTCAATACGCACCCTATCTCCCTCAATACTCACCCTATCTCTCTCAATACGCACCCTATCTCCCTCAATACGCACCCTATCTCCCTCAATTCTCACACCTATCTCCCTCAATACGCACCCTATCTCCCTCAATACGCACCCTATCTCCCTCAATACGCACCTCACTCTCTTTCCTATTCCCCTTTACCCTATCTCCTCCTCCAATACGCACCCTATCCCTCAATTCTCACACCCTATCTTCCTCCATGCGCACCCTATCTCCTCAATACGCCTATCTCCTCAATATTCACCTATCTCCCTCCTTTCCATACTGGGTCTTAAGTATGCCAACATTTCTGTAATTCTGTCTTTGTGGTGGCATTTTTGTAGGATGGGAGGCTGCTGACGACTGGATCGATTTCCGTGTATGTGTGTGTGTGTGTGTGTGTGTGTGTGTGTGTGTGTGTGTGTGTGTGTGTGTGTGTGTGTGTGTGTGTATGTGTGTGTGTGTGTGTGTGTGTATGTATGTATGTATGTATGTACATGCTTATGTATGTACGCATTAATGTGGATCACTCATCTTTGCTCGCGCTGCCTAGGGGCGTTATGTGTTATTTGAACGACTAATAAGGATATACTACTACTACTACTACTACGGGAACCATTCTTTAACTCCCGTGAACGTTTATAGTGACATTAGTGAACATGGGTTAGGAAGTGTTCAACAATAACATGTATAGCGTGGCATTCAAGTTATAAAACCACTTTAGGGTTCGTCACAAGTGAACATTTTAATTCAAGTGGAAAATGACACATGCAAAAAAAAATTAATAGATATTGAAAAACATGAACGTGTGTACAAGACAGTGAACGTTTCTACAAGGCAGCGTTTTTGTATTTAACTGATGTACAACAGAGCTATCGTGCAATTAGATTCTGTGAAGAATTTAAACTATGCTAACCTCTAAAGTTATCTTGGGAAAAATATTCTTTACAATAACTTCGTCCCCCAAAAATTATGTTAAGAAGTCATTATCTAATTATTATAGTCTCAGGGTCATTTTGGCGCCATTTTGTTATCATGCACTCAGGTCGACCAATCAGACGCGTTCTTACATCTTCAATACGAATATTTATTTTTTTATAATCTTGATGTATGACTTGACATCTCTAAACAGGTGTGTGTGTGTTGTGTAAATTTCAGCAGTGTTAGTGGCCAGCCGTTCCAAGTCGTGTTTACCCTGGGCTGATAGTGGGAGGTTGCTCTATCCTGCCTTTGGTGGTGGGAAGCCTTGTGCCTAACCTTTGTCCTCAGTGCTAGTTTGTTTTTTGTTTATTGTATGTTTTAATTTCGAAAACCAATTGTCATTTTCATTGGAATTTTCTCGTAGCGAGTTGAAAGGATCACATGAAGATTAGACACCCTAGGTTATTTTCACCGTGATCTGGGGTTAAGTTTGGTATTTAATCGTCCAGTGAAGTAAGCTGGAGGTGGCCTAATCTTCAGGTGACCCAGTTAGAGACCATGACGTGGTCTCTAACTGAGTCATGATAACTTGACCCTAGTGTTGATGTACAGTAATTATTTATCACTGCGCTTCAACAACTTCTATAATAGGTTAGTTACCGTTAGTACAACATTCATAAGTCATCACTAAATAAAAATACGAAAGATAAATATCCAGGTCAACCGTATAATAGTCACTCGTTATTGCATCCTTGCTGATGAGGTGTTGCGAGTCATGTCCTGATAACGTGAAATAATCTCAGTGTCATTGTTATGTTCCGGCGTGTCCCATTGGCTGATCCTCGAACCAGACACACATGGGGAAAATATCATACGGTCACCGAGTTATTATTTATTTTTGTCACGATAAAACAGTATCTAAGTGCCCTCGGTGATAGACATTTTATTAGTAAATAGTATAAACATATTGTGGTTATCTTTATTGTTATCCTCTCAGATGCTCTCTGGGGACAACAACTTTCATTTCCATTCATCCATCCAAGTTTGCCGTAATGTTTTTGAAACCTGTCTTTTTTATTTATTTTTTTATTTACCATGTTCTATAATTACGTTCTATGCCTTTTCGAAGACTTTTGTTGATGGTTTGTAGCTCAAGGCTTATTCAGCGAGATGTGCTCTAATAATAATAATAATAATAATAATAATAATAATAATAATAATAATAATATAATAGCCCAACGCACAGGACACAATATGTCTCGCCGAGTATATGAAACAACTTCGTCCCTTTCCTATCTGCTGTCATTGATTGAACATTTCCGACGACCATCAATGGGCCGCGTGAAGGCTGCCTGACCCTCGCTCGCTGACCCTGAGATGGAATTAAATGCGACGTATTTAAGTGCTATCTGGAAGGTGATAAAACTATCTCAGATAACACTTATCTGGTGTTTCCTTGCCGAGAGCACAAGTCACATCGAAACCTCAGTGTTCATCCTGACTACTGTAGTGTCGCTGTGGTACCGAGTGCTTGTCTTTTAATCCCTCACTTTCATTGTGTATAAAATCTTAAAAACATCCATCAAATATTTATCGTGACTATCCCAACATTAGCAGTGATTAACCGAGTCTTTGAAATTATTCAAATGAACGCTGGTAACTCGCCCCAAAACCACCAACTGGAACCTTGATCGCTAGTCTTGTGTAGCTTTGTGGCGGTTAATGATTATTCTTTAAAACTATAACATCCTCGGAAATTATGGAGACGGGATATTTTAGTGCTGTGCTTTACTGTACCTCGACATTGTGATTTGTATACAGTATTATAGTTTACACAACGTTTTGAAAGTCCACAAACTGTATGAAGGTAATAGCTAGGCCTCTCTCTCTCTCTCTCTCTCTCTCTCTCTCTCTCTCTCTCTCTCTCTCTCTCTCTCTCTCTCTCTCTCTTTCTCAGTTACCTACTATGGTTACTCTTCTTACTGTTTGTATAGAAGTACGATATGTGAGATGATGCTTCAGCTGTGATGAGTTGTAGCTAGAAGTGTGGAAAGCCCATTTCTTGTCTGAGGTTTATATCCTCTCGTTCTTAGTCTTGAATTACAAAAAAAGAGTTCATTAACCATTGAGAACGATGGTTTAACCTTCTAAGGACTGTTTTAACCCTGTGAGGACGAAGGTTCAACCCTTTGAGATCTATGGTATGATATTTAGAGGGCGATGTTTTAACCCTTTGAAAATAGTGGTTAAACCCCTTGAAGGCTTTGGTTTGGCACTTTAAAAATTTAGGTCTAACCCCATAAGGACAAAGATTTAATCCGTTCAAGAATAGTTGAAACACTTTAAAGACGTTAGTTAGTGAAAGGATTAGGGGGATGAGAAAATTCATTACGGTAAAGTCTGTTGGAAATGTCACGCCATTGTAGATATTTTGTTTGTGGCATAATTTTAAATGAGCATCTTTGGTAAGTCCTCACATCTCGTCTTGGGGGCGAGGAACGTAGTAAGTTTGGGAACGAGGGAACGTGGGCAGGAGAGGAGCAGCACACCTAATGCTAGTTGTTCACCCTGGCCCCACGTGCACCCGATAGCTGTATACCAGGGGTCACCTACACTCTCCTCTCCTCCTCTTCCTCATCCTCCTCCTTCTTCTCCTGTTAATTCTTCTACCTTTTCCTTTTTTCTATCGGTATATCTATGTATGTGATGGAGGAAGGAACATAGTGAGGAAGTTGGCCGGTGTCAGCACAATTCGCAGTATACATGACGCCTTATCAACATTCTTGGGTGGCCTTCGGCAAGCAGACTAGTCACTCAAACCGGTTCTTGCCACGCGCTGAATAACACAAACAACAACATTAAAAAAAAATATATATATATATGTGTATATATATATATATATATATATATATATATATATATATATATATATATATATATATATATATATATATATGCTGATAACCACATGAAATAGTATAAAAAATAGATAACTTATTAGATTATTAACAGATTTGGTAATTAAATTGTTTCTGTGTGGTATATAATTATACACCGGATAATGCACTAAATTTGCATCATCTACATCTATAATATATTAAACCATCATGGTGGAATTGCTAATAACCCAAATATTAAACTTGAGCTCAAAGTGTAACACAAACTTCAGGTGGAACTTGAATTAGTAAAGTCTTATTTATCTTCGTGTTTCCAAAACTAATTACTGAACCTTAAATCGCGTGGAAATGTTTGTAATGCAGCGGTAACAAGAGTATCTCTCGCTCTTGTCCTGGGTTCAATCCCCAGCTTGGGAAGTGTGTTATCCAGCGGGTCCGTACCAAACAAGACAGGTTTTCTCTGAGTACTCCGATTTCCTCCTGTAGCAACACTGAACGATAAAGGTCTTAGCAAAGAACAGACCAACCGCTCGAACGGCTAGTAAGCTGATAAGTGATGAAATAATAATTAAATATTATATTAAACTATTGCAACAAGTACCGCACCGCCACCACATATACCGAACGTGTACAGTACAGTAGTAACGAGAACCACATACCTTTCCCATGGTTACCTTCCCTGTTATCTCTCTCTCTTGATTTACATTCTATAATTATTAAACTACATATCAGGCAAAATCACGTTAAACATAATAAAGAAAGTGGTTGAGCTAAAGTTAACATTTAATTATTAAATATTCATTATTATTATTATTATTATTATTTTTATTATTATTATTATTATTATTATTATTATTATTATTATTATTATTATTATTATTATGACGAATTACCTACCCCAAGTCTGGCGTCCACTGTCTGAGTGCGATGTTGGCGAAATAACTAGAGAGCGATAAGAGCTGCAGTGTTCACAATTATTCATTCAACATCACCACTAAAGTTTATCTGTTTTTGACTTAAGAATGTTAGAGTTCATGGTCACAGCTTTGAAAGAAACACACGTGAGTTGGCACCTTGTTCGATTAATATTGTCATTATTTATTATTATTATTATTATTACTTATTATTATTATTACTATTATTATTACTATTATTATTATTATTATTATTATTATTATTATTATCATTATTGGTAGCGGTAGTAGCAGTAGTATTGGAAGCGTCTATTGGAAAATGTTTTTATTATTTTCACAATACAGTAATAAAGTAATGAGTGTACACATGTCATTCAAAGCTTCATATTCCCGCTCGGACAGACAGGAGCTATTCTGGTGACCGGTGTCTCTCACACTAGCTATCAGAGCTGACACGATAAGTACAGTTCGTCCCCACCTTCCTATCTCGATATATATATATATATATATATAAACCAAGTCAGGTGCTTGATGTTGTTTTTATAATGTATTACTGCGCCAGTTAAATAAAAGCAAATATCTTACGAAAGCTGCCCGTGTGTGTGTGTGGTAATTTTTTTCTGGCTATTGTGTAAATGTTCTTGTTTTGACTTATTTAAGAATGCTTCTGTCATATATCACATTCAAGGCTAAATTAGTTCCCGGTTGTTGTATATACGTCGACAACAAGTACGGATTGGCGAACGATGGCAACTTATTTTTATTTTTATCATCATAAAATAAGAATTACGTGATTATGTATGGGAATTATATGATTATTTTTGTGGTAAGCTTTTAGAATATTATAGCTGCAGTTGAATAATAGATTGTATTGTGCGTCAGGCAGCGGGGCATACTGACTATATCCGCGAGCAAGTTGTGTTCTATATTTTATGCAATCTTTATTTTCTCCGTGAATATTATAGAATGTATATTATCTTATTTATATTAATACGTTCGGCGTTTATAACAAACCTAAACCCTTTGTGGTTCTAATACAACGTGTAGAATTATTCCTGGCGTCTGGAAATGTAAGAATAAATATACAGAAATGTTTGACTTAAGCTGGTGTTCAAATAACTTACAAATATGACATAAAATTTATCCTGAGGCTTTACTTCAACTAGACGCTTTCACTTAACGTTAAATCTGCTCGGAGACAAAGGCAAGGTACTCAGTGTAATTATGTATCTATTTTTAACATTATTTTTGCATTTTATTTAAAGCCAAACAATAGTTACATTCTTACATCAGTCGTGAAAAATTATTCATTATTTAAACCTTTCTGAATCCGAAACCAGTTTGCTGATGACTTGCTGTTCACTTGTTGTCAAACAATGTAATTAAAACTTTCTTGTTATCCTTGAGTGTTGGTAGATTTATCTAGACACATTTATAATAACTGCGATGGCAGCATTAATATATACCATGGTGGGATTCCTCCACACGATAATAAAAGTCGGTATTGTGGTGACCGCTTGTGTCCCTCCTAGCTCTAGTTGATGGCGTAATGCATAACTGTGCTTCAATAACTAACGTCTTTAAGCGTGTATTCTAGGTTAGTACATACACTAGTCATCAACAGTTACATAATAGTAAAGGATTCTATGCCATATTACTTTATATCAAGCGTCGCTATTTGTAATCTGGAAATCCACAATATCTTATCACCGCTAGGAGATAAAGGTTCCGCCTATTGATCTGTCCTAACACTAGGCGGAATATCGCTCGGTTGATGGACCAGCTCATAGCTTCAGAGTTGGCACGATAATACTGTAGAAGGTTGTATGTTGTACAGGAGGCGTTAATGGTGTCTATGGGCCCAGAGATCATTGTTATGACAACTAGGAACTGTATATGACCCCCACACATCTCTTCGCATCACCTTACAGATTGGCGCGACACTGATATTTGGGTCCACAGTCTAGTTACGGTACGCGCCGAAATACTTAAAAATTTTTGAAGCGTTGTAATAACATTATAACATCATCTTTGGCTCCATAAATATATTGTTAATAGCATCCGTAGATAAGTATATAAGCATCAGCAAGAAAGTATTTACAAAAATTATGTGAATATGTAAAAGGCCATCTCGCAGATTCTCTCAACCCACACCAGAATCCCGCCAACGCCACAATAATCCGTATTACCCTCACCCCTCAGTCTTCAAAGGGCCAAAATATAGGCAGAGTGTTTAGGTGCCCATTATTGGGGTTTTGTGAAACTTCTTTAATTATAAGAACCCTCGCAACATTTAAAACCTGGAGCTACTGTATTAACGTTTTCGGTACACACACACACACACACAGGCAACAGAGACAGCAGGGTATTAACTTTGAACCTCTGAACATGTCCCTCAAGGTTACGCAGGTCGCAAGTTAAGCCAACAGGAAGGTCATGGAAGTACTACCACTCATACAGACATAAGGCAAGCATGAACTTAGCATGCTTCCCTGTTGGGCGCTGTAAACGCTTATGCGCTTCACCTTACACCTTCAACCCCCCCTCAAAGTACAGTAGGTAGCGGATGCGATTGACGTGTAGTGTAAACTTTGTTCCTTGTCTTTAACTTGTTTATTTATATTCTATAACTCAGACGGGAACTTCCAACCTCTTGGCCCGACCTTTTTCTCCAGTTGTTAATGTCCTCAGAATCTCAAATTTTCGTGTGCGAAATTGTCCAGATCACGTGAAGGTTAGACACTCCAGTATATGTAACTATATATATATATATATATATATATATATATATATATATATATATATATATATATATATATATATATATATATTTTACGTGGATTAACCCACCCGGACACAGGTCACTGACCCACATCGGGATCTGGGGCCCCCCAGATTGGGGGGCGAAAATATAATAATAATAATAATAATAATTCATAGGAAATAAAATTTATAATAAAAAATAAAAAAATTAAAATAAATTAATATTGATAATAATAATAACACTAATAATACTGCTAATAATAATAATAATAAAGAAATACAACAATGAAAAAAGGTCAAAGTTGAGAAACAATATGCTGTGTGTTGTGTTGTCAATAGTAAGAGAAACAATTGAGACCCTGCAATTGTGTATAAATGAGGCAGAAAGTCAGATCAGCAACCTGGGACTTGGTCACAATTTTCATGATGCCATATGGCAGCAGGGTCTACCATTAGACATACATTATGCTTCCAATTTCTTCCCAGTCGGCAGTACCTCCCTGTTTGGTAGCTGCCTACTCCCTACCACCTTACGCTAAGCTAGCGTAACAATCTAATTTTCCCTGGTAGAAATCAGGTGTTTAATCATTAGGTGAAATAAGCTGGGGTGCCTAATCTTCACGTGATCCAATGATTCTCTTAACCGTCGACGAAACAGTCGTTGGGTGTACGACGCCGTTTACGTTGACCTTGCCCTGATCTTGTTTCAGGAATACCACCCTTTTGAAGCTCTGGAGAGATCTCGAAGTTTCGATATTTTGAGTACAGCACTAGCTAATAATTCCCACCAGGAAACTTGTTTCGAGACTCCTCCAAAGCTTCGAAAAGTGCAGAATTCCATGTGTTAAAGGCGATATTACTGAAAAAGACCAGGGCAAGAAGGTCATCGTAAATGGCGTCGTACACCCCATAACCGTTCTTGCAATTGGTCCTAAGAACAATGAAATAATCTTCGTCAATCCGTATCCCATGTGTTACTTAGACGCACTGTATAAAAAATATCAGTAACCCAACGATGATCTTCAGAAAGTTTATAAAGGTATCACTCTCTTTTATATTAATAGGGAGACGCCGGCCAGTTTTGAGGCCCAAAATATAATCCTAACGACATGGAATTTACGCGAAGCAGTCTGTGACCCTCGCCTCGCTGGGTAGAAAAGCCATCCCAAACTAAGTTAGCAATTGTGTTAGCAGCCGTGTAGCGACACGTGTTGGCAGCTCTGTAGCACCTCGTGTTGACAGCTCTGTAGGCTTGCATCTCGTGTTGGCATCCCTGTAGCGACACGTGTTGGCAATTCAATTTCAATTTCAATTGTTTATTCCTTGATAGAGGAAGCGGGATCCTAGTGCTGTCACTAGGTACCCCTGTACAATGACACCAGAAGCATCTGGCAAGTGTGACAAGTATATACAGTATAAATATTATAAAGGGGCTTACTAAAGCCTAAGTAAGGAAGGATATTCCTTTAACACATAATCAATATTATTTACAAAATATCTGGCCAGTATGGGGAGGATCATCGTGTCTCCGTCAGGGGGTCGTGGAGTGGTGGTCCAGCAGGCGTCACGGAAGCGTTGTGTGTGGGGACATCTTAGGAGGTAGTGAATAAGGGTGCTACGTGTTGGCAGTCTTGTGGTGACAAGTGTTTGGCAACTCATCATTTGCGGAAGTTCACAATTTATAGTTCAAAATCAGATTCATCATCTTTCGTTCAAGTCCCTTATCAGTAGACGTCTAAAATCTAATACTAGTTAGGATTAAGTTGTTGGCAGCTGAACAACAGGGCGGAGACAACGACACACACACGCACACTGTACAACTGCGGACAAAATTCCATGAACACTAAAAGACAATATTTGTCCATATCTACTTGAGGGTCATGTAGGTGCGGGAGGATAGTGATTTCAACATCTACATACTCTATTCTGAATTTTCCTTATGCCATTTTTCCTAGTACAGTACCATAACAATTTATATTGAAAAGCAGCAGCTTTCACCAGCTGTGAACCAATCACATAAATGAACCTAAACTAATATGCCAGACATTCTCTTAATATCCATGGCTTTATGGAGGCAGCGATACCTACTCAATATTGTAAACTGTTCAATGAACTTTTTACAAAGTTATAATACTCCGAGTGTCACCTGACTTTCTTGAATAAATTGTTAGTGTATTTTTGCTTTAGTTAGCGGTGATATTTTCTCGGACACGCATTAAAGAATTAAATTGGTGGATGAACCAATTCATTCACGAAAGACAGCAATCACTGGATGTCACCTAATTGGTTCTCCATACCAGAAATAAGCAGCGTGCTCCCTTTTCTCTGATCCTCCCTAATTAAAAGATTTACGTTGGTATTCAAGGAAGCATTCCGTAAGGTTTTCTCTGTTGCAGTGTTTCTTTACAAAATTAATTTATGTACATTCAGTTCATTATCAGTTTAGTTTTGGTACATGGCGGTAGTCAATTAATGCACACTTGAGACAATGGCGTTGAAATTTGCATATCATCGCTGCCGGGGTGCGAAAGTTTCTTGCCTTTTCTTTGTCTTAACGGTTAACATTGTCCCTACTTGCCTGTTAATGTAATTCATTGGTAATTACGTTAGCCTCACCACCACCACATTGTGTTAATAGTGCCCTGTACCATTTGTTAAGATTAAAGAAAACATTTTTTTCTTCCAATGTCTCGCTCATATATAGTGTATGAACTATGAATATCCTTACAGTTACAGTTTGTGTTAAGAGATCTCAGTTGTTGAAACTAAGTCCATGAAATAAGAGTATAAGCAATAGCATCGCCGAACTGTTTTCATGTTATCAAAAAGTTTTCATAAGGTGTTGATATTTGCTGCAAGGTGTTTAGTGTGACGCTAGTGTAAACTAAACACAGCCTTAGTAGTGTGTGTGTTAACTGTACAGTATGTGGCCTCAAGCAAAGGATTGGATTGTGCTTCGGCAGGAGTAAGTTGCTTGCTTTCGAGCATAAATATAATATGGCATTTTATTTCATCTGTGAACTTGTTTCGCATCTTGTTCCTTGTCGTGTTTTTAAAAGGCAGCAATTAATTGTGATATGCTAAAGCTCACAAGACATATCCTGAAATGCGAAATCTATCTAAATAACGTACACAATATGTACCTCAATTATTCATTAATACTGTATTCATGTTTTGAATGTATTTAATACTAATGTATATAAACTGAACTTTGAATTTCAAGGTTCTTATTGTATATTTGTTTGTAAAAATATTTAAATCAAAACTCTTCAACACCAATTTGGACTACAACTCATGTGTATTGAATGATTTTAATATATAATTTTACAGATAAAACCGAATTTCTTAGAATAAATATCACTTTACACACAGGTAAGATATGTGTGCAAAAGTAACGATAATATCAATGTTAACTGAGGCATCATATGTTACTCCCTTTAAATCGTTTTCGCAATTCAGGAGAAGCAGTTTCAGCCATTACAGTACAGAGGGAACATCACGTGCTGAGTGTTGTGACAAGGTTTCTTGAGTGTCAAGTTTTATCACTTCGTTGTGATAAGTTAGGTTGTGAGTCTTTGTAGTGATAATTATTATTTAGTATTAATTACGAGCAGTGGTTAGTAGAGACAGTACAGTGGCCACTCGGTAGGTAGATGATGTGGTATGGGTTCTTGCTGACGCACAGCTGCTCACGAGGGCCGTCTTGCCTTCCACAACTGTGAATTATATTTAGTGTTAGTGTGGTGCAGCCTTCAACCCATAAGCGATATAGTAGATACTGTGAATATATGTACTGATCGCTATAATACGTGGTTTATAATGTCTTGTATTTACTTGCATAGCTATTGGATTACCTTCCTACTCAAAAAAAAAAAAAAAAAAATATGGCGTGGCAACTGAAGTACAAGTTGAGTTAGACAGGAGAACGAGGCGTGCCTCACGTCGCTCACTCTCCCTTTACTACTTAGTGTGATGTGTACACTGCTCTTCTGACAGCTCTGTACTGTATTTACATTTTAGATTTATTGAAATTTATATTAACGCTGAGACATAACAAGTGGCTGGTTGGCAGAGAACAGAAAGTTGTGGTGCCCAGTAGCAGCGAGTTGCCAGGCGGTGGAGTGGGTGTGTGAACTGGTCCTGACTGAGGTGACTCTCGCTCGCCTCCACCACCTCACCAGTCATAGTTGAGCCTGTCTGGTGGCTCGTGTGAACTGGCAGCTCCAGTCTTAGCCGCTGGAAATTGCCATGGTCCCTACCAAGTATAGGTGAAGCAACTTGCCAAGCTCCTTTGGTTTTGTTTGACGGGTCAAGTACTTGAAGAAAAGTACATTGCATGCAAGAAAAGAAAGTTGACAAGAAGTTGTTGAAAGGTTTGTCACAGTATTGTGACAGTGAAGGAGATATACTGATATAATTCAATGGAGAATACTTTACTCGCAGTACTTCAAGTTGGAGTCTTGGGACTAGTGTTTGGAAGTGTGAAAGTTGTTCTTTTACTGTGTTCAATAATAACTTCGTTGACATCATGGATGGAAAAAACATCCCTGTGTTTGCAGGCTTGCCTATACCGCCCATTATCTGTACTCCAGACGTGGAAGGAAACACTGAACCTGACTATACATCCCATGAAGGCAATCGTTCACGTCGTGGTAGCGTCAAATCTGGGACTAGCAGCCCTGGTGGGTTTTTCAGCATTAGCCCAGGGAAGAGCAGACCAGAGAGTCCAGTGAAGATTCGTGGAGCAAATTTTCTTCACAATTTACTTCACCCACTGGATTACTATCATCATCAACAGGAGAAGAGACGCAGTCGCAGTAATTCAGCTTGTAGTGAGCTGGGGTTAGATTTTAGTAATTTGTCATCTCCTCCATCACCTGACATGCCAACCCGCTCAAGAACTCCAGACCCTTCAAAGGTAAAACAGAAGGAAAAGAAAGGTTTGCTAAGACGGTCTCTTACTCCAGAACCTCCAAAGTCAAAGTCAAAGGAAAGTAAGAAACCCATTGAACGATCCCAGACCCCAGAACCATGGCCTGTTTACCGACCTGCAGCACGACGAAGACCTAACCAGCTCATGCTTAATATTCCTGGGAACAATAATGTTAGACTGCAGGAGGGAGAGAGGCCAGTCTCTTCATCTTATCTTACAGCATCATTCAATAATGAAAAGTCTCATGTTAAGTCTGATACCAATCCAGCCATTGACCATGAAGATGATGACAGCTCCAGTTGTGGTAGCCATAGCAGCAGCAGTGTTGACAGTAATGCAGAAAGTGACGATTATGGCTGGGAGCAATCATCATCTTTTTTAAAGCCAGAAATTAACACAATAGGTAAAGAGTACAGAAATCATTCACCCGCAAGATCTCCACGTAATTCACATTCTCCCTTGCTGTTTTTAGATACAAAGAGCCCATTGTCAAAGTCTCCACATAACTGTAGTATCAAGGTTCCAATAACTCTTAGCCTTAGTCTTAATTGTGACTCCAGGTCTCCCAGAAATAGCCGTTCTCCGCTCGACTCTAGAAAGAGTTTACCCACTCAGCCTTACAGTGTCCAGACTTCAAAGTTAAGGCCAGGACAGTATACACTAAGTATAAGTACTAATACTAACCTTTCAAAAAGTAGCAGCTCTCTAGAAAAAAATTCTCAAACTGCTCAGTTACATAGAGAAAAAAGATGTAAGAGTAAAATTGATATTGATACGGATTCTCAGAAAATGATTAAAGGTATTGATGATGACACCTGTTGGGCAAGCTTCTGGGGAGATGACCCAGATGGGAATATCTTCAAGAGAAGCAGAGTAGCTAATAATGGAACAGGAAGAAGAGCCTCTGCTGGTGGGGAATTGGAGAAAACATCCTCAGTTGAGAAACTATACTCCATCTATGACCAGATCATTAAAGAAGGTAAGTAAATTAAGTCTTGTACTATGTTTTAGGACAATATTGGGGTATATTTGTTGATATACATTATACTTTTATAACACAGTACCTGTACTGTACAGGTATAAGTTAAATGTTTTGTGTTTAGTACAGGGGGCTTGGGAACGCCCACGGATATGAACGAGGTTAAACTTGAAATTTACATTATTTTATTTACCTGGTGACTTAATTTTTATTTTCATTTTCTGTATTTTGTCATTCTATTTCTTTTGTATTACATTAAGTGATTTTAGATGTATATAAGGACTTAGGCTATGATATAGTGGGATTTTAAACGTTATTCTGTAAGTATGGTATGCACATAGCATGTGTTCCGACTTATGTACAAATCCGACTTAACAACATCCTCAGGAACGGAACCCTTTCATAACCCAGGGACCCCCTGTACTAGTGTGTGTATCAGTATGGGTGATTTAAATGATATTATTATCGTTTCGGTCATCCAGAGAATTTTATGATTTTAGGCTATCACCGTCCAAGCGAGGGTGAGGTTAGGTTGAAATTATGTTTTTCCGATGGTTTTTGATGTGTTTTGAAGGATTCTGACTTACTTCCAAATAGGTGGATGACCGAAACGATAATTTTACTGATTTCAATTACATTAATGCTAAAGAGGTCTTGCTACTTCATGGCTGCCTGGGACATTTGGAACTTTCAAATTGTGCTGTCCTTTTCAAAATACACACAACACTTCGCTACACAAGCAGTCTTTGTTATTTGCTCAAAACTCAATAAGACAGTTGGAGTACAGGGTGTATGTACAGTACAGTAATCATTAAGCCATCAGCCCAGACCCCAGGAACCCTTGACTTTAGTGATTATTAAAGCTCCACTACATATAGCCAAGGGGTACAGTATTTGGAAGCCAAGGCTCTACAGTCATGCCTTCACATGCAGTAAAGGAAGGAGAACCTGCGGGATTTTGTGAGTGGCACTACCCAATGGGGGATGTATAGGGGGTACTGTACTGTAGTCCCCTCCTGGAGTTGGTCCGTTAATTTATTATTATTTTTTTTTAAGTCTTCAGGATTTAAATGGGAATCAGAGGAGGAACATAACAGGGTGGTGTTTTCTTCTCTCATGTGGTAGTCTTGTATGGTAGCTGTGTCTTGTGATTTTGTTCTCTGAAAAGTTTCGTACAAGTACAGTAGTAGTACAGTATAGGGGAAAGTTTGTCGATAGGTCGTGGGTATGCATTGCGTTTGTCATTTCTTACGCACAAGATGGTATCGAAATAGGCATGTTACAGCTATGTCCTTTTTTTTTTTTATGTGAAGAACTAGGGACAAAAAGGTAAATAGGAAAATGGCTTTTCCTTCACCCTTTTTTTCCGTAGTGGCTAGATAATTCGGCCACCTGTCCTTATTTTACCACCAAGATAACCTGTGTGGCTGACCATGATGACAAGTAATCTGCTCAGGTTCTGGTGTGAAGTAACTTCTTACCTTATTGTCCAAGAAAGGATAGCCTTGACAATAATTGTTTAAGAGGTGGCCTATTAATTACAGTACCTGTACCATATTGTATATAGGTTAGTCCTGTTAAGGTCTCCAGGGTCTAGAGTGACCAATAGCATGTGCACATTACTGTGGTCGGCTTTTTAGTGAAGGGAGTGTGGTCCTAAGTACATTTAGATGTACAGTATAGTGAGTTCTGCTATAACGCGTGCTTTGACAACGCGAATTGGCTCTAATGCGATTTATGAATAGAGGAACGATATTTGTATAATGCGAACGCTTGTTTGCTGTAATGCGATTTTTGCTTACAATTTTTCCAATTTTGTGGTATTAACTGTGAATATGGTAAAGAAGAATATCTCCAAGAAGCGTTCTGGTGATCGCATTCCCAGTGATGATTGTAAAAGAAAGGCTATAACCCTTGAAGAGAAGCTCGATGTTATCTACCTCAAAATCACCCTTCTCCCCCATCAAGTTACGTATATTCATATTTTTTCAAGGTAAAGTGTTACATTTACTGTATGATTTCATTATTAGATATGAATGTAACATTTCTTTAAACTGTGCTATCCTTTGTGTTAGGCTAACTACTAAATTTTTTTCGATTTCGAGTAGTAATCCGCACCTAACCCTATTTTCTCCATAAACCCTGTTATTTCTATTACGCGAATGTCTATAACACGATGATTTACAAGAACACAACTATCGCGTTATAGCAGAACTGACTGTACTGCGTATCTTTAAGAAATGGAAAATAGTGATTCTGACAGCCCCTGTGACTCCCTTAAGTATCAGTGACAGTTTACATTAAGAGGAAGCACAGTCGTGAACAATATAATTCGGCTACATTTATCATGTTGTATGACTTGTGATCTTTAAGTGTTAGTGGGTTTTTTTTGGGGGTGAGTTTTTTCAGTCTCAGTAAATGTTAGGAACAGGTCAGCTAAATATCATTTGTCATAATCTTCTGTAAAGGCATAGCTAGTGTAAGCCATCCAGAGTGGTTTAGTAACTTAAAAGAATAAAATTACACATAAAAAGGAAGAATATTGAGGAACAGTGTAGGAGCTAACTGTTAGGAGACCAGACATCCCTATGCTTATTGGATGTTAAGCCACTATGACTAATCTTAATAAAGAAGGATGATTATCATATGATTCTATTGAGATAGGTTGACCCTGTAACGCATAAAGTACATGTAGCTGTGATTTTAGAATTCAGTGATATTCAGCTCTTCAGGTAGCTAGGCTTTCAAATAGCGAGATCATTTCCAATTCTAGCTTTATGAATCTCCTGGCAATTATAGCCCCCAAAGTGTCCACCTGAATTTTGCCCCTCGGCCTAACCAGCCTGAAGTTGTACCGCTCCAGAATTATAGGGGAGGGGCTATTATTTAGGTGATCCATAAAGGCTAAAATTGCAAATGGTCTCATTTGTGATCTTGACTAGTGTTAGACATGAGAATTATCTCAAAGAACAGTATACTTATGCAAGTACAGTACAGTTTGCAATGCTGGCTTGCCTTTTGTTTATACCCGGTACATTTGTATTTGAATACATTATTGTATAATTTCACACAGTAAGCAATTTTATTGCAGTACGGGGGGCCCCCCAAATTCGCGGGGTTATGTTCTCAAAATGACCGCGAATCGCCAAATCAGCGAATAGCGTTTACGGATCGGGGAGGGGGGATTGCTTTTTTACTTGTGTACAAAGAAATGTGTTTGCCCTTAGGCAAACGAATGGCTCCCTGTCCCAGCCACGAAAATGCCAGCAACTTTAAAACTACCCACAGACATTCTTGGGTACATCCAAGGTGTCATCCGCGAATAATAGAGGACCGCGAAATAAAAATCCTTGAACTTGGGAGGGGGGCCCTGTACAGTACAGTATAACAATACAGTACAGTACTTTGCCTTTACAGAAATATTCATTTACTGTACAGTGCAATTTTTGCTGTAAATGGGTACCTAAGTTTGTAATTTGGGAAAGTAAATGGGGTCTAGTGCAGTACTGGCCTTGCTACCTCCTTGTGTACAGAAGGCTTAGTATACAGTGTGCTGTATCCACTCTGTCCCTAATGGGCAGTCGTGCATATGGGACCCTCTTTTACTCTTTTACAATTTATGCGTACATGTAAAGATATACAGGTAGTTATGGTACTGTAGCTATTTGCAACATTTAAAATTGTGATTCCAATAAACTAGTGTTTACAGATTACAGTATTTCTTACATGAATATACAGTAGCTATACAGTACATGTATTTTTAATTAAAAGAACCAGTGTTGGAAGTGTTGAAAAAGGACATTTAATTCAGTAAGAAACAGCAAGTAGATCTTGGGTTTTGTGCCTTTGGTAAATAGAAAATAGTGACTGAGCTCTGTCTAGTATTAGCAGGGATGAACTAATGAATGCCGCTGAGCTTGAGCGTTGACTACTGTATGTGCTGTGGTTTGTTCCTGCAAAAATCAGAAATAGTTCAGTTATAGTTTTGTCAAGTGCTTGAGGTGCCAATAAAAGTTTCCTCCTGTATTGTAATGTGAAAATGAACTACACCAACAGCTAGAGCCTCAGATAACATTGCTTCATGCTGTTAGGATGCATTTCTTACTTGTGTATGTACAGTGCAATAATTTGAAGTTCTGTGTCAAAGTGTTATGTCGTTGTTTGGGGATTACTGTATAAAGGTAAAAAGCTGTCGTCGACACAAGCATAAACAGCAGTTAATATTTGTTGAATTTCGTATTTATCTCTGTTTTCATTGTGGAAATACTGTATACTGTCTAAACTCTAAAACTTAGACATAAATCATCAAATTACATAAACAAGTAAGAAATGTCCCTCAGAACATGAGTGAGGTAAAGTATTGAGGTTTATTGAGGCTCTTCTTATTGGGTAGATTGTTTTTACATTTCTGGAGAACTGTCACTTACAGCATTCTCATCAAGAGTTGCAGGTAATATTAAACATGAACCTCTGAGGATTTGGATAGTGAAACCTTTAGTAACCAGGCAACCCTGGGGACTGGGGAGTGTTGCCAGAGTACACGACACTGCAGGTGCAGATGTACTCCTATAAGGTGATATGGGGAACACTTTTGAATGATGATTTTTAATACTTTATACTGTAACAGTACAGTATCTATATAGTATGGTACTAAACATTATTTTTGTTTTGCTGTGTAAACTTAAAAAAAAAATTGAAAATAGACTGTTAATCGTCAAAGATAAAGTAGTATGGTATGTAATTTGACATCAGTAATTTAGACAATGATATTATGAATACCCCCAGCTGAAGTACTGTATGAATAGTGTTACTTGGAGAAGAAGATTTTAAACTTTTTTTAAACTACGTACCCACTGTACAGACACCTTACATTCTCTAGATTTCATGAAGTTTTCTTAAAGTATCCTGTACATTACTGTACAGTACTGTATATCTGAATAATGTGGATGCATTGTATGAGCAGAATTGTGGATGTTACAAGAAAGTACAGAAAATATTCAGGTCAAATATCTGGCAGTGAGAGTAGGTAGAAGTCTCAGGTGTGGTGCAGTAGGTACGGTACCAACAGATCACCTCCTCATTATTTAGGCTAATAAAGCTTCTATATTAACTTGGAGTACCTGGTCTTATAGAGATGACAGTACAGGTGTGTAGTAAACAATGGAAAGTACAGTATATAGCATGCTCTTCACTAGTCTTGAGTGTCTAATTCCTGATTAGATAACGACTCTCCTTGTACTCTCAGCAATAAATGAGCAGTGTAGTGTCTGTTTACTAACAACTTGCTGAAGGGTTGGAGTAACCCACTATCTGATGAATGCGTTCCTAGCCAGCCAATATGCTTAGTAGCCCCCCCCTCCCCCCCAAGCATACAAGACTTTTCCATTAATGGAATTACCTACTGTTTTGTAAATTCTTCTGTTGAACATAACAGAATGGTTTAGTCTACTGTTGTCACCCACTTAGAGGAACCATCAGAATTAAAATTTGCCAATGAGAAATCTTCTCCATCAATCTGTGTAGTCTGACATACAGTATGTATAAATGTCAGATTTTATAATGTTGTCCAGTAATGGGAGTCAGCAGGGGTAAAATATACTAACTTTTCCAATATAGAAAAATATTGTTCCAATTATCTGGTATGTGCCAGTCAGAGGTTACAGCTAAATGATCTGTGCTAAGCTGTATACACATTAAGCTGCACATGTGCTGATTAGTTCATGCAAGTAGGAGGTTTCATGATCAGTTCAACAGAGAAACCTAAGGCATAGTGTCTCTAAGAGAGCTCTTTTCATATAGTAAGAGGACCCAATAAAAAGCACTGTGTTTTGGATTTATGTAATGAGTATCAGACATGCATAAAACACTGCCACAAAAGAAAAAAAGATTGGCTGAGAAGGTTACAAGGGTTGACTGCTCATACTGTATACAAATTGTAGACTGTGCATGTACTGTACAGGAGGACCCTGAAATAATGTAATGTACATTGGGATTTGAGACCAAATTCGTGTGAATTAAAACATGATGACATTAAGCAGGGAATCTCCCATATAAGAATAGTACTGTACATGTAAATACAGGGAGAAAGGGACAGTAAGAGCATTTATGTCGCCTATGCGACACAAAGGGGGACATTTTCTCCCATAAGATATACTGTACAGTATAATGAAATATGGTAGGAAGAGGGACTGTATTTTTAAGTTGTTTTCTACTTGTATAGAAAAAGAATTTGTGAACTTATTAAGCTATGACACAAACAGTAAAGCAATTTTGTCTAAATACTGTACTGTTCAAGCATTTTTGGTGTAAAAGAGCACATCATTTTAAAAAGATTTAACCTTAACCTCTAACCTATTAGTACCGTACTGTATACAGGTACTGTATTTGTTTATATTACCTTGAGGAGTGAATGAGTGAACCATATTTATTACACTTTGTAACATGCAACTTAATATCCAGTGTAATACTGTACAGTACTCTACTGTACTTGTCCACTTTTTCTTCCCCTCGCTACCTAAATTTGCATCATGCTTCCCTGACTTTATTTAACAATTGCAAGGGTAAATCCAGATATAGCGAGACAGAACACATTGGGTGCAAGATTCAAGTTCCCCCAAAAAACAACGCACCGACATTACTGCTGGGAATTTTTATGTTGCGTTCATCAATTAGTCAACGACACCAGTGCAAAACAATGTACAGTATAGTGGGACGACTTATAACAGGGACTCCCTATATAGTACAGTATGTTTATTTATGATATTACAATATTTACCCCTAGGCTATACTAAATGTATACAGCACTATGTGTATATATATATATATATATATATATATATATATATATATATATATATATATATATATATATATATATATATATATATATATATATATATATATATATATATATATATATATATATATTCCTGGTACTGTATATATTAATTATGTTGGCACATACACACATAAAGAGATCGTGGGGGGTATATTAGATTTTCTGTTCTGTGATTCAATAGATGGTGCCACACGGCCATTACCAAGACCTCGCTATAATACAGTTTCTCAAGTACAATACTGGTACTGTATTGTTGTTAATAAATAAACAGCCTTACATAACATCTTAGAACATATAAAAGTGCAGTATAAAGAATCGACACTTACAAAACAATGAAACACGGTTCACAAGTGTTACAGGATGTTGATGCATTTTTTGGGGGGAAATTACATGATGTGAGTAGACTTGTTTACTAGAAAATGATAATATAGCCAGGCAGGTGCTGATGCTGTTGATTCTTAGCATTAAACATAAAAGGGTTACTCCAGGTGTATACTGTACAGCATCAGATTTGGGAATAATAAAAAACTATAAATAAAGTTTTTATTACAGGGGTTAAAAGTGGTTTAGGTTGAAAATGTACTGGTATCTTTGTTAAAATTTACCGTTGAGATACAGTTCTGTATTAATTGTGTGCTTATATAATCTGGTCTTAAAGTTTATTAACAGAATTTGATCTTCACATTATTGATATAAATTACACTTTGCTTTGAATAAGACAAAAAGTTTAGTAGACCGGCTATTATTGAAACATATCCCTAGGCCAGAGGATTGCCAGGAAGTGTTGGAAGGAACCCAGCAAAGTCACTTTACAACAGCAAGTTTTGGGGTGCAGTGTACAGTAACTTAGCATGAATATTTTCCTCTATGTTTATTCATCATTAGATTACGGAAATATTGTAAAGGTGACTTGTGTAGATCATTCTTAAGCTCTTGTTAGTAGTCCAAGACACAGGCCTAATCCATGCCATTGTAAACTTTGGATCACTTAATAACAGAAACAGTCAATCACTGTCAAGAGATGAGGAAGAGCTGGCTTGGGGAGAATATTAATCAAGTCATATACAGTACAGTATTGGGGTATTTTAGTACTATTGTACAAGATATTTATTCCAAATTTGGGGCTTTGTTATGGAATGCAACTATTGTATCATAAAAGAATATGTTTATTACAGTAGGAAGAGTGAAGGAATGGTAACGAAAGAAGGGAGAGAGTGTGTATGTGTGTGTGTGCACGTGCTCTTGATTTCAGCCATTTTTCGCTAAGTGGGAAAAGGATTAAAAAATCAATTTTATATTACAGTATGCTGTATATACATTGTATATGTACACACACACACACACACCTAAGCTTTTCTTACTTTTGAAATCGTTAGCAACTAAGACAACTTCTGTAGAGTGTAGTCGTTGCTAAGGAAGCCAAAAGTAGGAGAAACTATATTGACATGTTAGTGCATAATAACAGAGTTTTATCACAACATAGTGTGGCTTAATATTGTAGTACTGTTAAAGATGAGCTTTCAAGGTAAATATCTGACAATTGTTTATCATTGCAAGGTGGAGGAAAACAAAAGATGTTCCCATTAGCCATCCACACCTGTCTTACAATTGTTCTGTATTTCAGGCCAATTGCGACGTATGTCAAGTGAAACTGACAGGAGACGTCATGGCAGTGGGACATTACAACCAACATATATTCGAGGAGAAATGGACCCCACTCAAGCAGCCATGCTATTCCGTGATTCTCGAGGGGTAAGTCAATGATGATGTATTTATTGTAGAACTTTCCTAGTTCTTCAAAAATATACGATACTTTGTATTTGCATGAGTTAACACAAGATTTAGATTTTTGTTTTTTCAAAATTTGTTGGAAAATAGATTGGGCTGCTACCATACTGCACTAGTACCACCATTAGGGGAGGTGCAGTGAGAGATAAATTAATTAATACAAGTTAGTGGTCTGCCATTCTACAAACAGGTTGGCCTGAATCAATGTTCCCTCTCAGCTGTGTGGCTTTACACATTTGTTTTTTCTTGCAGTCCATAATGTCAGCAACAATGGTTTCTATTTTTCATATTGAATAAACATCTTAAGCAGTGCACCTAGGTAATAATTCTTTGTTTTTATATTGTTATACTATACTTTTGTATATCTGTGGTAACTAACTTTAAAACAAATACATTACTCGCTTTTTTGTTTCTACTAGTGGCACACATCTACGCATTGTCTTGATATTGGTGCACAAAACAAAATTTATTCTGCACTCAGAAGCAAAACTTTTTAGGGAATCTTGGCATGAAGGATAAGAAATAATATAGAATATAATCATCACTGCCAACTTGACTTGGTTGGGAGGGGGGGGGATATCTAGAGCATGCCATTTAACACTTGTACAGTATATGCTGAAAGGACTGGTGCAGTTAAGTGCACTTCTTCAATGTGTGTATGTATTTACTCTTTTTTCTGGTCGCCTTCCATTATTTATTAGAAGTGATTGACCTTTTAGAGAGTAAAAAAAAGCAATGCACCAATAGTTATGTACTTGTATATAGTATAAAAAACACAAACATGCTTCACCATTGCTTTCCACACAACAGAGCTCTGCATCTATCTTCCTCCATCTGTTATTCCTTTACCACTTATCAAATCTGACATAAAACATCTTGTTTCCTCCTAAATACAGATACAGGTACTGCATTGACCTTTTCCTCTCGTCTTTCTTCTTCATTGTAGGGAGCCACATCTTAGTTAAGGGCCATTTCTTTTCCCTATGAGAAAAGAGATACACTAAAAAAAAACCCAGACAATAAAGGACAACTACTTCATATTGCTTCCAGTTACGTGTGTTGTTCTTTTCTTGATGATGTTCTTTTCTTATCATGGTATCCAGTCAGGGATTTATTTGGTCCATTGTTGGTCAGTTTTTCATGATATCTTGCTTGCCAATTACCATAGTACTTCCTCAGTCCATCTAGTATCCAGGGTAAATAGACATATCTTAAATCTCATAGATTATTAGGTTCTAATATGCCAGTCCTGATCTCAATAAATTACCATAAAAAAATGTATGCACTTCTTACAAAAGCCATCCATTCCACAGTTTAAAACCACAAAGTAATTCAAACTATATTCTACATGAATTATAACACCGCTAGGTAGAAACACATTCGGGCTTCAAATAATGTTGTTTTCCATGACTAGACTTTGTTGTTATGTAATAAATAAATGGTGAATATTGTTTACAACTACCAAGAGAAAAGCTTATGACTATTGATGTTTAGAAATTTCTCTAACATACAAATACTGGACTGTAGTAACATTCATGTGTACTACATTACTTTTGGTCTATGTATATTGGAACTCCTTTTATCTAAGAGGCCAAAATTCACAGAAGGTTCTGCGTGCTGAACATAAGTGAGCTGACAACATACTGATGATTTCAGTAGACATCACTATGCTCGATCAATGCTATACCCAACCCTGTTATGCAGATCACATCATGTGCTTCTGGCTTGTTTTGCTTGAATTTGTTTGTGCCTTTAGCAAGGATTTGTGAGTAAGTTTTATAATCAGTTACAAGATATCCTATTCTGTGAAATGTTCCTTCAAAGCAGATGGTTCATTGAGAGGAATGTTGTCAAGAAAACCTACAGTACATAAGCAGTGGAAACAAAAATAGAGCTAGAATTTAGACAGTGTTGATATAGCATTAAAAAAAAAACTTGCCAAAACATCTCTCTTCACCATCTACCGTACAGTATTTGGTATTCCAGTTTTTAGAAAGGCTACCATTCCCAGAGTGAGCTTAAACTCCGGTGCTAATATCAAACTGCTGTCATTGTAAATGTGCCTGTAATGCAGGGACTAATGCCTGAATTATTTATGACGGCAGATGACATGAACCACCAGACTTAAATGAGTTCGTCTAACCCAACTATCTTTTGTGTGTTATTATTGTAATTTTTATACAATAATTAAAATGTACATAAAATGTCAATGTACATTATAGTGTTTACATATTATCCATTTAAAAGGAATGTAACACTCAGTAGTTCATCCATACTCTCAATCTCTCAAGTGTGACTACTACTGTACCTCCTTGAAAGTATAGAACAACCTTGACAACATAACACATCCTTGATATAGTCTTACTTTCACAGAGAACCATTTCCCATCTCAATGACTTTGTTTAATATATGCTTCAGTCTCTCTATACTGTACTCCTGATCATCACTTATCCCATACGTTTTCTCATCTTGCTTTTCTCTATTCAATGATATTGTTTTAAATGCCACAAACATATTCTTCCCACTCTTTAGTCTTCACTTTTCTGCATCTACAGTCTTCTTTCCATGTCACATTTGCCAATTTTTACTTCAGTTTTCAATGACGATTTTCCATATACATTCCTAGGTATATGTAACAACCTTATTCCTTCATAGTTTTCGTGTTCATAATAAACACCTTCCCTTTGTACATTGGAACTGTACTGTATACATTCTTTACCATTCTTTTGTTATTCTTGTAAATTTTTTTGAAAATATTACCTGTACTTAATTTTCCAAACACATCAAGCCATTTTAATTTGATTTTGATTGGCTCACACCAGGCACCCTAAATGTGTATATCCTTCGCCTCTTATTTGGACATTTGTTAAGCTGTGAAGCACTACTTTTGTTGTGGTCATTCATATTTATTCATGCCCTTTACTTGCACAAGTCACCTGGTATGTATGTATTTGTAACCAGGCTGTTCAGATTAGCAGTGCCTGGCAACCTGGGAATGTCCAGACTAGGGTCATGCAAGGGATTTTTTCATGTCCATGTGCCTGGCACTTGCCCGAAGAACAAGTTAATATTTTGAAAGGAAAATGCAAGTACCGAGACAGGAATTTGTCAGGTGGTGCATGACCCCACCTCACCGTACATGTTTAACCTTGTGTCAGATGCAGGTAATTAAATCTATATTAAGCTGCCAACAAGTCAGTCAGTGTCAAGTTGTCAACATTTCAAAGGAACCACTAAACCAAGTGGTATATGTGAGGTGACAGGAGTTATGACATGACATGACAAGTGTTATCACAATTGACACCCAATTATTGGGAGGTGAGAGTGGTAGTAAGGGTAGGTGATCACACTATGCAAGCCCTGCAAGTGTGAGGTGAGGTGACAGGAGTTATGACATCACATGACAAGAGCTACCACCACAACACTATTTAGATGGACACAGGTGATTTATGAGTTGATACACACCATAAGTCTGAATGTTTTAAGTACACCCCAGTAGTTCTTTTTGTTTGTTTTTTCCTAGTTAACTTATAGTACTGCAATAATATTCCATCCATGTCATTAACAGGGGCAGCATCAATTTCTTCTATGCCCTGATTCTACACCACATATAACAAATTGCTCATAGTTGTTGCACCCTTAGAGTAAGAGTAATTCATACTCTGCATATTTGTAATATACTTGATTCATCTTGTGTATGGCTCACAATGTTGTGGTACAGTACTTGTAACTCCTGTTTGTTGCCATGGTTGATTGAGATCTAGTTCTGCTTGAAGTCAGTTGATATATATATATATATATATATATATATATATATATATATATATATATTTACAGCTTTTATATATTATCTTATAAAAGATTAATTGATATAAACTTTTTGGTATTTTTTATGGCCTTATTTTATTACTAGAAGTACAGTGCAACAATAAGATTCTTTGATTTTATAACACTTTTCTTGGTGTAATACACTTTAGGACAGATGTGTAAGATCTCTCATGAATCCTTCCCCTTCTTTTATGATATACAGTACAGTAGTATATGGTTTTTTCATCCTCGTGGTCTGTATGTGCTTCCTCTTCTAGAAGACTATAGGTCAGTACTTCCTAGATGTTCCTGGTCCTTTAACATATCCTCACTGTGTCATTTGTTTACTTCAGTATAAAACAACTAAACTTATGACAATCAAGTATTTTTGTAGCAGTTGATGATGTTAATGTTTTGCTTGTTTAGTTCTTATCATATAAAAGACAGTCAAATAACCTGACACCATTTCTTGGTGGCCACATTGTGCACCAGTGAAGTTTATTGGGTTGGAATATCGATTTCTCCTTCAAACGGGATTGGACATCAAGAGATTTGTTTCACCTTTCCTCTGTAACTAAGGCCCATAATGAGTTTTCACAGAAGCAAATAATTTCTATCTAAAGCAGAAGGCTAATTAAACTATTGCCTCATCAGCAGTGAGCACCCATCACTTGGGACCACAACAATAAACAATTATTTAACCCCAGTCATTTTACTGCTGGATCTTGATGTACATAATGTTCTGGCTAAAGTAGTTCCAGATGAAAGCAGATATAGGTTTTAGTATATATTTGAGCACTGGTGAAGGTTTATTATGGTGAGGCCACATAGATCCTACATTTTATAAGTTCAGGCAGTTTTCATGGAGGGAAAATACTGCTCTCTAACTTCATTAAAAAAAAAGTTGTATGTTGTACTGTTCATTTTTAACCTACTGCAATTGATTGATCTACAAGTAGCCAATTTTTAATCCATATATACATCGTGAGGGAATTCATTTTCACTATAAGTAACTCGGCCTTTCCTCACAAAGCAGAATTTTATACACTGGGATATCTGAGCAGTTCCTGATTGGTTGGGTTTGTTTTTTAAAGATGGAGGCCAGCTTTAATGTTTCAGAAATGACTGGAGTTTATTGTGTGGGAGAAGACCTGCGCATGATATCTCCTTTCCTGGAGTTTTTATATGTTATTAATTTTTCTACAAAAGGAAATTGGAGAAACTCCCAAGGGGCTTGTGTGACAATGAGATGGTTTCTGAGTTGCTTTAATATTGTATTAAATATGTAGTGTTAGTACTTTTGTAAACTTTATTGTATAAGATTGAGCCTATACAGTACTGCATACCATATAATGGTTACCCTTTGTGTTTGAGGCTTGGTGGCCCCAAGAACATCTTGGTGGAAATTTACTGAAGGTGTAGCTGTTACCAACATAACCATACTCTAAAGTTACACCCTGTGTGACAAAGTATCAAGGAGTAACCCAGTAAGACCATACAACTTTGCCAACTGCAGTAGCTAACTCTTACCCCAGAAAATGGTGTACCTGTATGTAGATGGTTGATGTGCATATTTCCAAGCTGTGCTGCTTTGGGGACATTTGGCTGAGTTAATAGTTCTTTCTTGTCTAATTATTCATAGCCGAGGCAATATGTCATCTGCAGAGGTCTTTTTGTTTTATTTACATGATAATATTATTTAACAAAGTCTAAAAGGGATTAGTAGATAAAACTTTATTTATTTATTTTATTTTTTTATTGTTATTGATTGAGAGTACGTACAGTAAATTAATACGGGTCAGTGTGGAGATTACGGATTAATTTTTATATTGTGTTTGCAAGATGGTGATTTGAGTAAAGTATGCTAACATATTTTCTTATTGTCACAGCCTTTTCCTGACACTTTCTACAATATGTCTAGCACCATTTCCTAATCATTTTTCCTCTTTCTATGATGTTTCACAACTCCTTGATCCACCCTATACATGTGTGAGAGAGAGACAGGTGTACAGATAATAAGAGATAAGATTATAAAAAGTATGCTATGTTTCCTTGCTGTTTTGTTCCCATAGAAATATATCTTGACTCACAGTAATTAATTAAAAAATTTCTTGTTCACGTACGCCTTAGGTTTGTTGTAATACATAAGAAGAAAAAATTTTCAAAGCGTATTTCTAAAAAGTCTATGACTATTCCTCTAATTGAATCATCTGGCATTATTATCTAAATAAAATTTTAAAGTGATGTCCCTTTAGTGAAGTGGTTAAAAATACATTAGGCATCGAGTCATGACATGTAAAAGTCTAACCAAAATTATTTATTTTTCAGCTACCACATGCAGACCCCTTCTTGGAGAACATTAGTAGGAGTGACTTAGGTAAGTACAGTAACAGTTACACATCTTTTATGCTGTTTGTTCTGCTGGCAAAAATAAATGAAGGTCAACTTTATACTGTACCAACTGGTGTGCCATGTTTATCATACCTCTGACTTACATAAGGTGCTCTGTGTCCATGACTCACTTATATAACCTTCTACATTCCCTTGGGTTGATTGCCTTTTTTTTTCGAACTTCTGTCATATGTATGTTTCTTGTTCTGTCATTCAGATGTTTTATGAGAATTTTTGATGCAGCAGAATTTAGAGATTGTTGCCTCTGAAAGATTTAAACTGTGAGTTACTATATAGCCAGTTGTTCCTTTGAAACTCATTTTGATGAATTCTCTGCCTGTAGGTGGTAGAGTAGAGTTACTCCTGGTCACCAAACCTATTTTCATTAGTAAAATATCTTGACGTTGATTTGTCTCAGTTTTTATACTTGAGCGATAAAAGTTGTGGGGTGTTATTTATTGCTGTTACTACTTACCGTGATAGGGATCTCAGTTTATATTTGCTTAAGGGCCAGTTACACACAGCTTGTTGACAAAAGATCCATTTGTAACAGCAAATACAAACAACCAGACTACTGTGACCAATTTGACCTGAAGGTGCAAAGGCATCTGTAACACACACACACAGCCCTTAGTAAAAATTATCTTAGAGAGCTGGAACCTGATTTGTGGAAATTTCCATTATTTATATCCCACCCCCAAAAGTTATGGGCATATTCCACCCTTCATCAATCTTGGCAGGCAACTCAAGCATCATCCTCTTTCACTTGTTTTCCTTAACATGAGTTTGACTAGATGAATTTGGATGTTACTTTAGATATGGATGTCTTTTGGGTCTTGGTGTCAAAAGATTAAAGGTCAAAGACTTACGATCTTTCCACGTTTCTTTGTTGGCACTGTGGTGGGAAGTAGCATTTGTGTTGCTCTTATTTTCTCTTGACTCTGTACTACTTTTTGTGCCCCAACTTGCTAGGCGTATACGTTATAGTATTTAGGTCATGCATTTACTTTATGTACTATATGCATGCACAGTACTGTATGTTCATGTGTTCAGATCAACAGTTCTTAACCTGAGGCCCATGTAAACTTGAGAAAAGTAGTCAACACATATTTGATTCAGATATATGTTGTGATGATCTCTCCTCCCCCTCCTCCACATACCTAGAATTGTTGTCAGTTCCTCTGTCTGTCCATCCTTCCCTGCAGCGGACTTGTTAACAGGACGTTTTGAGAACAAATTGAAGTAAATCGACTGCTTCCTTATGTGGGAATCTTGAATGAGTTGACGACAATCGGTGTTTTCCCATCCTTGCTTTACGTAGTTATGGTCCTCTTGGTGTTGTCTCATACAGTGTCCAGACCCATTGATTTAGGCTGTGCATAGCTTTTATCAACACTTAGTCAGAAACTGAATCACTGAAAATTTTTAATAAATCTTTTTAAAGCCTTTATGTCATAGATAGTTGATGATGCATCATAATATTCTCTCATCAAAACATTCTGCTATTCATCATTTTTCTATCATTTACAAATGTCTGATATCTGATTACATTATTGTTAACAAATTCTCATTCTTCACGCCCTTGCTGATAGAACGAGTTTCTGTTGTTTTCCCATGTACTAATGTGAAGTCATCTCTGCAGTAGGTAGATTATACAGTACTGTATTTGAATTTTGTTAGTGCAACTTCTTTTATTGGCAAGATTTCACAAATACTGGAGAAAGACTTCTGGCTGTGTTTACCACCAGAGTAAACAGTTGTGTTAAGCTAGAGCGTTCCATGACTTGCCAGGTAAAGTTAGATTAGAACACAGTTTCTTAAACATGAATCTGTATTGGTGTTCTCGAAAATTCCAGTTTCTTGAGAATTCAGGTTCAACTCTTAAACAGCTGCCATCATCAGTGAAAGTTAGCGGTTGGGACAGAAACCATAACGGGGGACATTTCATGGTCCTTGTGGGTTTTTTTGGGGGGTCAAGTACCAAATACCAGTGAGGTTAAGCATGGTGAAAAGATGAAGTATAAATTTAAGGTAAACTGATGTAAGGCACCTGAAAAATACATATTGTGGGGATTTAAAGATGGAGGGAGATGAGCAGTTTTTTTATATTTATTATTATTTTTTTCCCAGGAATCGGTTATTTTGCAAAATGACCAGCATGCATATTGGTAATTTTGCAAAATAACTTACAAACAGACAACCTAAACTAACCTAACCTTATGGTTAGGACAGCACATAGTCCAAAGTTAAAAAAGAAAAAAAAAAAAGAAAAAACAGGACCACTTAACTGTGTATCAAGCTACACGAGCATCCTAACTTAACCTAACCTAACCTTATTCAACCATAAGGTTAGGTTAGTTTAGGTTATCTGTTTGCAAGATATTTTGCAAAATTACCAATATGCATGCCGGTCATTTTGCAAAATAACTGATTCTGCAAAAAAAAAACATTTAGCATTTATAAAAGAAAAATACAGTAGAAGATTAGAAAAGCATATTAGGGAGGAAATTGAATGATGCAGTTTTACTAAGGAATCAAAATCAGATCAAGGGCTGTAATAATGAAAAAATAATTACTTGGCTAATGGAAGTAAATTCAAGTAAGACATGAAAAAAATGAGGTATACAGAGGTGTAGAGAGAAGGGAAACAGTGCTGAGGAAGGGGTGAGAGTATTTGCAAAGAACAGAGTGGCAATGACAGTAAGTGAAGGTTGGAAGACTGTAGGCTATGGTGCATTACAGAGTTCCACACTGAAAACACACACACACACACACACACACACACACACACACACACACACACACACACACTGGAAGCCCTCCTAGGATGGGTTACTTTTGGTTTTGTTTTATTTTATGTGGTGTTTATTTATGATATATTGCCAGATGGAAAACATATCAAATGATTAAGTGAAGCAGTGGTTATGCTGAATAAAAATAGTAAAAAGTAATACAGGAGTTATGCAATCAACTTAGTATTATGGAACACCGACATGATAATGTAAAACATATTCCAGAACCTACTGCAGGCAGGAGTAAGAAGGATTGTTAATATGAAGAGAATGGATTTTTAAGCTTGTACAGTATTTTCAAAGTAAACAAGGAGCTATTGTCACCCCCCTGGCATCGGCATTAATCAGTACAGTACAGTAATTCCGTGTTTTTTGCGCCGTTTTGACCATTCACGTTTTTTTTTACTAAAAAATTATATATATATACTATATATATATAATTCCACTGTGCGGTGCGGCAAACAGACGCCACCCTTTCCCGCCTCAGACACCCGCTGCTCCGAGAAGCCTCAGTGCACACGTGCCTACCGCACTGTGAACGCTACTGTGACTGTGTGAGGGCGGGCAGATGCCGGGACAGCAGGGAGAGGCTGGCAATGCGGGTGTTGCCGACCTCAGCGTAATAAAAAAAAAAATTTGTATGTAACAGTGTTTACGTTTTTCCATTATTATACTACAATATGATTAGCTTCAAATAATGATATTTGTAAATGCCGGTACAGTGCATCAGTGACCAGTGTGACCACTGGGCCATGAGTGGAGAGCATGGCGTGGTTAAGTGCATGACCTACCTGAGCTGTTTGGTGGCCACAGGTTCAGTGATTCCTAAAAGAGTATTCGTGGTTTTGGCTTTTCGCGGAGGTTTCAAGAACATAATTCCCCCGAAAAACACGGGATTACTGTATTATCGTTGTTGTTATTTGGTTCTTTCCTTCTCACCCAGATGCTATTTTAGTCTCTTGGTTGGGAGCCTTTTGCTGTATCCTCTCCAAGCAGCAGTCTTGACATAGGTCTTCAGCTGTTCTAAAATTCATCCCCTGTTCCTGACACATTCCTCTTATTTCCATCAATCTGAGTAAGTTTAGTGTTTGGCTCAGCAACACAGGAGTACTGTTTTTAAATCCAGTCACAGGTTGTGGTGACTAATTTTAGATTTGAGGGAAAATTTCATATGTTGCCATCATTTATTTTTTTTATTTTTTTATTTTTTTTAAAGAGAGAGGGGAAGTTGAAACAAGTGAACAGAAAACAAGTTTATGAAGTCATTGCTTCCTTAAGTGTGAATAAATATTAATGAATACTGTTAAGAATTCTACATTGGCAGGACCCTCGCATGTCAATGTGTGTTAGTGTGTGTGTTTGTGTAAGAAGTTTGAAGTAAATGCAGGAATGTTTTGTCACTGGCTAGGTGATATGTTAATGGGTTAGACAGCTCGTTGGATGGCAGTGAGGAGCAGAGGTAATGCCACTTAAGTCATGGTTGCTGATAAATGGCAGCTGTCTCATTATTTTGGTGCATTTTGTTAGCTGAGTTAAGAAAACAAGTTAGAACTAATGATATGAATGCAGACTGTAAGAGGAAAAGTTGAGAAAGAAACTTTTTCCATTTTCAACATAAGCAGCTCAGTCACTTACAAAATAAAAAAATGCTATTTCTCTTACTCACTGACTTCAAAAACTTAGTTCTATTTGGACACATCGTTGTACGAGTGTCAATATTGTACTTTTTTTACCGTTAGACTAGTGTAAGTTTCACAAAACATCGAGATCCCAAAGGGTGTCTAAAATTACAAACAAAAGACGGAGTTACTGTCTTGGTGTTGTCTGAAATTTAAACATTTTTATCCACATTATTTTAAATTTGCAGGACAAACGTATGTTTAACTTGGCTGCTCTAATTATACTTTTTCAAGGAACCCTGTGTAAACCAGCAAGCATATGTTTACTATCTCCCTAGGTTATTTCTGTACTACTGTAATAGTGAATAGAGATTCTTCCTCAAACAGCTTACATTGTCATAATCAGGTGTCAAAGACTCAACACCTGTTCCCAAACATAAACAGAATACAGTATTCTTTTCTGCTCAGCAGTTTGACACACACTTTGGGAGAGTTGCCAACTACAGTACTTTCATTCTTAAGAAGCCAGAATGTAATAGAAAAGACAAATGGTTTTAGTTAGGGAGTACAGTAGTAGTAGCTAGGAAACAAAGAAAGGATATACAGTAGAAGTTTGTCAGTAATGTTTGTTGGCTAGTGTTAGTGGTAATATACAGTTTTTGTTAGTTGAGTATTTACTGTGTGTGACTTAAAAGGCATAAAGAAGATGACCATTAGAGAGACATTGTTAGTAGAGGAATTGTTCTTTTTTAACAGTCATATCAGTGGTTCACACATGGCAAGATAGTGTTTTTGGATCCTGTGTTTGTAAAGGAGACATATACAGTGTGTGTCTTCGGGCCCAAAAATCAGTGCCCTGCCAACTTTAAATTCCTAAGATAAGACGTCAACTTACGGTTTGGCTTTACACTGATTATTTGCCTCGGACATTCTTTAAGCTTCTATTGTTAAACGTATGCCCCCAAAACCACTATCAACTTTGAACCCCCTGAACTGGCACCTTAAGATTTCTTGGTAATTAGTTCTCTCATGGGTTCTGTCAAGGTGCAAAGACCAACAAACCTTCCACACCAGGAGTAAACAGTTTTTTGTTGATATGTATGAACTCCTATTAAATGGCGACTACTTGTATTTGGGTCACAGGAAAGCATTGAGGTTCTTAAGAGGGTTTTGTGAGTGATGGCTTGTGAAGTACAATGCATGTGTTAGAAGAAGAGTTATTGTACATTACTAGGATAGAAATGACATACCGGGTAATACACTTTTAGGGGTCATTGTCTAATTAAGTTTTTAAAACCCACTGATGTCTTTTCTAAAAGAGATAACTTTTTATTACAACTTATTAGAAATTAGTTCATATTTATAGCAAAATCCATTTCATTTAAAGTCATTTTTAATGTACTGTAGCTAAATTATACCTTAACTAGGTTAGGTGTTTTGGGGGTTCATAATGTTGCTCTTAATTTTCTGTTTGTAATACTATTTGCAAGATCATTACTGTATACAGTACAGACAAGTTTGAATTTTCAAGGAAAAAAGAAAGCGTTTATAAATTACAGTGAACTCTCACTTTACGCAGTCAATTGAACCCACGGCGGCCCTCGTAAAGTGAGAAACGCGTAAAGTGAACAACATAACATATGGGATTAATTGAAATAGAGACCGGGCCGACCCCCAAACTCCACTTTTTCAGACACAATACCTACGTTGTAGTAAAAATAACTTCTTAATTTTATGATGGTATGCACACACAATTAATAATTAAGAGAAATATCAATAATATTAGGTTTTTTAACACTTACATTAGTAGAAAAGATGGCTGGGCACACGGGGATGGGGGGTTGGTTTCGAGGCAGAGGGCAGATTATTGGCCCTCACCTGTATCACTTGTATCAATTGTATCACTATCCACCACAGAGGCTTGCAGGGCCTCTTTGTCAAACCCCTCAAAGTCCATATCCTCACTATCATTATCACTGACTTGGGCCGGCTGTGGCGGGTGAAGAACTCGGTAATGTTTTGATGACTGGGCGACCTTGTGCGCACCCTGCTCGCGCCGCTCTCCGCGTAAAAGGGTACACACACCACGGACAGTGAGCATTCCGTGTTCGGCAGGGTACCGCGTAAACGCGTAAAGTGGGGCCGCGTAAAGCGAGGGTTGACTGTATTGTTATTTTCCCCAAAAAATTGTATGACATTATAATACAGTACTTGTGGTCATGTTTTGAGTGTCCTCCTTACTGAAGAACTCGGCCAACAGTTAGAAGCACATGCAATGGATGTCCATCCCACTGCCTTCTTTAAACCCAGATTAAGTTCAATAAGTTCATAATTTAAGGCTCATAAAGACTTTAAAGACAGCCTTGTCATCAGAATTTTGCTGTATATAATGGTTTCTTGAAAAATAAAGGGGAAGGGCAAGTTCATGAAGGTAGAGGAGCCAAACTTGAAAAAATGTAATGATTTCAGAGGTTTTGAAGACATCTGGGGGAAAATTTTATTGCTCCTGTACTTATATTTGAAAGTAATAAAGTGAAGGGTAGCAGTGGAGATTGATGAAATTAGGGTTGGTGATGGTAGCATGATATAAGAAGTGACGAGTACAGGACCGGTAAGCTATATTGTGGTGAGGAAAGGTTGTAATGGTGCTAGTACAGTCAAGTTGTAAGAAAGGGTTGTAATAGTGATGGTAGGCACGTTAGGGAACAGGTGTTTTGGGTTGAGTTAGGTACTATACTGTTAAGCAAAATAGGTAAAGATTTTGTCTGGGTAATTTTTATTTTATTTTTTTATATATAGAAGTTTGGGTAGAAATAGATATTAAAGATGGAAAGTTGATAGTTGTTATCAGTGAACAAATTAGGGGTGAGAAGTTGTGGTAAGGGTCGAGCTTGCTGATAATGATAATATTTGGATTTGATTCCTTAATTTGGGTTCCTGATTTTTTTTTTTTTTTTATATACATATTACAGCCATATGTAACTTGAATTTTGTTACCTAGTGGTTTTCAATCAAGTGAAGATTTATTTTAGTGAAAATGGAAAAGTTTATAAAAAATGAAAGCACTGAGTGAGGGTATCTGAAAGTGAGGGAGATTTGGCAGCCTGGCTGAGCCGACCTCTCAGTGGACTATTTTAGTCCCACCTGTTTTGGATGCGTTGTTGGCCGAGTCTTCAGCTTCATAGGTACGAGATTTGGACATGGATTCCATTTTTCTCCTTTCTTATTATACCTGGAAATTGTTGCTAAGCATCATACACATTAGATGGATAAATTTGATTTTTGTGTTATTATTTGTGTTATTGTTATATAAAACTATCAATAGGTCTGGTTTTTGTTGAGGTAATTTTTATAGTTTATTAAACAGCTTTCTGCTAAATTCTTACTTTTGTAAAATAAAGGGAAGATGTTAATAAAAAGGCCAAGGTGTAAGCAAGGGCAGATGGTGGCAGGTGCCAGAAGGTTCAGATAGAGAGAGCCAGCCAGTATGTTGGCACAAGTGGTGGCAGTGGCTGCCTTACTCCTGCTCCTCCTCGCAACCCAGACTCAGCTGGCTCTCTTCACATAAACAAGACCACATAAACTCATTGTCTCAGTTGCACAAGTTAATTACATTCAAGTGAAATAGTTCACACCACTTCACCACCAGGAGGATAACCAACCAAATTCAGTAGTGAACAAAAGACCTAAAGTTGGGTTGCATGATTGACCTGAACTGTAGTAAGCCTAAGAAACAACTTGGCCTGGACTGAACTTTAAGGAATATTCAAGGTGGGATATACCTTATCCTCAAGAAAATTGTGTGTGAAATCACAAATATCATGTGGTATGATGCATCTTGACAATGGATAGATTGATGATAATTGAAGTTCTGGGAAGAAATATAGACAGGATGTGTTCATGTTGAAGTACTGTAATTGTGTACTGGAGAGCTGGAAGTGAGAACAAAAACTGTAAATAGTTTAAGCCTTTGTGAAAATTTTTGTAAATATAATAAATTATCCTGTGTCTGTTTGTAACTTGAGAAGGAAAAGCAATATGAATGTCGTCTCTAAAGTCATTAAAGATATACATATAATAAATAGCAATATAAAAATGTTTGAGGAGTCGAGCAACTGAATAACAAGGCGAAAGCTTCGAGAACCCATTGATCTTTTAGGCGGACGCTCCTGGCAGTGGTGTGTATAGTAAAGTCTTGATTATTTAATCACAATGTCAATTTGCCTTTACACATACAGTAACTATTTGTCAGCAGACTTTGAAGATGATGAGGCGGTTTATCCCCTCTCTAAAATCTCTGTATTTGAACCCGTCTGCAAAGCTGATACTGATGAACTTCTCAGCATCATTAAAGGTAAATTAAGTTACCCTGTGAAATGATAGTACAGTAGTGAAGAATTACTGAAGGTAATGAACTAATTTATAGATAGAATGAAAAATATTAATGAATGCAAAACAAAACTTATTGTAATCAGTATATCTTTTAAGGCACAATATCTACTGATGTCTATAGCCAAATTAAATAAATAAATGGATATAAATTACTATCATAATATGGTACTGTATTTGATTTTTTTTTTTTTTTTAACTTCTCTTTATGACTGTCATTTTACATTCCTGTGTTATCAGTAATTGTATTTAGTAATCTTTTATAGATTTTATTCAGTATTTGAGCTGTGCTTCAGGGAGTCACTACTTGTACTTACTTGCTGGGATAGGGGTTGTCGTACATTCTCAAAATTCAACAATTCACGGTCCTTGTGCTTAACATTGAATGGTTACTGTTTAGCTTTCTCTCCTCTGCTGTCAAGTGTTGATATTTCTGATAGCATTTCCATTCTAACTTCAGGTTTGATTAAAGCAAGTTAGGGGTAAATTAGGTAATTTTTTTTAGTATATTATAGAGACTGCCTGCCCATCCTGTTGGATAATGAGATGTGAAGTTGTGATGGAAAGGATTTGGAATTTGTGTTAGAGGCAGTTCAAGTAAGACTGCTGTGACAGGAAAAGATGTAGTCATTCACTGTACTGTAAACTATAACAGCTACACTTAGTAAATACAGAACTTATAGTTCTAAAATAATACTGCATGTAGTTGTGGACAAAAAAAAAATCAGCAGGGACAGAGGAAAGTGGTTTATGGGAGGATATGGGCAGGTGGGGACTTGGTAACATCTAATGAAGGTGGTGATTAAAATTGCAGTTTTCTTTCCACGCCACAAATTTATTTTTTAAATTGTGTGGTGGGTGTAGCTCACACTCCCTCCCTGCCGAATTCCCTTTGTTTGCAAACTGTACGTGACAGAATTTGTACAGTATAATGGATGTAACAACAGGCTTACAGTATTCATTTTTATCCCTCCCAACCTTAAAAGAGTGGAGGAATATGGAAAAATGATGTTTGTGTGATTGGAAATTTTGTTCGGATCAAACTCCAAAATAATAAGAGGTTGGAAATTTTTGGCCTTAGAGAAATGTATTCACACTGCTTTACATACCCTGTATTTTTTGTGGAGATCACGAGAATGCTTATAATGCAACCATAATATTGTCTTTACTTGCTGGTGTGTGAGGTCTCCTCTGAGTAAGGACAATGTTGATGTTGCAATACAAACATTCAATAATTTCCACAAAAATCTTAGGCAGGATTTTTATTTTATTTTATTCATTTTTTTATTCCCCCCTCCATGTGTGCATGCTTACACACATGTATACAATTAGGAATTTTGCTATTTTAAATTTAAAAGTCAATGTAAACATTTTTTATGGAGATTTCATGATTTCCTACGGAACTACAATTTCCGTAAAATGGGGCTGAATTTTTTTATATACTGTACGGTATATGATCATGGTGCTGGAGGTGTTTGTTGCTAAATCTGGGAATATTGAACACGTATATGCCACTTTCGAATTATGCCCCATGAAGTGTGATGAAGTTGATACTGAGCAGACATACGTACTGTAATTTGTGTTGGGGTAGGAAGAGAGAGGCTGCCATTTCAACAGTGTTCTCATTACCAACACTCCTAGAATGTTTGTGATTTGATCATATTAAAATGTTTACAGCTCCATGGCTTATTTAAAATATTATGTGATATTGTGGCACGGTTGAAGTAGCCATTTGTTCCACCTGAAGCAGTGAACTTGTACAATTTTGCATGTTGCCCTCTGCTGTAATGGAGAGCTGATAAGTGGAGAACCTCGAGCAGAAGACAGTGTGTAGGTCTCATTTGTTTATTATTTTCATGGTAATTTTTCAGCTGAGGGGATGTGAGTCTTTGCATTCTTTCTTAGTACTGTACTGTATGTTGTGTTATCGGATAAACAAGGAACATCTGGATCACATCATTCCACAACTTGGCTTGTCACTCACTTTGTACTGTAGCCAAAGATCAGGTGGACCAAGCCACAAAGTCTTGGTAGTGATGTGAATGTAGTTGTAGATCTTGTGTGTGTGTGAATGACTTACAAAGGTGTGGGAGTAAATACAGTATATATCGACAAATGTTTATGATTGAAAATGGGTTTGACTTATACAGTATACTCTCAATTTAATAGAATCCAGTATAACGAATTCTTGATTTAGCAGAAAAAAATGTTTCCATTATTTTTCACTTGATTTAATAGAATCCAGTATAACGACCTCTTGATTTAGCAGAATTTTTCCGTTATTTTTCACTTGATTTAGTGAACTAGTTCGTGAAATCGAGGTTAATTCCATTAATACGCTCACACCTACGGAGACACCTCAAACACATATGTACATAGAAGCATTACTAGGGGGTTTTGTGTTTCTTTTAATTTTTTTTCTAGAATTTCCAAACCTTTTCCAATTGATAGCTGCACTCTTTTGACTTTTCCCCCACACCAGTTCCTTTCTGAGACTTCCGAGAGACTTTTGGCTTGATGTCTAAGCACAGTAGTGAGTTGACCGAGAGGTAGCAGTGAACAACACATGCAGTGATGGCAGGACACAGACTAAGAGAATATATACAAACACCACATGCCAAGCAGTGGATTGGCACAGAATTTAACAGAATCATGCTTGATTTAGTGAACAAAATCGCTAAAGCGAGCGAAAATAATGGAATTTCGATTTAGCGGAAATTTTTATTTAATGGAAAGGGGTGGTTCGAATTAGTTCATTGAATTGAGAAAAATACTAAGGTGGACACATCAAATGACAGTGTCACGGTTCTTACATGTTAGTGCAATGAATCCTACTTTACAAAACATTTTTTTTTTCTAATTGTTTATCTCTTTTTAACACACTAACATTGTTATTGTTTATAAATTGCCTGTGTTGTAACTTGTGAAAAATGCCTGAACCCAAAATGTCAGGTTTTCTCATCCCACTCATACAGGATTTAAAATGTGTGGTGTCTTGTCTCTTGGACTCTTAAAATTTACTTGTCTTTTTGTATCAGAATTTATTTAAACTTATTGAAAATCTTTATATGAATGATTGATGTCCTTGTCACAAGATGGTTCCTTTCCGTTAGTTTTTGGCCGAGTCTTGGTCTTTTAAATTCATTTTAATCCCAGCCAGAAGTCATCATTTATTTAGGCCCACGTTTCTGTGTTGTGAGGCCAGCAGCGCCTTGATGTACCACAAAGACACTGTATTAAACTTAAAGACAGTTAGATTGTGTATCATGACTATTAACTCTTCGCTAAGTGTCATGAGATCAAGATGATGATAATAATAATATCTGGTCTTTTGTTTCTCAAAAGTGTCAGTTCTTAAAACTTCACTAGCACTCAAAACACTGCCAAGTCAAGTATCTGAGAAGAAAAGGAAATACAGTATAATACTACAAAAAAAATCACAAAAAGTGATAGTTGGATTTGTATCCATTCATATACCCTTAAGTTGTAACACTTCCTAAACCCTGTATCCTCTTCAGGGTCAAAAGTTTTCTGAAAAAGAAAGGTCTTAAGTTGTTTCTTGGCCTCCACAGAAGTCAGCTGCTTCATGGATGCAGGCAACCAATTGTACAGTCTTGGTGCGATATAGGAAATGTCATTGAGTGTTTTATCCTAGACTACAGTACCTAAAATTCCAAGTAGAAATCACAGTTATTCATCCTCTACGATTCCTCTGTTGTTTTGTTAAGGGTATGTGAGACTACAGGTGATAAGGGAAGAAACTATCCACTGAGCTCTAGCCCACATTTAGGCCAGTAAAGATGCTTTGACCCTGAGTTACATCATAAATATCTCTTTCTCTCTCCCTTTCTTGTTCTCATGGTAATTTCCAGTGTCTGATTTAGTGTTTTATTAGAACCCAGATATGTGTAATAATCATTGCTGCTCCTCAAGTTTTTAGTCCTCTGGAAACAGAGGGAGATAAGGAGGAATTCTTACTGAATAAGCCTCTAGCCATCAAGTCAGATTAGTCATCCCCCCCTCTCTCTCTTTCTTCATCTTTCTCCAGTTTTGAGTCCGGGGTATTGTAGAGCTCAAGGTTGGATTTCCAGAAACTGGGTTGTCTCTTAATAAGTTTAAACATCAGTCACAAGTTTCCTTTTTGTCCCATAGAGATTCTTTTGTAAAACATTATGACTTTCTTACAGGCCTACCTTAAGTTTACATTAGACCAATTAAGTTAAATTCTGTTGCATCATCTTCCGTGATGGATTTCCAGGTGAATCATATCTACTATACTAAATTAGCACCCTTTATGTATGGTTTTGCTTGTGATAAACCCTCTTGTGCAAGTAAGTTTTTAAGTTTCCACACTTGCAGTCTGGGAATCTATATTCTGTGGGCAATTTATCACTGGCTCCATAAATGTTTTGGCTTTAACGTAAGCAGAGGGGAAAAACGGGAATAAGACTTTTTTCACTCTGTATAAAGAAAAAAAAAAGGTGTTACTAACATTACATCAGTTATTTTCTCACAAACGTACCAAAGTATTATCATAGTTTTAGAAGGGAAAATTTATGAGTTTTCCAATAGTTGCTCTTAAATTTTTATACAACAAATAGTGGGAAGGGTGGGAGAAGAGTTAGAGGGACACATGAGCTACCAGCACAGCTGACAGGAGGAGATTGATGGACAGTGGAACTCCACACATGAGAAATTGATAGTTATCTTGTTTTTTTATTAAATTACGCAATTAGTGTCACCGCTGCAAAAATTTTACCCAATGATTTTATATGATTCACCTCAAAATGCTTGAGTGTTAATTACAGTGTATACCAATATTACAAGCACTTTGAATGACAAGCTTAAACACGGAGCATCAATATTCCACACATCCCCAATGTGTAAGTGGTCTGACCAACACAGCCAGGCTATACACTGAGTTTTAATATGAAGCTCAACATTTATTAATATTTTATTTTTTACACTACTTTATTCCCAAATAATATAAGTAATAAATGTGTTATTTAGTAAAATTATACTTATTCTTTTTTCATTATTAATGTATAATGAGATTTTATGATGAGAATTTGTTAAGCATCTGGTTGGTGTACAAAAAAAAAATCTAATAAAAAATCAAGCGGATTTTTTTACATAGAGACCTAACATTTTGGTGCAAGAATGTAGAAACCTTAAAGAGTTAGCTAAACATTTTTGTTTTGACTATTATACATTATTTGTATCTATCTTTCTTGCAGAGGAGGATGAAACGCAAATTTTTGTGAAATTCTTTGAGTTCCATCACACGTATGACCTCATTCCCATCAGTGCCAAACTCGTGGTTTTTGACACCAGGCTCCAGGTTAAGAAGGTGAGATTCCTACTTTCATCTTGATAATTCTCTCTAGTTTGATAAGAAAGACTTGCTGTGAAGATGGTGTCAGTAAGGGGAGTGTAGTACTTGAATTTGTAACTAACCATTGACTCTATGACTTTTCATATATTGTTGTAATAGAAAAAAGCCCCAGGATCTAGAGTAGTAAAGCAAAGTATATGACTTGGGGTCCCTCTCAGTGGGGCATTACTGTAATGCACATATTTTTACTATCTAAGTGGAAGTGATTGATCACATATTTGTTACAGGCCTTCTTTGCACTGGTGTATAATGGAGTACGAGCTGCCCCGGTCTGGGATTCTGGACGACAACAATTTGTGGGAATGCTCACAATCACAGACTTCATCCGCATTCTTCAGAATTTCTATAACTCACCCAATCGTAAAATGGAAGAGCTAGAGGACCATCGGCTTGAAACTTGGCGCAGTAAGTATAAAGTTAAGCTTTACTTTCTCTACCCTGGCTGTAGTATGCAGAGGAACTATATTACCTTGCTCCTGCCATCCATTTTAAAGATAGGGAAAGAAAAATTAGTAAAACTTAAATTAACATGGCCATTCAGTAGGTTTAAGGTTTTTAACCATTGCAAAATAGAAAGCAGGTGTGAGTACTATTAGTATGTTTCTTCCATGTTGTGAAAACCTGTATTCACAAACATCTAGACCATTTTGTCATTGATATGGGGGAATGAAGGTCTACTGTAAGAAAAGTTAGGGTTGAAATGGAAATTGTGAGTAACCCACCCAAGCTTTATAGTAAAACCCAACGTAAGATCTAATTTGATGATAACATACACTAGGAGCAAAATATTTTTCAATAAATAGTGTAAGCCTTAGAAAAATATATGTTTTACATTTAAAAATTTTAAAATTGGTATGCAAGCACATTAATCCTTGAATATCTGCATAAATTCATATCCTGTTTCTTTTTTGCGAGTACAGCACAGTATTTATAAACTTTAACTTTTCCAGCCGTGTTGGAGGATGAAGTACGGCCATTGATCAGCATTCGACCAGACGAGTCTCTGTATGTTGCAATACGATCTCTCATCCATCATAAAATTCACCGTCTCCCTGTTATTGATCCCGCCACTGGCAATGTTCTGTATATTGTCACACACAAGCGCATTCTCAAGTTCCTTTACTTATATGTAAGTATATTTGCACTCATTTTTAAACAAATATTATTTCTCCTTACTCAATATTCCACCATATATATATACATGTATGTATGTATGTATATATATATATATATATATATATATATATATATATATATATATATATATATATATATATATATATATATATATATATATATATATATATATATATATTAATTATATAAAGTCTTTCCTACAATACTAGTACAAGAATGAGCAAATGCATATCTCTGTAATAGATGTTCTGGAATGGTATTTTCTTTCTTAAACAAGGCCGCATATGTTTTATTCACATTAATTCACACAATATAGTGTCATCCATGTGCTGCACATCCTTCCCCCAAAACTATGCAATATTATCCTCTATAGTTGTTCACTGCTGTCCTCTGTCTTCTCTTACCACTCACATATAGAGCCAATATAATAATTCTAGCCTAATTCCACTTTTTATAAGGTTCTTTGTATATTACACATTTTTCATTGCAACCATGACCTCCTTACATACTAGTTAATAATGCCCAAATATCTGAAACACCACATTTTCCATCAAACTAACTCACATAAAAATACCCAAGCAAACCTGATTTTAACTGTAAAAGGTCTTAAAGTATACAAATATGTCCAACTAAACCAGCAGCAACTGCCCTGTACTGTCCTGGTGAGAAGCAGTGGCTGCATTAGAAAGTATGAATGTTGTTACCGAGATTTACTGAATATTTTATCAACACTACTACAATAGTATATCAAACATTATCAAACCCTAGAGAATTAAAGAATATCATCAAAATCATATTTACTATAAAAATGTCTTAAATGTGCGAGGCAATTGGTGATAGTAGTCTTATTCAGTGAGAGGGGAGCAGAATTAGTTCTATCATATTTTGTTTTCTGTACACCCCTGTATTTGCATTGCCAGGCCAAATACAAGCAGCATAAATCTTAGCTGTAATAACTACAAACTATGCATCTTCCATTATCACCTCTGTATTAACTCATTGTTAGATTAGGTTTTGGGTGAAAATTTTGAAATGGGCATTTTGGGTTTGAAATAAATCTCTGCTTTTAACCTAAGATATTATGAGAAAATAGGTCCAGTTTAGTGAGAATTCAATTAAGAAAGACTTTAAAAACACGCCTCTTGTTAACCCTTAAGAGTTGGCTAAGGATTTCCTACTGTGCCCTCGTTTACAAAAATGGAACACACAGACCATGGAATGTCCACTGACAATGGCTGCCATCCCTTCAGTTAAGTTTCATTGATTATGGCCACTGTTGAAGGGTTAAAGCACAATCATATTTTTTATAATTTCACAGGTACAATACTTTTAAAGGTTTTCTTTAAGTCCATAGTTCCCAAAGTATTTTACATTGGAAATTTGGAATTGAAGTGCTCAAGGTAATTTCTTGTGAAGTGGTGAAAATGTAGTTAGGCTTTTCTCTTTGTGAAACCACAAGTAAGAGAGAGGTCCTAAATATAGTGCATGGTTTGGTCTGTAAATACCATAGTTTTGGGGGCAGAAAAGTGTATTAATGTGATTTTGAAAGCAAATAGGGCCACATACACAGACCTTTGATTTGCTTCATCATCATTTTATGTAACTGATCACACTTGAATAATTTACATTTTCTTGTTTTTCTCTCCTTTACCATTTCCTCTGGTGGTTCATCCCGGCCCGCACATAGGATTAAAGGGGACATAAAAAAAAGAGACGTAGATTACATAATGGATATATCTTTATTTTTATTATCAAAACATTTTCAATCTCCAGGGCTTAAAACACCTTTCTAAATACAGTACACTATTTAGTTGAGAGAATTTATCATATATTGATGTATACTGTCCATATAATTTTAGAGATCTTTTCTCATCATTTACCTTTTTTTCCACAGATCAGTGAGCTGCCCAAGCCGTCCATCCTGCAGAAGCCTCTAAGGGACCTGGAAATCGGCACGTATAAAAACATAGAAACAGCAAGTCAGGATACGCTCATTATAGAAGCTCTTAACAAATTTGTGGAACACAGAATCTCTGCCTTGCCCATTGTAGATGCTGAAGGAAAACTGGTTGATATTTATGCCAAGTTTGATGTCATAGTGAGTATTGTGTGCATGTTCAAGAATCAGTATTTTCTTGTCACTGCTGAGGTTGCCTGTTAATAGGATAAATTGAGTTGGGTCATCAATTAGTTTATTTGTATATCATTGCTGTGAATGTAGTTAGACATAAGTGTTACGCTTGTCTTCCCATATACTGTACAATATACAGGTACTGTATATGTGTTAAGACTAGGCAGACTTTATCTTGATGTATGTATATGTACAGTACGGTATATCATTCTGGTGTAATGGTCAGCATACTTTCCTCGCAAGCAAGCAGACCCGGGTTCGATCCCTGGGCAGGGTGAAACTATGGGCAAGTTTCTTTACGCCATTTGCCTCTGTCTACCCACCAGTAATTGGGAACCTGGATGTTAATTGATTTGTAGATCGTATTCCGGGGTAATGGTTAGCCAGTGCAGTTGGCGAGTTGTCCGGTCTTCTTAGACTATTCCTTGACACCGAGTCATGCAACTCGTTAACTAGGGTATGGTTGTTGTGTTGGCGACAGCCTCTGCACCTTAAACAAGTTCACGCCTAGGTAGCCCTAGGGCCGGCCATCCGCGTTACACAAGGGGCAACCATTATATAATTCTGGTAAATTTTCTCTAATAGTATGATTGTTGGTATGTACAGAAACATAGAATATATAAAAATGTGTGTAAACTCGTACTAAAATGAAATTCCCTCCTTAGAAAACTATGGTTGGTACGTAGATAAGTACAGTACTCTATCAATGTTTGTATTCAACCATTTTCTTTGTCTTACAGAACCTTGCAGCAGAGGGAACATACAATAACCTAGATGTGACTCTACGCAAAGCTAACGAGTATCGCAATGAGTGGTTTGAGCAAGTTCATAGCTGCACATTGAACGAAACATTTGGAACCATTATGGAACGTATTGTTCGGGCAGAAGTACATCGTCTAGTGGTGGTAGATGAGATGGGTCGAGTTGTGGGTGTCATATCTCTCTCAGATATTCTCAAAGAACTTGTTCTCAAGCCCTGTAGTAAGTATTAATATGCAGTTCTGTACTTAATGTTGTACAGCTTACATTGCTTGGGGCATAAGGGTTAAGGATCAGACACAATTTAGCTAGAGTTTGTAAGGTTTGGTACATATGTTCACTGTATTTAGTTATTGTAAATGTACTAAGTTCATTGATAGACACCAGTACATTATCTCAGTAATTAAGCTATTGTTTCTATGTTACAGATGATGTTGAACCTAATAATTTGCAAGCAGCAAAGGTGAGTCAGATGGAGGAAGTACTGACTCACCCAGAATCAAACTTGTCTTCAAAATCCTCAGCTGATAGTTCTCAATCTGAAGTCAATGCAGTTCCTCCTGACTCAGCTCTAACAATTAATGGTGTTCATGTGGCAGAAAGTGATGAGAGCTTTGGTGAGAAATGGAGTAGTGATGATCGCTTAAGTCAAGCCTGTAGTACCAGTAGTGGACAGGCAGACAAGAGCTCTGCCAAGTCATTCCCGGCTGACAGCGAGGACGAAAACCGTTACTGTATAGAGAACACGGAAGATATGCCACCAGTGCCACAACCAGAGGTTATTCCCATCACAGGTTGAAAACACAGTTGAATGAAATATGTAAGTGGTAAGACTTTGACTATAATATATGCATTATTTACCACTAAAAAAACATGAATATGACAGATTATATGATTTGTTTACTGTTTCTATGAATAATAAAATTATTCACTATTTAAGCCACAACTTTTGAGGCCACAGTGGTCACTTCTCATAATTGATACCTTTGCAAATGGAAGTTATTTGTGATAGATACAGTTTGAATAGCACATCAGGTAATATATGCCTTTTTTTCCAGTCAAGTATGCATTCATGATCTCTTCCACATAGAATGCAAAGAAAGACAAAATTTGAAGTTGTCAGGTTAAGCAGTAACTATTTGTAGCGGCACATTAATATATTTAAATGAAATGTGATAAGCTGGCACTCTTAGGTAGCCAACCCCCTAGCCTAGCACCAGTTCTATTTCAATATTTGCAAAAGCATGTGCGGCAGTGCTTTTGAGAAATTAAAGATAAGAGGTAACACTGCTACATAGCTTCAAATTAATATTTTAAAAGAGGACTAAGTGTTACTGCACTGATTGTCCAGTTTAGTGCTTTCAGAGGTACTGTTGTCAGTTCTGCTAGTGCTTGTTCAATTGACTGTTTGGGAAACATTGTTGTGTAGCAAGTTATAAGTGAATGTGTCAGTTAAATTGGTCGAGTGTGTTTATATAATGATAAAGATATTTCATTTTGCAATCACCCTTAAACTTAGCTAAACTATAAGCATTAATTGGTGGTAATTGAAAAGTTAGTGATAAAATTTTGTGCTAAAGATTCACTTCAGTATTATTTTTATTCTTATACACATTTATGATTTGACCAGGAAATATGGTACAAGTGAAGATCATTTTCTGTAGCAATTGCTGCTGCATTGTCACCACTAAATACACATGAAACTATATCATCAAAGTCTTGGCTTGCTGACTAGGGCCCTGTCATAGCAGTACAGCCACTTTCATTTCAATGTCAGTGATATGTTAAGCCTCGCCCTGGGAACGGGAGGGTATTGTAATTGGGCTGTGTGTGCGTGTCCGCGAATATGTCTGCACCAGTGGGCGAGGGTTAGCATTGTACCAATGCGCTTGTTATAAACTTGTGGAAGGCTGTCTTTTTCAGGTACATGACAAACAAATAATCATATTATCTACACTGCTGTACAAATGGAGCCCTGGTTCAGCCACTTTCGTGATATGTTAAAAATGAATACTATTTTTTAAGGTGGGGGATTCCAATAGTGCAAAACTCCTTATAATTAAGTCTGGGCCTTATCTTCATTTTTACCACAAGGTCAGAAAGTTTTAATGGACTATTTCATAAGAGGATAGGATTTGATGTTTTGATGCCTACAGGAGTACTTAATAATGAAACTGTCCATAAGACTGTTATCCCTTGCTCAATACATGTATTAGGATTTTGGCAGCAAGGAAATGGGGATTAATTCACTGTTGAGAATTAAACCTATTCAAGTAGCACCCTTAACAAGAGGGAGAAGTTTAGGTACGTGCGTCAAAAAAAAAAAAATTATATATATTGTATATATATATATAATATGTGATTACACTGAACAAGAACTAATTATGGCAGTGCTAAATGCAACGAAAAAGTTCTATGTTCTATGACGTGACGTAAAAGTAGGGTGAAAAAGTGTGATTGTGGTTCTGCATTGGCATACTGGTATTTTAATGCACTTCCTTTTCTTGTTACTTGAGGGAGTCTTTAATGAGGTTCATCCTGTAGTACATCACTGTGGTTAAGAGCTGTGTTCATCCTCATTGTTTAACACAATTACTTGTTGTATTTTGTGCCTCATTGTAACTTTTTTATGAATTATTCATCCATTGTTTAGCTTGTAAATAATGAGTAATATTGATATACCAGTTAGTGACTCATCATGCCTTGTACATAACCATGTATTCCTTGACCCAAGTATAATAAATGATTTAATAATTATGATGTGTTGTGTTTCTTAGTCATTACTGCCTTTCAACTAACCATAAATTATTGGGTAGAGAATTTATGCATTACACAAGAAGTAATGATAAACTTGAGTAAAGTTAATGCAGTACAGGCATCCCCCAGGTTATGGAAATTCAAGCTTGGGTAAATTTTTTGGTTTTCAAATAAATTTGCAATATGGAAAAAAAAAATTTCAAGATTATAACATTTATTTTGTATGGATTTATCCGTGGTTGCTACAATGCGGTGGAGGATGGCGCACCAACAGTGCTCCGTTTAATTTCAAACCCCAGATTGTTCGGTTTTGCATCTGTGTTCAGGACTGTGTTACTGTGTACCCTTACACAAGACGAGTGGAAAGAGGCCATCACGTTCAAGTGAAAGCAGTGGTGCCAAAAGATTCTGCAAAGGCATTGCATTGGACATTAAACTTGATGTTTTAAGAAGGTAATTCTGATGTCACCACCTCATGCAGCACTCAACATCGTTTCTGGTGAGCTAATTTCAAGTAGTGTGTGCATTTATTACGGAATACATCATAACTAATCAATGTACAGTAGGCTCTCGCCAATAACGTTTAATAGGTGCCTGAAAAGTATTTAAATATTCCTCATGTTCTAACTAAATTAAGTAGGCCCCACGCTTAAACATTTATTTGCCTAAGACTGAAAAAGCAGTTATAAAGGCACCTATTAATCAAATTAATTGCAATCCATATTTTATGCCTAATATCATTTAATTTTGGCTAGCCTATGGAAATTTATAGCCTTTCATGTTATCATAAGCCATATACATAAGAAAACGTCAAACGAAAAAAAATTGCAAAAAAAAAACGGCTAATTTCCGCCAAAAAGGAAGGTCATATTCGGTCTCAGCACACATAAATACACTAGAAAAATATATTTTTAACTTGCTACAAGTGAACGGAGCTACAAGAAAAATTTACCGTTATTTCACTCGGGAACTTCAGGAAGTTAGTGAATCTATTAAGTTTCACAAAAGGTAAAATTTTAGTTCGGTCATCCCTGTATTTATATATCCAAATTATGTGATTTCCGATAGATATGAAGGTCCAAATCGTTCAAAACACATGAAAAACCATAAGAAAACATAGTTTGGATGTCTAACCTAACCTGATTCCCCCGATGATCAAAACTAAAATAATACCTCACAAAATTCCTAATTTATTGTATTTGTTTTTAACCTGTTTTCAAAGACCAACCATGATCAACTCAGTGGTGACTCCCAGGAATTTCTGTTATTGAGGGCTTGCTCAGGAATTTTGAAATTACGTGGCACATTTAAAACTGAGGTGTCATTATACTTCTACTTTTTTAATTTCAATGACTAATGAATTTAATATAAAATAAATGATTGTTATAATTTTAAAATATATTACTGACTAACCTTAATTAATTAGTTGAGTCAACCTGACATGGAGGCAAGGAACTGTCATCTGGTTATAGTATCTGGTCAGGGCCTGAGATAACAGCTGGAGTACTGTCACCCCATCTGGTCCCCGAGATATGCTCGGGACTGTCAGTTGGTTGAAAATGTTCAAAGGAGGGCCACCAAACTGGTGCCTGCACTTCGGCATCTCAGCTACCCTGAGAGATTGGAGCGCCTGAACTTGCCTAGCTTATACTACAGACGGGCAAGGGGGGACCTAGTTGAGGTTTATAAGCATCTCAGGGGCACTACTCAGTTGAGTGTCCTTACTTGGAGCTGGCGGACGCTCGCCCCACAAGGGGTCACAGCTCAAGATTGAAGAAGCCGCAAGTCCAGAAAACCGTGAGGGCAAACTTTTTCGGAGTGAGGGTTGTAAACTCTTGGAACAATCTACCAGAGAGTGTTGTGACGGCACCGAGTGTGAGCTCTTTCAAGAGAAGACTTGACCAACACTGGAGCGGGTTCAGGTACATTCAGGAGCCGGTGCATGCCCAGTATTTGCCAACAGTGCGTGACAGAGACGTGACCGATCGCCCAAGCGGCTAACAAGCCGATCAGTGGCGAAGAGGATAAAACAAAACAAAACAAAACAATCAACATAAAATTTAAAGTCTCTGTGGCACCTATGACACGACTTGGTTTCAGCTGGCACGGTGCCTTTCCAGCTTGCTTGCTAGTGAGCGCTCACTTTAAGTTATTTACAACTTCAGCGGTCACTGATGACACTATGAACTATCACTGTGTACACTGTATCTCCCTGTGAGTGGTGTATTATAAACACAGATTCAGTCCTTGAGAAAGCACACAAACAAAATAAAATTTAAAGTCTCTGTGGCACCTATGACACGAATAGGCTGGCAGTTGTCCTTACCAGCTCGATTGCCAATATGTATTCACTTTAAGTTATTATAGTCTCTTCTGCATTCACTGATGACAACTATGAACTGATTTAACTGAAGGCACAGTACTACACTCCCTGGTTGGCCTTTATCACAGCCGTGACCACAACACCCTAAAAAATAAAATAAAATAAAAGCTTTGTCATGTGGCAGTGATTGTGTGGTTATAGGCCTGTGACCCTGGCTGTACCTCCAACTCGGTGGAAATTGAGTTTTCAAAAATACAATCGTGTCTAGCATGAAAAGTCCGACATCGATTTACACTTTCACCTCACTAAGACGATCTTGACGAACTTATGTAATCACTGTCCAATTTCTGCCGCTCTACATCGAAGGCCCGGATGACCAACACGCTTTGTTACAGAGACGCAACACGACCCGCCCTCCCGCCATTTCTTTAAGTGAGTCGGTGTTGTAAATAAATTATTAGTTTATTATTTAAGGGAAGTACTTATCGATGTCACTGAAGGAAATTTAAATAAAATATATTGGTAAACAAAAATAAAAATTCTAATGTCGAATTTCATGTCTCCGTTCCTTTTATGAAGACTTAAATATATGCTTGTAAATGTTAACGTTATAGATTATTACAGTAGTAAGTGAATTAGGGGTCACCTGTTATTATCATACGTTTGCTTACGAACTAAGAGCAATGACGTTTATCGACCATAGCTTTTAAAGAGATGAAATCGATATTGAGTAGTAAGATCCAGTGTTCGTTTGTACATGTTGACATCTCTTTCTTGGTGATACTGTGTGCTAACTTCACCTTAGATCATACTTTGATATGAAATATAATTAATTTCTCATCAAATATTTAGAATTACTGAATTATAGAGGATTATATAAAAAATAAATTAATATACGAGTAGATGAAGTTTTGAATCACATGTTCCGGACACGAGGCAACGTGCGGCAGGGGTGCGCGAAACAAAACGACCTGTGTTAATAGTTCACCACGAAGAAGACTAACTAAACCATATATTTTTTCATGTGACACAAACCAACCGGAGTTATCCTAAAAGATATAAAATTATTATGGCATTATTAATTTAAGAATAGTAATAATAGCTTGTATATAGACCATCTGCTTTGAAAAGAAAATAATATTGGTTTTGAGGATCTCGTTCGTGGTGATTGAGTTAACACTGGCCAGACTGTGTGCGCACGCAGGGACACAGGAGCTAAACACTGGCACTGAGTGACAGTCGCCAGCTCGCAACCATGGCGTCTATAGTCTTAAAATCTCTATCTGTATTACTGGGTATATTCTTTATTTTTGTAGGCACAACGAAATTAACTCCACAGATCAGCAAGGAACTCCATAAAGACCTCGTAAGTATGGAAGAACAGGAATACTCGTGTTTATCTCTGGGTCACATCAACCATCTTTCCAAACTAGTGATTCTTATTGTAATTACAAAAGTCAAATGTACCAGGAAATAACTGTAAGGGATGTTTAGTTAGTATTTAACGAGTGTAGTGTGAGCAGTCTTTATTTTGAGTCTTCAGCTTACTTCTGTGGCCTACATAACACATCGTCGTGCTACCAGAGGCAAAACATGATGCTGCCGGCATGATCTCTCGAGCCAAGCTAACACGGTACTTACAGCTCCTGTATCTAAAATAAATCACCTTGATGTGAATATGACCTAAATGACACATATTTGGGGTTATTTTAAATGTATATAGTTATCAATTGAACAAGAACCTCGTTATAAACATCTCTGGCTCACATCTTCACACTTTTACTGATGCTGCAATCATTCTCACTATACACTGTACATTATTATAACGTGTAAGTTTATTTAATAAGTAGATTCGAAAATTACACTTATCACATTATTATTTTGTATTTTTACTAGTTCTACACAACAATGGCTTACAGTCATCTATATACACACAATTACATTATGATTTATATATATCAACATTTACCATAATACGCTGTCATATAGTGTATAACTATATATACCCACTTAGGGTTTAAATATAGGTGTCTCAGCTGTCATAAGTACTGACCACAAGTCTTACCATGGACAAATCGTTGCCTATTTACTACAACTAATAACAAAAATAAATTAGGACTACACAGACTTTGTACAGTACTTACACAACGGCCGTAGAAAAGAAATTGTACAGAATTTATCGCCAAAGAAGTTAAAAACACAATTGTTGTATCCGTGAGAGAAGCTGTGTAGGCGGTAACTTTACCTTTATACAGTACACCGTAGGTAGGTATACGGACATCTGAAGTGACATATATATTTGTGGGTGTAGTCAGATGTATATAGTATTTGTAGTTTGTATTAAATGTATATTGTCTACTACGTGTGTTAGTGTATGACCACATATGTGACTTTGTTTTACTACTAGACATGTGACTTTGTTTTCTACTGGAAATGTGACTGTCCTTGTTTACTACTAGACATGTGACTGTCTTTGTTTATGATTAGATATGTGACTGTCTTTGTTTACAACTAGACATGTGACTCTTTGTTTACTACTAGACATGTGACTTTGTTTACTACTAGAAATGTGACTGTCTTTGTTTACTACTAGATATGTGACTGTCTTTGTTTACGACTAGACATGTGACTGTCTTTGTTTACTACTAGACATGTGACTGTCTTTGTTTACTACTAGACATGTGACTGTCTTTGTTTACTACTAGACATGTGGCTGTCTTTGTTTACGACTAGACATGTGACTGTCTTTGTTTACTACTAGACATGTGACTGTCTTTGTTTACTACTAGACATGTGACTGTCTTTGTTTACTACTAGACATGTGGCTGTCTTTGTTTACTACTAGACATGTGACCTTGTGTTAAAATATTACCACACACGTGTACTACCACACACATATGACTTGGAGTATTTGTAAGAGTGTAGGTTGAATCTGTGAGAGTGGGCAGGGGGGCAGGGAGGGAAGATCGGTGTGAGGGAGAAGGGAGAGAGATTTGTTTGTGTAATGGTCACACCAGGTGGTTTCCGTCACTTACTTCAGTTATACTTGGCTTCACGGTAGCAAGACACAGAGGGTGGGAGTTGTGATGATTAAGGGAGGGAGGGAGGTGTGATGGTTAAGGGTGGGAGTGAAGTGTGGTGATTAAGGGAGGGAGGGAGGGAAGTGTGTTGATAATGTGTGTGTGTGTAAAGTTTAGGGGGATTGTCACCTTGGCCATCAGTGAGTCATCGCCTCCCTGTTTAATAATAGATCATGTCAACATCACCTCTAACACCTATGCCAACCCTCTGTTTATTTAGCATTACATAATTTATTTATATATATATATATATATATATATATATATATATATATATATATATATATATATATATATATATATATATATATATATATATACACACACAGTACTGTGGATATGTTTTGCCTTGAATATCCCATTTTCCAGAACTTCATAAGTCTCCCAGTTTTCCAGAACCTCATAAGTCTCCCATCTTCCAGAACCTCATAAGTCTTCCATCTTCCAGAACCTCATAAGTCTCCCATCTTCCAGAACCTCATAAGTCTCCCATCTTCCAGAACCTCATAAGTCTCCCATCTTCCAGAACCTCATAAGTCTCCCATCTTCCAGAACCTCATAAGTCTCCCATCTTCCAGAACCTCATAAGTCTCCCATCTTCCAGAACCTCATAAGTCCCCATCTTCCAGAACCTCATAAGTCTCCCATCTTCCAGAACCCCTGAGTAAATAAGTTATCATACATGCAGGAGAAGCTTAAGAGAACGCCGGTAGTCTGGTATTTGTTCATTAGTGTTCTTGGATCAGGCAGGGTACAAGGTTTAAATTGATGCTTCCCATTAATCATTGATCAGAATTTTTTTTAATAAATCTTACAAAGTTACACGTGTTATTGATGGGGTTTGTTCATTCACTTACACTTTCCCATGGTAATAAAATACGGTTCAGCTCTGTTGTGTTAGTTGAGACCATATGGGCAGAGAGGATGTCAAAAACTATTAAATGTAAATCAAAGACAATGCCCTCCAAGTACCTATATCAGTGACTCTGTGTAATGATAAGTTTTGTCTTTTCGCAGCGGAAAGAGTTTACCCGCTACAGCAAGGTTTTCCCATTGGCCCAGACACTCGAGTTCAAGATCCCCTCAAAGTGGTACCGACGAACTGTGGGTGGCCTCGAAGTGTTCTGTGGATTCTGTCTTACCTTCATCCCTTCCAGTAAGTAAAGTCATATTAATCTATAGCCAGTTGTGTTTCTTTTCTATTGTACAGTATTACCCTTCAGTAGGTTCTTTACATCTCTACTTTTCATGCAGCCAATACAAGGTAAAAAAAAATAATGAGTGAGTACAGTACAGTACTATAGACATGATTACCTGTTAGGGGCAGTATGGATACAGCACATATACCCGGTAACTTTACTGCTGGAGAAGTGAAAGCAGTCTAATGCAGTACACGCCACCCTGTCTCTACTTGTACCGGAACTTTGTCTTAGATGCTAGGATGATGACATAAGCTCTCTTCTTCTTTTATGTACTAGGTGATCTAAAAATAGTTTGATACTGAAAACTGTACTTATACAGTCTCACCCAATTTGTGATCCATAACACTGGTTTCCCAAAACTTACATCTTAGGCGGACTCGGAAATGGTTCAGGTGTTTGAGTGGACAGTTTGCTACCAGTAACTCCTTCCATTTAATTGTTAGAAACAGAGCTGATGCTGTTTCCTTTATACAGTAGTTCCTGTTCAGATTATCACTGCCTGTGTCTTGACATGTAAATACTGTAATGACGAGCAAATACAGCCCCAGCATAGGTACAGTATATCTATCTCACATGCTAATACCTTTACATTTATGCTCTTAATTGGCGAAATATATGGGGAACTGCAAACGTTGGCCTTTCATAGTACAGTATTGTGTATGGAGACGTTTGAAACAGAAAGTCAGAAAAAATACAGATTTCTGAACTTCAAGATGTTGATTAAGGAATATGTTATCTAATTTATTTTGTGTGTACAGTATAACCAGAACCTCAATAATTTTATGATTAACTTTTAACAAGATATCAGAGACATCCTTAGAAATCTTTGAAAAGTGTCAATCCCTTGCATGGTACAAGTACCAGAACATGGAAGTGATGCTCAAGATCACAGTCCACCTAAGTAATGTTTCTTAAAATTATTTTACAATCTAATAGAATTTTTAAGTATTATGGGATAAATTTGATCATGTACGAAAACTTAATTTGCTGGCGAAAATTCCATTTATGTCAGCACCTCCGTGTTCTAGATGTGTAGGGAAGACCATCATCAAGTGGGCCACAGGACCTTCACACTGATGAATGAACACACATGGACAGCCATTTGTAACCCAAGAACAAGATAAATTGACCTTAAACTGTATCCATCCATCTATCAACCTTACTAAATGAGCTTGAGAACAGGTTATGAATAATTTCTTGTACGTTTATCATCACTCTTGGCAAACGCCAGAGGCAAGTGAATTATGGGTGGTCCAGGCTTTGTATAGGATGGCCGAGTACCGTTCCATGAATCATTACATCGACCAGGTACACAGTAGGGGGGCCTGACCCATTGTGAGGTGTTTAAGGGGCTCTAGTGGACCCAATTATTGCCCAAGGAACCTGCTGGACTCTATTATGGGCAGACGAACCTCATGAATTCTTTTATATTTAGAGGAACTTGGTGAACTTCCTTACATTTACAATAACTTGGTGAACTTCCTTACATTTACAGTAACTTGGTGAACTTCCTTACATTTACAATAACTTGGTGAACTTCCTTACATTTACAGTAACTGGGTGAACTTCCTTATGTTTACAGTAACTGGGTGAACCTCCTTATGTTTACAGTAACTGGGTGAACCTCCTTATGTTTACAGTAACTGGGTGAACTTCCTTATGTTTACAATAACTTGGTGAACTTCCTTATGTTTACAGTAACTGGGTGAACCTCCTTATGTTTACAGTAACTGGGTGAACCTCCTTATGTTTACAGTAACTGGGTGAACTTCCTTATGTTTACAGTAACTTGGTGAACTTCCTTATCATTACAGTAACTTGGTGAACCTCCTTATGTTTACAGTAACTTGGTGAACTTCCTTATGTTTACAGTAACTGGGTGAACTTCCTTATGTTTACAGTAACTGGGTGAACTTCCTTATGTTTACAGTAACTTGGTGAACTTCCTTATGTTTACAGTAACTGGGTGAACTTCCTTATGTTTACAGTAACTGGGTGAACTTCCTTATGTTTACAGTAACTTGGTGAACTTCCTTATGTTTACAGTAACTGGGTGAACTTCCTTATGTTTACAGTAACTGGGTGAACTTCCTTATGTTTCCAGTAACTTGGTGAACTTCCTTATGTTTACAGTAACTGGGTGACCCCTTTGATGTTGAGAAGAACCTGGTGGTCCTTTTTATGGTGAAGGTGTCGGAAGAAACTGTTAGAAAATATATTATTAAATGGATTCAGGAAATGTATTATGAATAGAACTCAAAATATATTAATTGGACTCAGAAAATGTATTATTAACTGGATTCACACAAGTTTCAGTTCTTTCTATTTTAATTGATTTTTGTTGTTTCAGAACGAATAAAGCAATCAGCCAACCTGGTGTTAGCAGTAATGATGCTGTTTGCCACATACAATCACTGGATGGTCGGGGACAAGTTTGAAAGACTAGCTCCTTCCCTGGTGAGTTGTGTTCTTTACCTACCTGTTGTTTTTATTTTATATTATCATTTCACCACTTAACAGCTTGCTGGCTATTCAGGCAGTTGCTCTGTTCTGTTGCTCTGTTATGACCTGTATTGTTCAGTGTTAGTATAGGAAGAAATCAGAGTACATACCCGGAGAAAACCTGCAATATTTGGTAGGGCCACGAGTGATAACACCCTTCTCACATTTGTCCCAGACTGGGGATTGAATCCAGGACACAATGATGAGTGATACACGTGTTCCATACTTACCTGCTGTTTATACCTGTTAATTTAAGAGTTTCTTTAGCTTCTATGTTAGCTGATCTTCCCTCGTTACTTTCTCCTCTTCATTTATTTACGTTCTTTACAACGAGTACCATGCCTTCCTTTTTTTTCTTACCTTCTACCTGTACTTACCTACCTGCTCTCATTCTTTACTTACCTACCTAACTTCAATACTTGCTGTCATTACCTCTGCCTAATTACCTGCTGTCATAACACTCGCTCTCCTGACCTGCTGTATTAACCTACTCACCTGACCAACACAGGGTATCTCAAGAAATTATTCTTCTGTTTTAGCCTATTTCATTTTAATTGTATTACAGGTACTTATTTTCATGTTACCTTACTAGCCATACAGTCTATTCTCTGTTATTCATTACTAGCAAGTATTAAACATGTCGAGTCTGCATTCAGGGAAACTCATTCTTGGTGCTGTCTGGCAGGTTATTACAAGAGTTCCCAACTCGATTCCAGTACTTTATCTTCTTTACCATTGATTGGCTCATTAGCAGCTTGGGCGGTCGTTTATGTTTCTGCTATGCACTGTTGGCAAGTACTGGTTCCAGAGTGTATCTGTGCCTGTGCCAGTGTTGGTCAAGTCTGGTCTTGATGGGCTCATACTTGGTGCTGTCACAATGCTTTCTGGTATCCCATTTGTCACGTGTATGCATGCTAATTTCGTGCCATTGATCACCATACACTGCTTGCAGCCATGAAAAGAGTTTATGATCCATGCGAGGACACTCCTGTGAATTCCATACCCTTCCAGTTTAATTTGCAACCTTCTATGGGGTATGCTGTTGAAAGCCTTAGCAAAATCCAGGTATATGTTGTCGATATTGCCACCACGCTCCAGGATCTGGGTCTACACATAGAGCACCTTAAGTAATTGTGTCAAGCAGGAGCGTCCCGACATCCAACCATGCTGGCATTCGTATACTAGGTTGTTTCTTAGTAGATATTCAATCAAGACATTTTGTATAATGCTCTCTAATACTTTACACACTATACTGATCAAGCTGCCGGCCTATAGTTATTTGTAGAATACGATCTCCCTGTTTGAATATACAACTTGCATATGCCATTTTCCGGTCACTGGGGATCTTTTGCTTGTCCACACATCTGCAGAACAGGATTTTCAGGGGCTCAGCAGTGCTTTCCCACCTGGTGTACTGTCACCTCATCTGGTCCCAAGATATGCTAGGGACTGTCAGTTGATTGGAAATGTCCAAAGGAGTGCCCCCAGACTGGTGCCTGCACTCCGGCACCTCAGTTATCCAGAGAGATTAATGTGCCTGCAACTGCCAAGTTTATATTACAGACGGGTAAGGGATGACTTAATTGAGGTGTATAAACATTTCAAAGGCACTTACTCAGTCAAGTGTCCACACCTGGAGCTGGCAGATGCCCGCCCCACAAGGGGTCACAGCTCAAGGTTGAAAATGTCACAAGTCCAGAAAACTGTAAAGGCAAACTTTTTTGGAGTGAGAATTGTGAACTCTTGGAATATCCTGCCATAGAGTTTTGTGACAGCACCAAGTGTGAGGTCTTTCAAGACCAGACATGGCCAACACTGGAGCAGGTTCAGATACATTCGGGAGCCAGTGCATGCTTGGTACTTGCCGACAATGTGTAACAGAGATGTGATCGACTGCCCAAGATGCTAACAAGCCGATCAGTGGTGAAGAGGATAAAAATAGAAGTAAAAGTCATTTAACAAATGGGTTAAAATACAGTATAGCAATGCCCACTAATGATATTAATACATATGCATTCAAAGGTCAACTAATTTTAGTTTACAAGCATTTTTGTTGCCAGAAAAACAGCAGTATAGTATTTTGCTTCAGAAAGAATAGAAATGGCATAAACATCAGCCTTATTGGTCAATTTGGCCAGCAGTTTGAGTGTAATGAAAGCCTTGCATTGAATATGTTCCTAATTTTTTACAGGTGTTCTTCTTCATGCTGACGTGCAGACTGATCGTGGAGTATCAGATACGCAGGAAGGAGAAGGTGGACAAACTGGCCCCCAAAAAGGCATCCGGCACCGATACGAAAGAGGCTGCCAACGCTACTGCCACTACTTCTACCACTGTCCAACACAATAAGCTCAAGAAGGATCTCTAGTTTCTTGCCTCGTTCTGTTATAAGACTAAATTTGGGTTGCTTTGAAATGGTCTTTTTGATGGAATGTAGAAACCTTACCTTTGCTGCCAAAATGGTACCATAAGCTAATGACCTGGAAATGTATTTGGGATTTCTGTATATCTAAATTATGTATCTTGGAAGAAAGTGCTTTAATTTTTGAAAAAAAAATATTTTGAAAATAAAATAGATCAATAAAAGACTGGAATTATGAACAAGAATATCAAAAGAAAATGAAGCTGACATGAAATATTGAACTACAGTATTCAGAATCAGAGCTGTATATATATATAAAATTAGCTAGGTAGAAATATTTCAAGTGTAAATAATAACTTTTGTTGATATGTCAGCTCATCAGTGTGCTCAACCTATGACAGTATTAGCATCACAACCAGCTTCAAAAAGTACCAAAGATTACCTCGTTACAATGCCAATACTAGATATTTATATATATATATATATATATATATATATATATATATATATATATATATATATATATATATATATATATATATATATATATATATATATATATATATATATATATATATATATATATATATATATATATATATATATATATATTCACGTAGCGATTTGAAACCACTCGTAACACAATTATGTACCGTACTCAATGTTTGTTTCCACTCATAACATTGTATTTTTAAACCATGCACACATACATATGGATTTTAAGATATGTAATGTTGTTAATGAGTTAGTACTGTACTAGCAATTTGATTTATTGAGATTCTTAAGTCTGCAAATGTCTTGTTCTTAAAAAAAAATATAAATGCTGCAAGTAACATGAGGAACATAAAAAGATAATTAAACTCAACATCATTAATATATGCTGGTAATATCACACCAAGACATTGTCAGTAAAGGAATCTGTATTGTACTATCATCACATTAATCTTATGTTTATATGATACGTAATGTTAAAAGAGTGCACAGTTTCATTTTCAGTGATATTTTCTTGTTTAGATTTGTGGTCCAGAGTGAAGAGAAACAACTTATTAATAGCCAGTTGCAGAAAATTGTGAGTGCAAGGATCGCATAAAAGGTTCGATTTATATGTAACAAACATTCCAGGTGTTTGAAAAATGGATATGACTTCCTTTAAGACCCTAAATGATGGGATTGATGTTGCTATATTGTTTCTGTTAATAGCATCTGGGAAGTACAGTATTAGACAAGAACATGAAGCTACGAGTACAGTAATTTTGTTTTCATAAATGGGAATCAAGGATATTTAATGGACTACTCACTGGCCTTACCATCATTTGTCCTAATTTGTAACTGGTCTCTGGCATAGTATGTCTTAACTGGTCTCTTATCATGGTATACTTTAATTGGTCACTTGCATTATGGGTTCTAGCTGGTTACTGGTATGTTGTGTCCTAGGTAACTGGTTTCTGGCTCAGTGTGACTGACCTGGTCTCTGTCATGGTATTTACCAAGTGATGACTTTCTATTGTGAGTCTTAGCTGGTCATTGGCTGAGTGTATCCTACTAGTCTCCAGAGCATTATGTCCTTAGTGGTCTATACCATTGTGTTGTAACTGCAGACAAGGTGTATTCCAACTAGTCATAATGTCTAAATTGGTGATTGTAGTGCTGAACCAACATCGTGTCCTGAGAGTCATTTTCTTTTACTCTTGATTTTCAGGAATTGAGAATGTTCAGGTGTGAGTGGTGGTGTAGCAAGACGAAGACCTCTGTGCTGGCGTCAGTGTTGCTTTAATCAAACGTTAGTGTATTTAATCTGTATCTTCCAGTCTTATTCTTTACTTTATCCAACACACGTTGAGGAATTATGTGAAATATGCCTTATATGAAGTGGTTGATTAAGACTAAATGGTGGTAATATGTTTATGTAACAGGTGAGTCATGTTCACTCTTCAGAATTTGTTGTTTTCTGCAAATTGTTCTATTCAGAATAGTAGGTCATTCATAGGCTTCTTTACAATCTCACCTGTTTATTCATTCATGAGAATGCCAGTTTACATCTTGTACACTTCAGCAGAAAGTTTCTGTGCCTCAAACACATTCACAAATTTTACTGTATTAAATGTTATATGTAATTTTTATTACATGGATAGTTTGTCATTTGTATATGATTGGCCAAACATATTCAATAATGTTTGTGTGTACATTTGTGTACATGTTTGTATGCATATTATGTCCAGTTGATTAGCTGGTGGCATTAGTACCACTGGGATGAACTATCTGTGGTGAAGAGGCATTTTTCTGGACACACATAGTACATATAGGTTCAGCTGTACGATTGAAGTACTGTAAAGAAAATGATTTGTCAATCAAGCTTTGCCCACTTTTGATATCCATAGCAACCATAGCAGTTCATAAAAGTTGATTACAGTACTGTATGTGAATCCAAATGGTCATACTGCTGTCTCGGTGAATTCATCATAATTTTTCTTCATTTTCATTGTTATATATACGAGTAATCTAAAAAAAATTAAGTTGTACTTGGAATTATTACTCTATCACAAGTTGGATTTTTGTTGTATTAGATATTAAAATGAAAAAAAATCTATGGATTTCCCAATATGGTAGCAGTTAACTTATATGAATTCTTACATACTGTACTTACTTAGTCTTATAAGTAGTTATTTCTATTCTTTGTTGTTACTCTGTTACCTCCTTGATTGTCCTTTTTGCCACCTTTAAGCTTCTAACTTGTTCAGGTGGTTGATCATTTGTCTGTTGTTAGAGAAACCAAAAGGGGCTGTAGTTAAGTTGATAGGTCAGTTACCCATGTTCAGATATTCATGTACCGTTTATTATATAATGCTACAGTATTATAGTTTGCTCCTCTTGTCCCAAGTTTTATGGGCACTTAATATTTTCCAGATGCAAACCTTTGTAAATAAGAACTGTCTCCTTGTATAAGTGATAACATTTGAGTGTAGAGAGGAGCGCTGTGGTGTCTCCTCATGTCAATCACTCCTGTAGTGTTCACTGCAGGAGATTATATTTGGGAGATAGACTTTGTTTTGGTAGAGCCAAGGAGTTTCTCTGCTTTTATAAAATGTGTAGGAGATAAATGAAGATTTATATGTTCAAAGTATTATGCAGTGTCACATGTTTATATAATCTAAATACAAATGATTAATGAGCAAACACATTAAAAACGAGATTTCATATAGGTACCAGTGGACGTGTCAAAATTTCAAGAGTAAATTTTTTTCCTAATTATGTCAAAAGTATAGTCCCACCAAAAATTTAAGTCAAAATTAAAATGTTCAGTGCATTGAGTAGGATGTTGCAGCATAACACCTTACAAAAATAATATATAAAAGCTTTGACGTTAATATGACACCTGCCGTAATGCACAGGTTTACCCGGTAGTATTAATCGTAGTCACGTACTGCACTGCAACCATGTAATTGATATCACTGAATGAAGGTCAACAGTACAGTATTAGTATGGTGTTATCTGGTGTTGTAAGAGAATTTGCCCGTGCTACCAAATGACTTGTCTTGTGGTGTCCCTCATTCACTGTTGATATAAATGTGTTGATGCTTGTGGAAGGATAGCCGTAACGAGAAGATTTTCACTGCTACAGTATTTCTATTTTTCTAAAACTTCCTGAGCTGTTCTGCTTTATCTGTACATTATTAGGAACACTTAGTGATTAGCCCCTTAGCTTATTTTACTTGATTGAACGGCAACACTAACCTGACGTAACTAGAATAATCAAACCTAACCTAACCCCTCCTAGGTAGCATAAGGGTATTTAATCATCAGGTCAAATAAGCTAGAGGGGGCCTAATATTCAGGTGATCTATTTATTTATATAATTATTTAAAGTGTTTGTGTTTTTTTATTGTATTGGTGTTTTACATTTATTTATTTTTCTGTTTTTGTCTCACATCAAGATGTCATGATATCATTTGAGAAAACTATTGTTACGTTTTCTTTCATCTGTAATGCTGTTAAATCTTTCTTGGCTTGGCTAGAGTGAAACCCCAGTCTGAACCTCCTCTGCATCATCCTTGGCTAAGTTGAACCCCTCCACCCCCAAGTTGAGTCTCCTATGGGCTATGTTGAACTCTCCCCAAATTTGAACCTCCTGTGGACTATTTTGAACCCTCTCCCCCAACTTGAGTCTCCTTTGGGCTATGTTGAACCCAGTTTCATTCTTGAGCCTGATTGAATCCTGTTGGCTGTATTTCCAGGTTGAGTGAGTCAGTTGAGTATAAGAGCCACAGGTTTAATCTTTTGGCTTGATTGAACCTGGGATTGAACCTCTGTTAGTAAGAGTGAATTTGGAATTGAACATCAGTTGAAATGATAATGGGACTGAACCTCCCTGTTGGTTAGACTGAACCCTGGATTAAACTTATGTTGACTGGCTGAGCTTCGGATTGAACCTCATTTTTGGCTCAACTGAGCATTGCATTGATTTGCTGCAAGCTAGAATTGAACCTCCCTCTTGGTTAAGCCAGACCTTGAACCTCTGTTAGTTTCGATGAATTGGACCTATTGGCTAAAATGAATCTAGAATTGAACATCCCTGTTGACTAGGCTGAATCCTGGAATGAACCTCTTAGCTAAAGAACATTTTGGCTAAGTTGAATATTGAACCGGTGTTAGCTAAATTGAACCTTGGATTAAACTTCAGTTGGCTAGGTTGAACCTTCCTGTTGACTAAACCTTGGATTGAACTTCCTCTTGGCAAAAGCTTTGATTAAACTTCCGTGTTGACCAGGCTAAGGCTGGCTTCACACTGAACTGTCACGACACGACTCCACCAGTCATGTCTGGTGCAAACAAAAATGAAGGATTTAGATGAAGCCGTTTCACACTGACCGGACACAATGCGACGTGACAAAAACACCAACTGTCATGCCTGGTGCTGTCTGGCTGCTCTTTATTAGGGCCAGTCAAGTTCCATACTCCAAAATGTGAAGATGGAGGGCAATTTATAACTTCACTATGAAGGATCACAGCAATAGAGGAGTTGTGGATAAGCTTTGGGAGGGAATTTCAAATGATCTGAAGATCACCAGTAAGTAATAGCTATATAATTTATAAACTGTATACAGAAGCCGCAGGTCCAGAAAACTGTGAGAGCAAACTTTTTCAGAGTGAGTTGTGATCTCTTGGAACAATCTACCAGAAAATGTTGTGATGGCACCGTGTGTAAGCTCTTTCAAGACCAGACTTGATCAACGCTGGAGCAGGTTCAGGTGCCGGTGCATGCCCAGTACTTGCCAACAATGCGAAACGAGACGTGACCGATCGCCGAAGCGGCTAACGAGCTGATCAGTGATGAGGATAAAAGTTTTAAAAGGGATATATAAGTATATTTGCCAAGGGCCTAGCTGAGATACAGTAGAATAAATATATGTCTGCATTGCCATTCTTGACTACTACTTTCGTGTTGTGTTGTGTCGTGACAGCTCAGTGTGAAACCCGCTGAAACCTTAGATTAAACCTCCCTGTTGAATAGGCTAAATCTTACACAGTAGTGAACATTCCTGTTGACTAAGCAAAACCTTGGATTAAACCTCCCTGTTGACTAAACTAAACCCTAGATTAAACCTCCCTGTTGACTAAGCTAAACCTTAGATTAAACTTCCCTGTTGACTAAGCTAAACCGTAGATTAAACCTCTCCTTCATTGAACCTCCCATTGGTAAGTTTATGATACCGCTGCTGGATGGCCATGAAACAGGTCACTTGATTGCATGGTGTCAGTCCTCTCCTGTTTACTATTCTCCAATTGGCTGAGATTAGAGCAGCTGCCTGAGGTGGGATTGTTCGATCACCCAAACTGAAATCTACCTTCCCCTAACCTAACCAACCAAATATTTTCTAAGTTAATTAATTTAACCTAAGCTAACTTTCTTTTAATCCAACTCTGGTGTACCTTAAACCTAACTTAACCCAATTCCACTCTAATCTGATCTAACCAAACCTAAACTTATTCCTAACCAAACTGATGCACCCAAATACTGTCGCCTAAATCAGTATTATTCCATCTTACCTACTCCCTACCTCATCCTTACCCTAATATAATAAAACCATTTTTACCTAACCTTCCTTACCTAATATTTTTTACCCACACTCAACTTAACCATATCAAACCTTGCCAATGCCCAACCTAACCTACCCTAAGCTTCGTATAATCGAACCCTACCCTAAACTTCATCTAATCTAACTCAACCCTGGTTTAACCTATTCAAACCCTCATATTTAGGGTGGCAAGGTGGGTCTGGGGATCCTGTGTCCCAGCTGAGTCGGGTGTTGGAAGCTCAGAAGGTGGATGGCTGTCACTACTATGTCTCAAATGCATTTATTCTCCGTTTTCACATTGTCTGTTAACTAAAGTTATAAGATAAAGGATTTCTAATATACCAAGTATTTCATTTAACCATCTTAACTTGCTCGGTAAAATCTTCCTTACAAGTTAACATTATTCAATATATACTGTGTACTGTATGGCGAATGCAGGTACCCTTAGCGTAGCTAGGGGGGGGCGGTCCGCCCCGGGCGGCACTTTTGGGGGGGCGGCACTTTTGGGTCTGCTCATCACCCATATCTGCAGCAACTGGAGACGTTAATCCATCCCTTTGTATCGGCGGCAAGTTAATCCTTGTCGTGTCTGACCTAACACCTGACCCACATCATCACGGCCACGTCATGAGCTACACCCTTGCTATGCCCCCCCCCGCCACACACACAACCTGTAACCTGTTGAGGATTAAGGAAACTTATAAAGTTTAAGTATGTTTGATGTGTATTTAAAGCATACTATATTTGAGTATGTGAAAGTACAGTAATATTATAATGGTACACAAACTATTTAATATATATATATATATATATATATATATATATATATATATATATATATATATATATATATATATATATATATATATATATATATATATATATATATATATATATATATATATAAGAGTGAGTCACTGTGCAATATGTATTTTTTGTGGGGGCACGGGGGGAGGGGGGGGGGCAAACTCAACGGCCGCCCCGGGCGGCACACACTCTAGCTACGCCACTGGCAGGTACTATATAGTTAAGCATGTACTGTATAAAGATAATGCATGTAGAGAGTACAGTGTATTCAGCAAGTTTGTAGGCAATGCAGGTATACAATGTACTGTACTATATAGGCTGCAGGTTCAGTATACTGTACAATGTAAGTTCTGTCCTGTACTTAACAGTGTGAGTATACAAACAATGATAACCAGGTCGACCAAGTATCGCCAAAAAAACCATCAGATGCTTTTCGTAAAAAAACTTACAAATTGTGTAATGCTAAATGGTTTGGAAAATATTCAAATTGGCCTCTAGTCTTTATAAGCCTCAACCAAACCATTATGATTGGGGGCTCATTGGGACTTTACCTCGGGTTTGTGTGTTATTCTGAAAGTACTTAATTAGTTAAACCCCTTAAATTTCAATTCTGAGAAAAAAGTATATTTGGTCAAAAATTTTGTAAGGTGTAAGACTTACATTTTTGGTGGTTTTTGGCCAAAAATCAGATTTTGCTGAAAATCACAGTATGGGTACTCCTGAGCTTGCTGATAATGAATATGTGGTCCACGGTTCGATTGTAGAGTAATTAGTGGCCAAAATAACCCTAGGGAGTGAGGAGGAAAAATGGCAAGTTATTCGGCAGGCAAAAAACTTAGCAAGGAGCGAGGAATTTCGGGATGTATTTATTCACCCAGACCGCACGGTAATGCAGAGGGAACAGCACAAGAAGCTCCTGCAGGACTTGAAGCAGAAGAGGGAGGAGTCGAGGAGGAACGGGGACAGGTGCACATGGGTTATACTCAGGGGGAGGGTAGTGGAAACAAGTGTGCCGACACAGGGCCAGGGGGCAGCAGTGCACCCTCCACCCACTCAACCCCCCACCCGGGAGGCGGCACCAGCTCAGCCTACCGGACAGGAGGGAACGAGCGCCGTGTAAACAATGACATTTTTAACCACACCCTGCAAAATACAGTGTACTTAGCAAATGCTGCAGCTTCTGAGAATGTGGGTGGAGCGGGTTTATTACTAAGAGCAGAGACGTTACCGAGAACAAATTCTGGCTTGAATGTCATGTACACTAATACTGACACGTTCCTTGATAAGAGAGAGGAGTTTGAAACACTACTAAGAGTACACCAACCAGATATTGTAGGAGTTGTAGAACTGTTGTACAAGAACAGGAGAATCGACCCAGAGGAATGTGAGTTCAGTATGGCTGGATATGACTCATTTACGAACCTAACTCAAGAATCCTGCAGGAGGGGTGTGGTTATCTACGCTAGGCAAGACCTTAGAGCCAGCCAGGCGAGGGTACAGGGAGAGGATGTTTTTGAAGAGTCCAAGTGGTGTAAAATTAAATTAAAGGGAGGGGACTTACTTATCGTCGGGTGTATCTACAGATCCCCGAACTGTGGCCCACTAAATCAAAGGAACTTAAGAACCTTAATAAACAATGCGGCGATGCTCAACCCCAGCCACCTCCTTATCATGGGGGACTTTAACTATGGCGACATCGACTGGAGAAACGAGTCCACCCCGAATGACTTGAATAATCCTGCTACTCTTTTTGTAGAAACTCTGAGAGATAATTTTCTGTTCCAGCATGTGAGAGACCCGACACATTACAGAGGGGAGCAAACACCCAAGCCACTTGACCTCATCATAACAAACGAGGAGGGTATGGTGGCCAAACTGGAACACCTTGCCCCAGTTGGCACCAGTCACCATACAGTGTTGTCATTCAGATTTAACTGTTACCTAGTTCAAGATAAGGCCAGGCCAAGGTGCAAATATTACAAGGGAAATTACAATGGGATGAGGGAAGAGATGAGGGGTATCAACTGGCCTGACTTATTAAGGTACAAGAACGCAGACACTACGCTGAATATCATAACTAGTAAAATGACCCATTTGATCGATAAATATATACCCAAGACCAAACCCAGTGCTTCTAGGAATACGAGGGGATCCCTACACATGAACCATGCGGCGGTCGACAAAATTAAGAAGAAAACCCAGAAATTCAAGACGTGGGTTGGGTCAAACGATGAGCAAGACAGGAGGATGTATGCAAGAGCCAGAAACCAAGCAAAGATAGAGTGTAGGAGGGCTGAAAAGGAGTTCCAAAGGCTGGTTGCACGCGAGGTCAAGTCAAACCCAAAGGCGTTTTACCGCTATGCAAAGTCGAAATTGAAAACGCGAGTAGGAGTATCAGACCTGAGGCTTGAAGATGGTAGTTACGCAGATTCTGACCAGGATAAAGCTGAGGCATTGAACAGCTTCTTTTCCTCAGTGTTCACAAGAGAGGATGCAACTAACCTTCCTGCGTTTGAGGACAGACGGTTCGACACAGCACTGACCCACATTGTGTTCACAGAAGAGGGTATTAGAAATAAACTGTCCAGGCTAATGGTCCATAAGAGTCCTGGACCTGACATGGTGCATCCTAGAGTGCTAAGGGAGCTGTGCAACGAGCTTGCAGAGCCCCTGAAGATTCTGTTTTGTAAATGCCTGGATGAACAAATGGTCCCCAGTGAATGGAAAGTGGCTTATGTGAGTCCTATCTTCAAGAAGGGCGATAGTCTCTCCACGAACAACTATAGACCGGTGAGCCTGACCAGCATAATATGTAAAGTACTTGAGAGTATTATCAGAGATGCAGCGATGGAACATCTACTACGAAACAACCTTGTAAAAGATTGCCAACACGGTTTTATGCCGGGGCGCTCTTGCTTGACACAATTGCTCAAGGTATTGGATATTTGGACCCATATTCTAGAACGGGGTGGTAATATCGACAATATTTACCTAGATTTTGCCAAGGCTTTCGACAGTGTACCCCACGAAAGGCTGAAAATCAAACTGGAAGGGTACGGAATTCGGGGAAATGTCCTAGCGTGGATAGAAGACTTTCTACATGACCGCAAGCAATGTGTGGTGATTAATGGCACGAAATCGTCATCTGTACCTGTAACAAGTGGGGTACCGCAGGGTAGTGTATTGGGCCCGCTGTTGTTTGTTTGTTTCATAAATGATATGCCTGACGTTGTACACTCCTCCATACAAATGTTTGCCGATGACGCCAAGTTATTTCGGGAAATTAAGAACCAAGCGGACTGTGAAGAGCTGCAGAAGGACCTCTGTGGGCTCCAGGAATGGTCGAAGGAATGGCTGCTGAGATTCAATGTCACGAAGTGTAAGAGGATGCACCTGGGGCGTACCAACGGTAAGGAGGCGTACCATATGTCCCAACGGGATGAAGAAAATGTACTAGTTGAGACTGTGTGTGAGAAGGACCTAGGTGTGTATGTTGACAATGAGCTGAAGTTCTCGGGCCATTGTGAGAAGAAGGTAAATCAGGCAAATAAATTATTGGGTCTTATAAGAAGGTCGTTCAGATATCTAGACGGTCCGTCCCTCGTGACGATCTTCAGGAGTGAAGTGCTTCCCCATCTGGAGTACTGTCACCCCATCTGGTCCCCGAGATATGCTAGGGACTGTCAGTTGGTTGAAAATGTTCAAAGGAGGGCCACCAAACTGGTGCCTGCACTTCGGCACCTCAGCTACCCTGAGAGATTGGAGCGCCTGAACTTGCCTAGCTTATACTACAGACGGGCAAGGGGGGACCTAGTTGAGGTTTATAAGCATCTCAGGGGGCACTACTCAGTTGAGTGTCCTTACTTGGAGCTGGCGGACGCTCGCCCCACAAGGGGTCACAGCTCAAGATTGAAGAAGCCGCAAGTCCAGAAAACCGTGAGGGCAAACTTTTTCGGAGTGAGGGTTGTAAACTCTTGGAACAATCTACCAGAAAGTGTTGTGACGGCACCGAGTGTGAGCTCTTTCAAGAGAAGACTTGACCAACACTGGAGCGGGTTCAGGTACATTCAGGAGCCGGTGCATGCCCAGTATTTGCCAACAGTGCGTGACAGAGACGTGACCGATCGCCCGGGCGGCTAGCGAGCCGACCTTTTGGTGAAGAATATAAAGGAAAAGAGACGTGACCGATCGCCCAAGCGGCTAACAAGCCGATCAGTGGCGAAGAGGATAAAAGTAAAAGAAATATTTTAATTTTTTAATGAAATTTTTCAATGCTAATTACTCATCAACTATGGGTTTCCAATGTGTGATTTGGGGTTAGTGTATTATTCTGAAAGTACTTAATTATTTAAACCCCTTAAATTTAAATTCTGGTGAAAAAAGTATATTTTGGTCAAGAATTTTGTAAGGTGTAAGACTTACATTTTTGGTGGTTTTTGGCCATCAACTATGGGTTTCCAATTACTCTGCAATCGAACCGTGGACCACATATTCATAATCAGCATGGACTTCTTGACCAATGTGCTCTCTTGATTTCATGTCAAGAATGAACCTCACTTTCTTGTTCTGAATAATTTGTAGCTTGAGTTTTAGATTCTTTGTTAAGGGATGAAGCACGCCTCACACTCCCATACATTTTCAATGCTGGTGACATCTAGCTTGGCTATACAGATATAATATTGTATCACAAGTCAACACAGTTAGGTGATGTGATGTTAATGGGTAGAATGACTTTTTTTACACTTAAGCAAATCTTTATTATACTTCATTACATAGTCTGTTCCGTGATGGATGTACTGTACATACTTCTGGTATTGCAGTACGTTACAGTATTTGTATATGTCAATATTAAACAGTTATCAAAGGTACATACAGACAATGATACAGTACTGCAGGTGGCATAATAATGTTCTTTGGAGCCTGTGTGTGGGTGTGTGAAGAAGAGGTCTACAGTGTCTTTAGATAAAAACAGTATCTCGCCCCAGCACCTATATTTTGTACATGTTTTCAGTTTAAAGACACTCTAAACGTCTTCTCCACACACACACCATGTCGTTGTTTCACATTCCCATTGCCGTAGTGTTCAGCCTCAAATACACTACAGCTCAGCACATCACTTGTGTTTCCTCCCACGCACTGACTGGCAACACACGAGATGCTGGTACAACTCTGCCATCTGAGTGAACAGTTTCTCTCCGTCACAGGTTGAGTAAGCCTGGTGGTGTAGGTAAATTTAGTTTTGTTTTGTTTAATTCATTTTAGGATGGGTTCGTTCAGGGGTCATATTAAGGGTTCAAAATTGGCACGACACTTGCGGTACCTGTGTGTGTGTGTGAGATAAGAGTAAGGCAAACCTTTTTAATGCGTACATGGACCTAAAAATCACAGACTTCACAAAGGGTAAATAACATTAAAAGGAAGCAGGTGACATCAGAATTGGCAGTATGACGTCACAAGACAAGTGACATCACATGAGACAGTTGATATAACAGGACAGGTGACGTCAGAGGGGCAGGAGGGAGGGGGTGATTACTTGCCGGAAGCTTCCATTTGTTCCCTCAGTTTGCCATGGTTGGTCTGGGCAATGAAGTCTGGTAACTCGATGCCCACTGGAGGAAGACATAAAGGTTAGGCACCCTAGCTTATTTCTCGTGAAGATTAGGCACCCTAGCTTATTTCACGTGAAGATTAGGCACTTTAGGTTATTCCACGTGGGTATTAATCACCCTAGCCTAACCCCTGCAGGTAACGTTGGGTGTTTAATCATCATGTGAAATAAGCTAGGGTGCCTAATATTCAGGTAATCAAATAATATTAGTAGTAAGAGTACTCCCGTGTATTTCTGTGTGGTTTTTGTGTGAGAGTAAGAAAAGATGTGTGTGTGTCTGTATGTTTGTTTCTATTTGAGTACTGTAGATACGTTTGTATAGGTCTCATTGCTTGTGAGTCTTGCGTGTATGTGTTCATGAAATAAACACTACAAATGAATAAATATAAACATAACAATTCCCCCCCCCCATAAAAAATCATTATTCATTTCTACACACACACACAGAGGGACATTCTAACACCATATCACCCCCAAAATTCACCAAGACCAAGATGTCAATAATGATCACCCATTTTCTCCAATAACTCGCGTTCACCACCGAAACAATATACTGTGGGGGATGAAGGTGGCCTGTGGAGGTGTTAATATTTACCCAAACTTCCATTAGTGGATTGAAGGAGGGACAATAACAGGGTGGATCAATTCAGGCGAGAACAAGTGAATATCAACGTGCGTGATTCCCACAGGTGTCAGGATCCTTAGGTGTGATGGCGTGTATATGGGTCGTAGGTGCGTGTGTTTGGTGTGGAGGCAGGTGTGTTGGGGTGTAGAGACAGGTGTGTTGGGGTGTAGAGACAGGTGTGTTGGGGTGTAGAGACAGGTGTGTGGCGATTTAGAAGTAGGTGTGTAGAGGCAGATGTGTTGGGGTGTAGAGGCAGGTGTGTGGCGATTTAGAAGTAGGTGTGTAGAGGCAGATGTGTTGGGGTGTAGAGGCAGGTGTGTTGGGGTGTAGAAGTAGGTATGTTTGGGTGTAGCGGCAGATATGTTAAGGTGTAGTGGCAGATGTGTTTCGGGTGTAGCGGCAGATGTGTTTAGATGTAGAGGTAGGTGTGCTAAGATGTAGAGGCAGCTGTGTTAAGGTGTAGAGGCAGGTGTGCTGGGGTGTAGAGGCAGGTGTGCTGGGGTGTAGAGGCAGGTGTGCTGGGGTGTAGAGGCAGGTGTGTCAGGTCCCCCTCAGATGTCCCAGTCTTCGGCAGCGCGTCACTAACGAAGGTAATAACACACCAGTTAGCGTTAGTGAAGGCTGGATAACCTCTCTCTTGTCTCTCTGCACTTGGCGTCTTCCTTACCACGTCAATCTTATATACTTTATTACACAACACCCCGCAGCGCCCTCACCACTTATAATTATACTTTACTTACTTATAATTATACTTTACTTACTTTACTTACTTATAATTATACTTTACAATACTTCACCACGTCTTACACATAAACACTTAACACCCGTGCCCTATATATCGTGTTTTTATCACTTGTATCTTACTTATACACTTTACAACACCGTAACATCACCATCACCACCACCACCCCATCTCGTATGCTCACTACTTATCTAAATTATACAGTACATCATTTATAGTATTGGTGAGTCTGGTCATCCTTGTTTGTGAGTGTGTGTATCTGTCTGTCTGTCCGTCCGTCAACAGCTTAATCTTCGAGCTAATGAACATAACATTTCACAGTTTAATTTTCGTGTATTCTGACTGGGCAATAAGGTACGTAAAGGATTGGTAAATAAGATAGTACTATACCCGTGGCACTTTGACTCGATTAAGAGAAGGTAAAGAACGGTGTATCTTTGAAGGGGTCACTGAGTTAGGTCATGGGTATACATCTCTTTTGGGTAATTTATTAATAAAGTAAACAGTATCTAACCAAAACTAACTTAACCACTCCTTAACCCTAACGAGAGGAAACAGAGTGACCTAACCTATCCTATGTTTTAGTCACTTAATCGTGACTTGGTAACTATAGTATAGTCGTGTGTATAATAATAATAATAATAAACGGTTTATTAATAGAGCTGCAGCCGGTTATTATATGTGTCATCCACAAGGACACCAGGTAACACAGGTACTCACGGTAATTTCGCTTGCTGGGGGTCAACTTGTACAGGTGTGGTTGAGGGAAGGAGGCGAGATCGGGAGATGCCAGTTGACTGTAGGGTGCTGGGGGGAATTGCATCAGCTGGTCCTGCTCTAGGGATGTGACCTCAACCTCACCACCTGTTATGTCCTCGCCGCTAGCTAGCTTGATGTTGTACTCCAGCTGGAAGGGCAGGAGGATGTGGGCAGGATGGGCAGTCACCACGCCACCCACTAGTAGCATCAGTACCACACACACATACCTTCCGTTCCCTGCCGCGCCACGCATTACGATTCTTTTCTGTGTGAGATATTACCAATTCTTTTCAATGGAGGGAGATAGGATTGGTTGACTGTGAAGAGGTCATTATGGGACAGGAAACATTAAGGTGTTGGTGGTAGAACGTGTGCCTCTCACTAGTTTGTCCCAGGTGAGATGTGAGAAGGGTGCTAGGCTATCTAGTGTGACCCCAGCAAACATGGCAGGTTTTCTCTGGGTACTCTCCGGTTTCCCCCTGTACTAACACTGGACCAAGGCTGTAACCAACTGCCCTTATGACAAGTACGCTAAGTCAATGTTTTAATCAATAAGTAGTAACCTCCTTATCTTTAATCTGTCTTTGTCTATCTTTATACATTGTTCTGCTCATTATCTAAAACACTCTTATATTGAAAGTAAAATGACCAATTTATAAGTAATTGACTGATGGACATATACGGCAGTGATCCAGGGTAATGTAAGGTGAATGCAACACTAAACTGAATGGGATCACCTGAAGCTTAATACACCTGATGATTAAACACTAACATTACCTATGGGGGTTAGGTTGGGTTATTCTATGTATATTTAGCGTGAAGGTAGTTAATCATAAGATAGAATTAGGTGGGGGCTAATCTTCAGGTGATCCACGGGGTTTTACACACATACACACACCTGCATTCGCCCAGTATAAGGTTAGAATTAATTCCTCAAGGTGTGGTTGTGTGTGTGGTGTTTGAGAAAGGCTGGACTCACCGTGTCACTCCTTTTCCCACTGAAGTCCAGGACGAAGTGAACCTCTCGGAAAAATCGTATTACTCCTGATGCTGTGTTCCATCCCCTCACGCCAGGTTTCCACCAATCACAGCAAGACCTCCAATACTGGAAAGGTATCGACCAATCACAATGCCTCAGGGGAGGATTGAGTAGCCGCAGTAGGATGCCTTTCGTGTACAGTCACTGAGGGGGGGGGCGGTGCTGTTATATTACGTAATTATTGTGTTTAGGAATATATTATCCATCTGTGTATTATTTATTTTTGGGGGCCAGCTCATTGTAACATTTTGGAGATTCGTTCAAGGGGTGTGTTTGCCACCTGGGGAGGGGGGGGGGGTAGCATTAGCCTGGCCAATTATAAGGTGAGATAAGCTGGGGACTGATCTTCAGTTGGTCCCAATAAATTTCAGATTTTTACGAGAATTGGAACTGATTTGAACATAGCAATAACACAGTAACATCAAATTACAGCGTATATGAATATTATCAGTATTATTCTAACGTAAATCAGTAAATGTTCAAGATTAACTGTATTCATGCTGCCCCTCATGGGTCGTCAGGCCTATGGAACCCACTCTTTTTTTTTCAACTATGGATTAACTTATCCTAAAGGAAAAAAATATTGAACATTCAGAGATAAAACTTAAACTGTAAGAGTAGGAGGCTTTTGATCTGTAGAGAAAGGGGGGGAGAGACGAAGAGCAAAAGAAAAAAAACAGGAGTTAGCATAGAAGGAAGGAAGAAGAGAAGTCAGGTGATACGGCTGGAGGACCCTCATTAGTTAGAAGCTCCGGAGTATCAGTAGACCATTACCACAACACAACACACACGCCAGTACGGTACCACCTTACCTCCCGCCCTCCCACTAAACAAATAATTATCCTTACACACTCCGCGACTAAAATGGCAGATCGGATAATGTAGGCCAAGGGAGAGAATAGGAGATGGTAGGGTGTGTGAGAGCATGTAAGGTGTGTATGTGGGTAGGTGGTGTGTGTGTGTGTGTGTGTAGGTGGGGTGTGTTTGTATGTGTGTGTGGGGGTGTGTGTGTGTGTGTGGTAGGTGGGGTGTGTGTCCAAGAACTTGTGGGTGGGGGAAGGGATTCCCAGTGTCCCAGGGAGTGCCAGTGTCCCAAGGAGTCCCAAAGAGTGCCAGATTGTCCCAAGGAGTCCCAGAGTCACAGGAAGTGCTAGTGTCCCAAAGAGTGCCAGAGAGTGCCAGTGCCCTAGGGAATTCCAAGGTGTCCCAAGAAGTCCCAGTATCCCAGAGAGTGCCAGAGTCCGAGGGAGTGCCAGAATGTTTCAAGTTGTGTCAGAGTGTCCTAGGGAGTGCCATTGTGTCCCAAGGAGTGCCAGTGTCCCAGAGAGTGCCATAGTGTTCCAGGGAGTGCCAGAGTATACTAGGGAGTGCCAAAGTGTCCCAGGGAGTGTCGGAGTGTCCCAGGGAGACCCAGTGTCCCAGGAAGTGCCAGATTGTTCCAGGGAGTGCCAGAGTGTCCAAGGGAGTGTAAGGTCTGGCTGTATAACCCTCTGCAGAAAGGTCAGTCACCAAAGTTGCATAATCCATGGAAGGACCATACACTGTAGTGGAATGCCTTTCAGATGTAACCTACTGGATTAGAGGAAGAAGGAAGGCTCAGCCAAAGGTAGTACATGTCAATCGTCTATGGCAGTATCATGGGCCAGGGCAGTACACCTGGGAAGACTCTGAGGAGCAGTCACCTACCACAGATGAGGACCAGACTGGAGATCCTGGAAGAACTCAGGCCCGTACCGATCCAGGAACTCGACCATGGACCAGGAAGAGGAGCACTGTTCCCTCTTAGTGGAACTGGACATGACAGGAGAGGGGGACCGATTTGAGGGTGTGACTGAGGTTGCTGTGCCAAGGGAGGATTCTGAAGACATCCCAGTATGTCGGCAGCAGCAGCAGAAGAAGAGAAGACCTACCAAGTTTCAGGATTATCATGTATTAATTATTTAAGAATACTCTAGAATGTATTGCATCTTTTTTGTTATGATTTACTTATTATTGTAAAGCCTCAATCGGAGTAGAACGTTCTAGAATCTCCCAGGCGTCTCTGGGTGATTTTAGGATGTTCGAGAAGCATCTGACGAGGCGTATATAAATAGCAGCGAGCAGGCTAGGAGTGAGTCGATCACTTGTTATAGTGTAAACAATAAGCCTAGCACAACAACTGAAGACAGTTGTTGTGCAAGTATTGTGGAAGTGTTGTGATTTATATAAAGTGAAAAGGTTAAGGAATTGTACACTGGAAGTGTGCTGACTATATATTCGAAGTGTGGAGTCCTGGCTGTGAAGCCATTACACTGTTAACAGTGTTTTGAAGAATCGGTGCTTATTAAAAAAAAGACTACAGTGCACAAGTGTTTCTGTGACCTTGTGGAAATCTACCTGCCTGTACACTGATACCTATCATCAGGACTGGCGGGACAGCCAGTGGTAATTCGACAACACTTGGGAGATATCTACTGCTTCTGTACACATGACCCTAGCCACTGGTAACCAGTGGTGGAAGCTGGGTAAGCAGTGAAAAGGAAGAGGGTCGTAACAAGTATATACAGTAATAGGTTAGACCCGAGCACCTACCTAAACCCAAAAGTGTTAAGTACCTGTACGTGTTCTTTTTATGTTGGGCTTTTATACATATAGGGCTTTCATATAATGATAGTATTAAAGGTTTGTTATATAAAGTACCATATTATGGACATATTTATTCAATTTCATTCTGTCATACAGTTCACAATAAAAAGAAAGAGACAAACTGTCTAGAAGATGACTAACAATGAGAATCTAATTTATGTGGTGGTACAGTAATTCATCCCTTTTTTTTTTCAAACAACAGCTGAATTAAATTATTTTCATCTTCAATAACAATCCAATGAATACAAATGACTGGAGGGAGAACATTCTGTAATACACAGCACCACTGATCAATAAGGGCATATACATTATCTAGATACAATATATCCCTACAATATTCAGTAATGGGGGTAAAAAGTGAGATGTGTTTACAGAAGTCCTGACGCAGCAGCACACGTTATACTGTACCGAGATCTAACAACACTCCAGTGTCATATTTCCAAAAATCTGTCAATCTTGAAGTTACACAATTAATTAATTAATTTAAAAAATAAACATACAACTAAATTACATAGGTACGAAATTGCATCATGAGACACAGTGAGGAAGAGATTAATGGCTGGCAAGTTTATGGAATGATACCAAGGTTGCCTAGTGACAAAACACAATGGAATGTTAATATAAATGTCAAACTTAAAATCTTGGGAGAAAATTTTTTTGATTTGTTTAGATATATCATAAACTATACTTCTTAAATACTTGAGGTTTTTTAGCATATCTTGATACCTGTATTATCTCTCAAAAATGTGTGTTATAATGACCTCTCGACTTTCCTATCGTACTATCTTCTCGCACACACACGCACACACACACCAGATGTATAAATAAACTTACCTGCAATAGTACATTAACTTACAATCAGTTATTCTTTCCACTTATCCTTTTTATTATCTTTACTTACCTACCAGCATGTGTGGGGTGGACCAAGGGACATAAAGTCTTCAAAGAAAAGGGGAGAAATAACTGGAGAGAGAAGTGAAGTGTAAAACAAGTGTAAAGTGAGTCCCAACACCAGTACGCATACAAAATTTTTGTTTGTAATTCACTTTAAAATGGCTGGCATGCTTAAAAGTGAGAGTTTTGTGGTGCTGAGAAGAAAATAAGACACCCATTTTAGATTTTCTATGTATTAATTAAGCATTTTTGACTTACGACCTGGATTTGGGTCCCTAACCCCACCGTAAGTCGGGGAGGAGTTATACTAGCAAATAAAGTGTACTTTAACATCCTCTTTCCTATTAAAAATTCCTTATTTTTATTCACAACCTGATCTTTTAGTTTCTGAATAGAGGAAAAATTTTATCACGAGTATGCACGATAAGGCATTAAATTAGATAAAAAAAAAAATCGGGATATGTAAAGTTATTTTAAAATATTTTCACATTTCCTTGAATGGAAAAGTCAGATGTTCTGTACATCCACATTACATTCCTTAATGTGCCACTTTTCTCATTCTAGCCTAAGTTTTTATACCATTACATCTATTCCTTCAACAGATCTAATCACCACAGCCTCCACTATCGCTTCTTCCTCTGACCATTATACAGTATCATAATGTCTTGTGCCCTCTGTTAGTTCTTGACATAATCTCGTAGGCTGCTCATACTGTACCCCATAAAAATACATCCCTATGAATGGTATGAAATAATGCCAATAATACCTGTGCAATTAAGGTCCACAACTACAAAAGGGGAGCATCACTCACATTAATCTGACATTTCTTGCATTGTAAGTTCTACCCAAACAATGAAGACAGACAACTAAACACTAAATCCTTGAGGGAAATAAAACATCTAAACAAGATATCCTAGTCAATGATAGTCCTTCAAAATTCAAGTTTCCCCAACTGTGTTAATCAATACCACAACTCGCATCTTTTCCATATGAATCTTTACATCCAATATTTATCGGAGGAGTAACTCTTCCCAATGTGAGATTTATATCTTACAAAGAGGTACAGTACAGTACTGTACTGGGCAACTATTTCATCTCTTAATGTACAAATCACAATTATGGAGGATTGTGATAATCAGGCAAGCAAAATATGTCCCAATAATTGTTTGCTATCTCTTTTGCGACACTTTGTGAACTATAACTACAGTAAAGGTGAATTTTTTAAAAATAATGATTATTGAGGCTACCCTAAGTTTTTTTGAGGCTGTTCAGTACAGGAGGGTGAGAGCAGTTAATGGTAATGTTGGATGAAAGAGGCAATGCATTATTACTGAGGGTGTCACTATAACAGATGCAGACAATATGAAATGTTTGGAAAACCTACAGAACTGAATGAATACTGTATAAATAAAAGCAAGGAGGTTAAGAGTTAAGGTAAGGTAACATATTTGTTGCGTTGCATTACACTATACACAGATGCTACCATTGAAGACTTGATGAGACTTTCCTGTCCCCTACTGCCAGCTCCTCTCATCATTTGTACATCACCACTTGATCATTAGAGTATTTGACATATCTACTTAATGGAACATATCAGGTGTTGGCATGATACTGTATTTGAAACCTGTGGTGTATAGTTCGCACGCTCACCTCGTAAGTGAGTGGTCCCAGGTTTAATCCCCAGACAGGTTGAAATTATGGGCAACTTTCTTTACTTCATTTACCACAGTCTAACCAGTAGTAATTAGAAACCTTCATGGTAATTTATTAACATATCGAGTCCAGTATTATCGTTAGCTAGTGTAGGTGGTAAGTTATCAGGTCTTCTTGGATTATTCCTAGATACTATGGTCCGTATTCAGTCAACATGCCTGAAGCTCGTGTAGAGAGACATTATTCAAGAACATGCTATGTTTGGTACCATTTGTTTGTTTGCTTTATGTTTGGTACAACATCCTCTCCAAAGTGCTAATGTCTTGAAATCAGTTGCATTTTGATAGTCCAGTTATTTAACATTAGTTTAGAGATAACAGGTCTGCTTACCAATTGTGAACATATTTAGTATGAATAAATGGACAGCTACAAAAACATTTTCTTTGAGCTAATCATCTATTTTTATAGAAGAGGGGTGTGGCTTATGGGTCAGGTTAGCGTGGAAATACAATAGTTTTCTCTCTCACAAAGACATACACTTTAATACACGCAACCAATGCCATTAATAAATCTGACATGATGCACCACACCTTGGATGCTGCTAATATGTTCTTCCTGCTCTTGAATCACTGTACAGTATAACACAGGATTCTGTCACACACCATAACTGTGTCACTAACAAATCTTCATCAGATGCCTTATTAAAGACATTGAACAATTGTTTAGGTGAAGCAGTTACCTTGCATTTGAACATCTAAAAGGTAATTACAGTGTCAAAGAGTATACATTGATGATTAAATACTCAAAATAAACCATCATCCTTGTGTTACTAAACCATCAAATTAAGTGTTAAACTATCATGTATTGAACTGACAATCTTGTAGGGCTAACCGTCATCCTTTAAGGTTAAGTAGTAATATTCACTGTTGGGTGCCAAGCTGGGCTGTGATCTTCCCCTACCAACTGTCTCATACATAAACACTTCCACCATCATGTGAACAGTCTTACCCTCCACAGTAGTAACCAAAATTCTCTCTACACTCAGTAATATCTGGGTCATACACATGATTGATCTGTAGTTGACCATCTTTGCCTTTTATAATTAATCATGTTACAGTATAATAAAATACATCGTATAAAACTGCACAATGAAAATTATGAGTAAATTGGTGTTAAAATTCCAATCCCTTACCAACATGAGAGTCTAGTAAATGATGTCCAGGGAATTTTGTCTGAAGAGAGCATGTTAGATTGTCCAGAATTACCAACATCAACCAAGTAAGTAAATGATGTCAATGAATCTATTCCAAAACTCATCTCACTTGAAGTGAATCACTGGAGGTGGTGCTGAAGTATAACATCTACAATAAAACCAGGAGAGAACGTCATATCATGTAGAACATTTGTCAAAGTAGAAATTATTATGGAAGTTCAGTCCCCAAATCATAACACAAAGTATCACCAGATATGTGTGTCATGTTAAAACAAACCTGCTCTAGTGATGCTGACATACCATGCATGCACAGTAAGACTCTGAAACTAGAATTTTGAAAAACAGTCAACTGAAATGTAAAATTGAACACTGCCTATTCCAGTACAGTACTTTTATGCCTCTAAGTGGAGAGTAAATCCATTAAGAAATTCTTAGGATGCTGACCAAAACTGAATGGCAATGAAAACATACAACAATAATATGATACAGTAGAGCGTTGCTATATTGGACACGCTTGAAACATCGGAAATTGGCTTTATCGGACAGTCATTCCCTCTAATTAGTCCAATACATCAAAGTTCTTACAAACTTCTAATGACTCTACTCTTATCTCATGTGGTGGTGGGTCAAGGAGTACACAAACTTCAATGAATGTGGGGAATGATAAGGGAGAATGACAGAGGAGAACAGAACAAAATAAGAGTAGAAAGTGATAGGAAAGTGCTAAGATAACAAAAAGAAATACCCACACATACTTGCTAACGACCTCAACTTTCTTACACTACACTTAACTCTTGCAAACTACTGGAGGTGAACCTCAAGACAAATACCCATCACAGTGATAATATCGGACCTTCCAAAATAACACACACTTATTATGAAACAAACACTCAAGACATATACTGTACAAAGAAACACACTGTAAAATATCTGCCCAAATTCTACACAAGCAAATGAAATTAAGTTGAGCACTGTAAATTAGGTCTTTTGCTTTGGAGACAGTAATATAAAGTAGAAATACCAGAATATAAATTTATGGCCTATGTTAACTTAAAGAAGAGAATATCCAAAAACAGATTTCCTCGCAGTTAAAATAAACTATTTTCCATAGGCAAGCTTGACTAGCTTCACCCTACAAAATCTATATAAAAATACTTAAATCTACCTCAGACACTTGGTAACTTCTTAATGTACATATTTACAATCATTAAAAATATTCTAACATGTACAAACACATAGACATCTTTTATTTTATATGAATTCAAATATTTGTAGGAAAAGTAGATTTACAAATCACAAAAAGATATTTACATCAACTAAACATAGAAGAGCACTTTCCTAATCACTGTGTAAAGAAACAAAAAAATTGCCAATCACATGTTTAACACACTCAAATACCCTAGACACCAATTAACCACCCCTTGTCCAACAAAACATGGTTTATTTCGGTCACATTCACAACCCAGGAAGCCAAGTTAAATCCTATGGTGCTATGAAGGACTTATTTGTCACAGTACAACTCCATGATTTTCAAAATTTAACATTACCTGCTTCAACTTGTCTCTGTTATCGGGTGAAATACTAAATCTTAGGTCCCAGACCATCACCTGTTCTTGAGAAGCACCTCCTGATCACCCCCAAGTACCTCTTAAGATGAAACATTTAGAGCCCTGTAAATTATTATTCCTCTCATTGAACTTACAGCTACATAAAAATCAAGTATACAAATTAAACCCACATGAAAAGATGGAAACACATTTCACTTGGTTCTTACACTATAGGCAATTTCAATTTCCAAGTTCAGGTTTATTTTCAAGGTCTTCAAACCACAGCAAATGAAGAGTTTTTAATACATTTAAAATGAAAGACCAGTTTTACATTCATCCTCAAGCACACGTTTTTGACTTAAGGTCCCAATTTTTCTGTTTTCCCCCCTCCACTTTTAAAAATATTAACATTTATTCCCAGCCAAGAACAACAAGACCTAAGTTCCAATTCCCCCAATAATTCCAAAGGCAACATCTCAACTAAATGTTTTCACCTGAGATAACATCATTAGCAACAAGTGCCCAGTAAACTTGCTGTGAGGGGACTTATTATATTCATTACAAAACTGGCAAGACACTAGTTCAGTATATTTTAAGACTCGAGCATGAGTGGATCCCTCGTATGTTGTTTAGTGCGACTCCTTTCCTCCCCACCAGCTGAAACCTTTCTACATGTGCACTACCACCACAGCCAACGTGTTGATACCAATTTTAGTTTGTGCTATAGAACATGTCAATTTTTATTAAATTTCTCTGTAATTTACCCAATTTAATCTATTATATACATACAGGGTGTCCATAAATTATCTGATCCATTTTAAAAATTAGGTACTACAAAAACATTATCGATAGAACACACTGGTTATATTATACTTGCCTGTTCCAGATGACTGGAGGAAGAATGTGATCATGAGTGCTTACAAGAGTACAGGTGATGCACTTTAGTGTGGGCGCACTACAGGAGCATGAAGCTGCTAGATCAGGTTATGAAAGTATGGAGAAATTGATAATGGAGAGAGTGAACATAAACAAATGCAATTTGCATTTATGCCAGATAGGGGGACAACACATTCAATATTTATGGCCAGGCAAATACAAGTAAAATATTTAGGGAAGGAAAGAAAGTTGTACTTCATAATTGAAAAGGCATTTGACAGAGTAGCAAGTGAAATACTAAAATGGGCAATGAGATCGCCAAGAGTCAAGGAGTACATTGTTTGAATGGTTATGGCATTATGAGGACCCAAAAACCTCTGAGAATAAATAGTGAAAGTAGGGGAATGTCCCTGGACTGGCTCAATGAATACTGTTACCTAGATGATATGACCAGTGCCAGTGGGAGTGTTTGAAGCCTGCTCAATTGCAAGAGTCAGAAGTGTCTGCATGAAGTTTAGAGAGTTGTTGCCTTTATTAACAACACGAGGACCTTCCCTCTGCATGAAAGGAAGAACGTATGCAGCAGGTGTGAGAAGTGTGATGTTGTATGGCAGTGAAACATGGGCAGTTAAAGAGGATGACATAAGCAGACCTGAGTGAGCTAAAATGAGAATGATCAGGTTTATGTATAATGTGAAAATGAAAGTCAGGAGGCCCTGTTCAGAGCTAAGAGAGGGGCTGGGTATTAAGAGTACTGTACTATATTGGCAAAGTTCTGTGTTGAGGCAGGTTGACACAGTTTGGACAAGTGGAGTGAATGAAAGACCAATTGGGTCAAGAAGTGCATGAGCCAATATGTGGAGGGGAGGAGAACCTGGGATCAGCCAAGAATGATATAGGGGAGAGGTTGTAAAAAATGACAGAGTTAGGAACCTGACAAGAGAGACTGCACGATAGTGCAGCATGGAGAGCTGCCTTCAGGTACTTGTAGGTTATTTTGAGGCCAGACAATTTATGGACATCCTATACAGTATATAAATTAAGCATCCAATATGTGAGGACAGTATCACAGACTTATTATTCTATTTGGCAGTAACAGTGACTAACAGAAATAACTCTACAGTAATTTAAAAAAGACTCAAGATAATTAATAATTTAAACAAGGTGTTGGGGTTTGCATTAAACTTTTGATTCAAAAGCAGGTAAGTGTACATCATTCAAGGTTCTTTATATTTATATCCTATATCAATGTGCAATGACTATATAAAACTTTCAAATAAATTCACCTGAATGATGCGTAAACAAATCTAGTTAAGAGATGTTTATGATAAACTTTAATATATCTCTATACTCTCATAAATAAAATAGCATGCCATAGTTAATTTACCACAATAGGTGACAAATCGTCATTGGTGAACAAAACAGGTCTTACTCTCGTGAACCTAATCTTTGCTCCTGGGATGAAGTAAGAATGTACACGGCACTCCACTGACTATTAAATATTCAATAATAACACTAATACCTAGCAGGAGACTGTAAAGAATTCAGCACCCATCTGTAATCTGAGAGAGAACATTGCATCTCTGTTTTGTTTTGTAATATTTAGTGGGGTCGCTGGGGGATGTGAGGCCGGTCTGGTTGTCTTGGAGGCACAATGGGCACTGGACGCCTGCAAGAAAAAAAGACTATAAAAAAGTCTTCTGTTTCCAAATGAGACAAAAATATTTCTACATTTAACACAAAAATTAAATTGAATTACATTTCAAAGGTTCATTAACTTAATTAAGGCATACAGTTAAATGATATTGTACAACCAAATGGAAAGTTATAACAGCATAAGTATTTTAACAAATACAGTACTATAGTTACAATATCTACTGTGTTTAACATCACTATGTCAACTAATCTTTTTGTAAAGTTGATACAGAATAACATACATGTTCAAAGACAGAACAAAACATGCTTTTTACTTATCTTTCTTGGGCCTTGCGTGTTTAGCTATAGTTTATAGAAAAAAAGTCAACCACCAGGAAAATAATAATATTAAATCTAGGGTCAAGTACCTCAGGCCCCAATTACTGGTTGCCAATTAGTCTAAGTCTGGTAACTGTAATGACTAATTCGGTTCACCATGTTATGTCCAAGCTTGGTATTTCTGTTATGGCTGAATCTAGTAGGTGTGTCATGTCTGAGTCTGTCTATAAGGCCGTGTATACTGCAGCATGATGTTATGTTTCACTTCAGTATCGGAGTTTATGTTCACGTCCAACAACCAGGTCACATTTACGTTGTGGATTTTAAATGAGAATAACATTAAGTTTACATCTTTTATTGTACACTGCCCTGGTATTAACAGGAAGAAAGCCGACAGTAACAAGGATAAACACACTGCCCTTCACATCACCCACCAGAACCAGTTGAGAAATACCTCTTGCCAATGTATCATAACACACACACATACATATATACATAAATAATACATACACACATGCATACACAAGCACACACATACATTCAAGAAGCAAATTCAACCAACACACTAATACACACACACACACACACACGAGTATTCATGCCAGTAAAAGATCATTTAAAGTTATGACAAGGCATTACTCCTCCAACATTTTCTTTGGCCCAGGACCCTCATGGATCTAGACTGTATATACTCAACTGGCTATCTCTACAAACCCCCAACACACAATTTCTGATCCACACTGCAACTACGTATTTTTCTTTTCCGATTGACCACAAGATTTGATTTTTTTATAGGATTTTACCGATAGATACTAGTTTGAAGAAGACACTGGTAACCTTACTTAAGTATATTCCACATTGTGATTTGCAGACAGTAAATAGTCGTTAGCATTTACAATCTGACTTTTTTTTTTGAAGGGGGCTCATTTAGTTCTCATTTAACCTGGCTACAATCCTTCTCTGTCTATTTTCCTTACACTATCTCTTACTGTCTCTGTCTCTTTCTCTGTCTGATCCTAACAACTGCATAATCAACAAGAAGAACAAGGTACAACAAGAATGAAGAGCTATGCACACATACACAAAGGACACTGACCAGATACTACAGGTTTCTACACGCTTAGTATTATTGCATCTCTTGGGCGCTGCTTCTTCTTCTTCTTCCCATAAAATATTTTAACATCATTCATCGGAGTCTAATATAGTACAGTACAGTACCATGAAGAAGAGATCCCACAAACAGAAAACTGATAAAGAGGCAATTATCTAGGAGCACCACTACAGCATACAGTACTCTCCTGTTATCTGCTCAAGGATCAACATCTACTACTGTACTGTAATCTTCCTCGTCTCATTTGTTGGCTCCTGGATCAATGTCTACAGCTGATACACCATCGTCTCGTGTGATGGCTCTTAAATCAATATCTATCTACGAATATTTTTAACAACCAGTCTCATTTCTACCTGCCTCTTACGTCAATATCTATCTATTACATGTTTTTGCGTTTTTTAACCATCCATATCAGTGACAAAAGGGAACATGGATCTGCTTCTTCCAAAGTCCATTGCCAATGCTTTCTGCACACCCAAGATGGAATGAGACATGACAGCAGTGTAACAGTAAGTGAAAAAAAAAAAATCCACATACAGTATTTAGCTGTTTCAGTTTATTTTCAGGTTAAAAGAAGGAAGGAGACTGACACAAAGAGACCACATAATTTTACATAATTTACAATATATCTTCTATTGCCTTAATATGAATCCAACAATAGTTAGTACACACACATGTGACCCCCACTGTGGAGGCAACATGATAACTCCACAGTTCATGATGATAGTGATATGAGACAAGTGTTCCACAACATAGAGTGCCCCAGAATCTAGCACAAGTGATTAATAAGCTTTATATATAAACTCTGAAACTTTAACATCCAGTGGTAGTAAATAACAAATAGAGAAGCCCTTACAACACACACTCATATTGTCTTTGGTAACAGAGTGGCTAAAAGAAAAGTGAGTAATAAGCATTAAACACCCAAATATTATCAAGAGCTCTGCTTGACATGCACAAACAAAACAATGACTGTGCCTTCTGCAGACATATACATGGAGTGAATCACTGATTCACAATTGCATTAACATAATACATATTTACTCTTCACAAAATATATTTACAAAGTCAAAATATCTTTTAATATTTTATAATATTTTTGACATGTCACCAGCAAATGGCATCAATTAACCTCAACACTGAATGTGCAGTTACTCACTAGCAATTACTACATGATGATGGAAGGCCATTTCTACAAACTTCCACACAATATATATATATATATATATATATATATATATATATATATATATATATATATATATATATATATATATATATATATATATATATATATATATATATATATACATTTATCAGCATACCTGGATCATACACCTATAGTGATATATATATATATATATATATATATATATATATATATATATATATATATATATATATATATATATATATACACACCAAGATTTAATTGTATTCCACAAGTGCAGACAACCCCACTTACACCTTTACTGTACAACACTACTATAATCCCCTCTTCTACACAACTACCACTGTTACTACACATCAGGGAGTCAACACGTCATAATTCTTGTTTACTTAAAAATATCAGAAACATTTATGTAGTTTCTCAGACAGTTTTGAAATGAATGATGTGTTATTGTGATAATCTAGAATTATAAATGACTTTAGCCACAACAGCTGCACGATGCCTATTACAGAATAAAAAAAAAGTCACAATACTAAACTCAATAACAATAATTACAATAAAAACTTATGCCTGTGTACAATTCATAATTACAACAACACAGGAGAAGGAAACTGCACATAACTTTAAATACTGAAAATTAATATGGGTTCTAAAACAGTGCCAACAAAAGCTTCAAGGTCCTCCTTGTTGCATATGATGAATCTTGTCACAGTAAACAACAAAAAAGTAAATAAAACTTACCTGATTTTGGAGGAGGTAAAGTCAGGAGGAGGTAAATATTTTCACATATATAATTAACACATGGGAAACAATGGTGCATGCCACTCATATGACACCTGTTTATACACTTGTCAAGATCACCAGCCATGGAGTGTGCACCAAGTGTGTATGATGCTCATCAGGGATTTGTGAAGTTGAAGCCATCAGGCCCTTCATAACTTACACCATCACAATAACTCCATAGGGTAATCTCTCAAGGTTATTGCCAGACATATGAGTGATACAGTCAGTTAGAAGTATCAGTCACGATACATTCAAACTAAACGATCATAAATTATTATGAAATGAGAGTTTAGAGGATAGTTGGGGGAAGAAGGGCTGGTGGTGGAGAACACCACTAGATTTAAGAAGATAATAACACTACAGATCATATCGTAAGAATCATAGCAACTGAGTCACACCCATTCAAAATCATTCCTCATAAGTCCATAGCCAGAGTTATTTTTTCAAGAATGCTCTTGACTTTAGGGATAGAAGCCGGGCTAGTATTTTGTCTTGAACTTTTTAAATCAAACTTGAATAATAACATCAATACAAAGGGTAAAACTTAATCAGCTAGGGTCGCACCCTGTAAATCTGTCCTGTCAAACACGAGCACTATTTCTTTAAGCCAGGCAGGCAGGCAGGCATGCACACTTAAACATTGTCTTGCCTACTTGGAACCCCTAGAGTGACACCTTTAATATCTCATCAGAGAAAGTCACTGGTGTTTAATGTCTATTAATGTCACAATATCTTGGACAGAGGATGCACAAAAATCATAGGTAAATTACAGAGAATATTCATATCAATTTCAAGTGTAATATTCACACCTATTTCTAAAGATAAAATCCAAAAGTCCTTACTGCACTTCTTTAGTAACTAAAATACTATATAAAATTTACATTGGAAGAAATCTGTCAATTGTGTAATATCTATTAAAAGGAGAATACAGCACCCCCTAACTGTGGCCTGGCGGTGCAAGTTACAATGATTTATATTAACTCTCTCTCTCTCTCTCTCTCTCTCTCTCTCAAACAGTAATGGCTTGTTTGGCACTAGAGGAGGGCTAATGTACAGTAATACTTACATGTTTCATCAACTTCTCTAACATATATGTAATGCCTCATTCAAATATTTCACAAGTGACATTTGAGGTATTTGATCATTGATTATGACATTATACTATGAAGATATCTTTTTTTATAACTTTTACAAGCCTTTTACCTCCATCAGAAGTGAAGGAAAAAAAACAGTTTCATAAAATTTCCATTGAAAATATTAAGCTTCCACCTGTTTATCTATTACTTGTTTATTACTGTATCTATCAAATTAAGGCATAATACACTGTTAATCTATCTAAACCATTTAATTTAGTCCAACAGAAAAGAGGAGAAGAATTACAAGCTCCAATGGTTACAAGTGATATAGCCCAATTCTTAAAACAGAATAATTATGACTAAAAGGATCAATAAATGCAAAATAATATATATGAGGGTTTTATTTTGTGTGTAGTGTTCGTCATATATATATATATATATATATATATATATATATATATATATATATATATATATATATATATATATATATATATATATATATATATATATATATATATATATATATATATATATATATATACTGTACTGTATATAAAAAAAACCCATAAAATGAACAAGGATTAGTCATAGGTATACTTTAAGGGATCATATCTGGGTCAGAGTTAACATACATGTGTGTGTGTGTGTGTGTGTGTGTGTTTAAGATGTTTACAGTGTATCTATCAGCCTGAAGGTCATTGACATGTCATCCCCTGAAGTTAAACACTGTACAATCAAAATAATCCCAGATGTATTCAGGAAAAGACAAACACCTCCCAACACACTTTGAAATTTTGTACATGTTTACGGGTTAGTTCAGAGGTTTTAAATTTAGCGCGACACTGAATTTGAGGCATCAGAGAACACTACACATGCACACAAACACATAAATTTCAGAAACACCATCATGTTAACTTTTAATCTGATATGACCTTTTAAAATGTTCAGGGGGGGGGGGGGTTCATAAGCAGGTGTTCCTGTACTCTGGGGAAAAAAATAAAAATTAAACCCACCTGCGGCATCTACAAACCAATTTTTGAGATCGATCCTCATCAAATAATAAGAAAGCTCCACGGCGGGAAATCTCAATGTTAAATTAGTTTTCCTCGTCACCCCACCTCACAAAAAATGGTTTACGAGACACTCAAAGACTCGTACATTACCTCCACTTCTAAAAAAAATAATCTGTGTAACCCATATCATAATCCTTCCTCACATAATACAGTACTGGACCTGACAAGAGAGAACATCAGCTGAACACCATACATGGGTGGTATTATGACACTGATATATTATACCAACAATAAAGTCATCCAATATTTATTATTTATCAACCAATTAATGAAGAATTTTACACCTGCCCTCAGCCTATGGTATATATCTTTCACATTTATGGTGGCACATAGAAACCCAAATTTCACATGGACAGCAATATAAAAAAAAACCTCATTCACTTCTCGAATTATTTTACACGACACACAGGACACGTAACAACACTACTCAATACTTCACATTTTGGTGTAACATGGACAATAAAACTTCTATATGTGAGCACAGTATCTGTATGGCCACTAACACTACTGTATTATTATCGTCCCTCATAACAGGAAAACAGCATTAACTCATCAGATGTTAGTGCTTAGTGATATTAATACTTGCTATACCAATAATAATAGTTTAGTTACCAAAGTAATCCTTTAAAGATAATTTCTCTAATGTAATATTCCATCAGTTCTGATTTTATTAAAAGCACTCCCTCATGAATGGCTTACAGTATAATCATTACTGTACATGGAGGCATCACACAACACCACAATTTAATTATCAAATATGATCCTCTACAGTTCTAGCAATTATTGTTTTCTCTGCGTGAAGAAAGTGTTAGTATTCGGTGAAGTACAGGTGATGTCATCCTTCTTGATCAAAATTTAGTGGTAAATATATTTAAAATAATATGCAGCAGCTGATCATTATCTCATATGATGGTGGTCAAGGGTTTTTATCTCCAACTACAGAATTCAAGATTTGTTTTTAAATTTAAATTCACTTCTATGAATCTTTTCCAGTGAGAGAATCCCTTCATATAGTGTATTCATAACTACAAGAGTTTCAGACACCCAGATTGATGGATAATAAATATATACACAAAGGGCCACAGAAATAGGTCTGTCAGGTGAGAAAAAATTAATAAAAAATAAATAAAAACATACAAAAATAAAGGAATCCTTCTTTCTGATAAAGACAAAAGCATGAATATCACTTTGAGAGTGGGTGTGTGCGAGGGCTGATGGAAGCACAGGTACTGTCCCATGGAGCACAATGGTGTTCTTGATAACCTCAAAACTTTTCTATTCTCTCATAACTGACAAAAACAATTCATAACTGGAGAACCTCAACAAAACAAGACTACAGTACATACTTTGACAGCCAGGACTTTACAAAATCTTACTGATAAACTATACCGACATTATTGTAAAGGTAATTATGATTTATGGATTCACATGTCATACACTGCAACTTAACTGAAAATATACCTTGGTAGTACATCATCATAACCGCCATAATTATTTAGAATTTGTTTTCATAAGACGGATATAAAACCTAGAAGGCATTTTCTTCCTCCTAGGCCATGAATAAGAAAAAAAATTATATATATGCACTCACACACACACACACACACACACTTGTGTGTATTCAGAAAAAAGATTTTTTTTTACAATTATATATAATCTTGTAATTTCACATCACTGTACTGAATCAGTATCCCATAACATGTTTGTCTGTTACATAAGAACAAAATCTACTTCTTGAAACCAAAGGAAGAGAAGAGTTCGTTGGTGGCTGCGTTGACTGCAGCGCCTGCAGCAGCGTTCACGGCGGCCTGCTGCACACGCTGGCTAATTGAGGAATTGGTTGGTGCTCCGCCGCCGCCTCCCGGTCGGCTGGAGGTGAGGGAGGGAGGGAGGCTATCAACGGCGGCTACAAACAAGAGGGGCAGCACCACCATGCCAGATAAGTGTTAGTAACATGGACTATTAGTAAGGCACAAACTACTACCAACCTCACCATTTACTCACCAGTAATACAATGTGTGTTTTTGTTTTCTCCGTGTATTGTAAATGTATTTATGCATGTATGTGTGTGTGTGTGTGTGTGTCAGCTTCTCACGTGAGAGCAACCTTATACGAGACCAAGTTGTGAACATCTCTTAAATGCAAGTTTCAGTGTGTGTATGAAACTGTACAGCACACTGGGAGATATTAACTTACTAATCTTTCAGAGTCACACACAATATGACAGCAGATATATATAAGACTACCCTAGGACACCCTCTCTCAAGGTTACAAACTACATACAGCAATGGAAAAAATAACTAGCCAGTGAGTGACAAAATAAGCATAAAGAAGCTATCTTTCTCTACTCCATTTTCTATATTTAAAGTTGGGTGCCATGTTCAGCTGCACATTCTGAACACTCCTCAATCAGACACAGGTTATAGTGGTTAAATAACCTAATTGAACGAATTGGAGTGTGATTTTGATGCCCATTATGACTGGGACCTACAGTACTGGGATATAATTGACCTGTGACTCTCTCATACCCTACCTATATAAAAAAAAAATTATATTCTCAGTTTACTTATTACAATACTATCTCCTTTAAATATAATAAACACCTTTGACTTTCCTCTCACCAGGTATATTGTTATGACCCAGTACCCTCTTTAATTATGTCTGCATGGCTATAAACAACATTTATTTCTGCCCCTTTACAGTATTATCATACATTATAATACTAAGTAAATTCAGGTTCTTCATCAGAAACATAGTACACTGGAAACTAAATAAGGCCATGATGTATTTAAATAGGGAGGGCAAATATGCTGAATTGCGAACTCCTGCAAGAGCACTGTAAAAACACACACACACACACACACACTCAACTCTGATGTTAAATCTCTCTGCTCTATTGAGGGTTTATAATGTGTTGAAATGTCTCTGGATTAAAGTAAATGATCTTCTATATGTAGTCTCTATATATACAATATACTGTATAGGGCCACTGAAAAAGTTAGCTCAGATTTTGCTCATATAGAATAAGGGTAAATAATAGTTTTCAACGACCCCAAATATAAAAGTGAAGTTCACTATTACAGTAGCTGACAAAGTTGTGTAACAGCATTTTGGTTAATAATGAGAAACTAATTGATTTTGTAAGAAAAATATAAAGGTGTAAGTGTACAGAGGATGTGTAAGTGAGTGAGTGGAAAATATGTGGAAGTTTACAAAATGTGACTTGATTTAAGAATTCCTATCAAGACCAAACAATATTTCCCTTTAGAAGACTTCCACCTCTTGTAATAGTACTGTATATATCATGGGTTTCCACTCTATGTACTAAGAACAATATGAACCAGCTCAAACTTCAGGTGAATCATATTTGGCCTTGGGTTCACAACTAAAGTCCTTCATATCTACTGAAATTTCCAATAACCATTTTAGTACAGTGTTTCAAATGTAATTTTTTTTATATACTGTATACATTATTATAGGCCTGTACTACACCCATTATTTTAGGACTATTATCCTTTAATTGGCAGCTAAGGATTTCACACTCCTCTATATTCAAAATTGGAATATAATGGCTGTCATCCCTAAAGCTAACTGCCACCGATCATGGTTTCTCATCCCTAAAGCTAACTTCCAACGATCGTGGCTGTCGTCCCTGAAGCTAACTTCCACCGATCATGGCTGTGGTCCCTAAAGCTAACTTCCACCGATCATGGCTGTCGTCCCTGAAGCTAACTTCCACCGATCATGGCTGTCGTCCCTACAGCTAACTTCAACAAATCAAGGCTGCCATCTCAACAACTAACACCCACAGATGCTGGCCACTGTTTAAAAGTTAACGACGGTCAAAGATCATCCTTCACACCTGTTCCTGTAGTTCATCCCCTCTTTTAACATCACCAACCCCATTTTACATTAACTGTGTGAACTAACTCTCACATTTTCTAGTGCCTGTATTCTTCTCTTATTTTTTTCTTCACATTCTTTGTTTCTATCTCCTTCCTTCCTTCCTTCCTTGAGGGGAGGCTCATCATACAGAAACAGTAGTTTAAGTATGCTGCCTGGAAGGAAGGAAGGAAGGAAGGAAGGAAGGAAGATAGAAACAAAGAATGTGAAAAAAAAGGATACAAGCAATTAAGGTCTCATAAATGAAAAGGTCTTGAATATGCTGTTGTAAAGGTCTTGAATATGCTGTTGTAAAGGTCTTGAATATGCTGTTGTAAAGGTCTTGAATATGCTGTTGTAAAGGTCTTGAATATGCTGTTGTAAAGGTCTTGAATATGCTGTTGTAAAGGTCTTGAATATGCTGTTGTAAAGGTCTTGAATATGCTGTTGTAAAGGTCTTGAATATGCTGTTGTAAAGGTCTTGAATATGCTGTTGTAAAGGTCTTGAATATGCTGTTGTAAAGGTCTTGAATATGCTGTTGTAAAGGTCTTGAATATGCTGTTGTAAAGGTCTTGAATATGCTGTTGTAAAGGTCTTGAATATGCTGTTGTAAAGGTCTTGAATATGCTGTTGTAAAGGTCTTGAATATGCTGTTGTAAAAGTCTTGAATATGCTGTTGTAAAGGTCTTGAATATGCTGTTGTAAAGGTCTTGAATATGCTGTTGTAAAGGTCTTGAATATGCTGTTGTAAAGGTCATGAACATGCTGTGGTGTCATTCTCTTGTGGCCACAACTGACTTACCACCTCCAGTCACTCTTGCTTTAGTTTCCCCCACCAGTTCAAAGACCACACACCTCCGTCCGTCCCTCATTCGTACTCCCATCACAAAGCTCTTAATTTAGCCCTCTACTAACTCACATCAAGATTAGGCACCCCAGCTTATTTCACATTAAGATTAACCACCCTAATCCGAACCTAACCCCCCCCAGGTAATGTTAGGGTGTTTAATCATCAGGTGAAATAAGCTGGGGTGCCTACGACAGTCTTCACATTAGTATCTGAATTATGCCCCTTCCCCCTACTCTTCTAGATTACTTTACTACATCAAGCACATCTATTCCATCCCCACACATCTTTACCAACCCCCCACAATGCTTCTTGACCCATCCATCACATGTCTCCCCCATTCATAAATAATTTCCCGCATTTTATTTATTTTTTGTTGCCATCATTTTCACTGAAATATTTGGATTGCACAAAACTGTCCCTACTTTCTCTAAATCCTCCCTGTTCTTTACTTTTCCTGCACAACGTTGCTTTCCTCACCAATTGGTTACTGCCCTACAATATACTCAATGAAGAGCAAGTAAAAAAAACACACACACACTCACACACACAAAATAACCCGCCTTCTATGTCACCTTTCTTCTGGCCCACTCCTAATGCCACTTCCTTCCCCAAGATAAACACAGTACTGCACAAACCCAGATCTCACTGAGGTAACTATCCTACTAAATATTTCAAACTGGTAACTTGGTAAAACCTTCAAGTAAGTGAGTTGAGGAGTGACAGTGTACAGTAGTATAGATTCTGTAGTCTGAGCATATAGCATAAAATATCCTACTATGTACAGTATTAGTGAGATGAATACAGTACTATAATAAGAAAGGTGTATACACAGCTGCCGTTTGCGACATTAACACCATTTTGATGTAGTGGTTCATTGTTCCGAGTACTGATCTATTGTGGTGTTTCATATGGTAAATTGACCAGGTACATTGGTAGATATATAAACAGATGTATGAGAACCAAACTTATGAGATCATAACATTGTGAACTGAGGTATAGTAGTATAATATAAAGCTAAATAACAGAAGGTAAATATCTCTCTCATTAAATGTTCTGGAAATTTTAATAACTACATTTTTTTGTCTCAATCTGATGTTATTAATGATTCATGATACCTCCAGGTAAAGCAATAAGCAAAATGAAATAAATGAATAACAATAATAAGAACATCAGTGATACCCAACAGAGGCCACAGTGTTAAATGAGAGTAAACCTGTGAAGGAACATTAACACCCACTTCTTCTAATAAGTAACTAAACACAAAATAATTAATAAAAATCTACAAAATCTAGGTTATATATACTGTACATACATCACATATGTAAATTGATCATCAAATAAATGTAAAACTTCTATTATGAACAATAAAATTACAGTTTAAATTCTCTACCCAATTCATCTATGTAATTACTGTACTGTAATTAGCTCCTAATTATTCTACTAATCTACCTCTACTAATCTATCATGTACATCAAGCCTATGACAACATACATACAATGTGAATACTTCATAACTGTCACCATAATGGCTTACACATTCATACACAAACACACACACAGTCTACTGCTCCTTCTCTACCATAGTTCAACAACAATTCATAAACAGTCTATCACTATTTTTGCAGTTAATTATCATATATTCCACATTGCCACATACATTTCATGCATTCACATACACTGCATGCATTCATATACATTCCATACCATCTCCACGTATGTTAACTGCGTGTCTGTTTGAGGTTAACATAACATGTTTATTGCAGCATCTTTCTTCAAATCATCAATTCCTCTTAAAAAGTCACAGCCAACTTTACAGGACCACTTCACACTCATGCTCTGCCGTTGCATATACTGTATACACTTTCACAGTCAACACCTCAGCTTCTTTTCCTTTCAGGCATGCATTATAATGACAGGAACCAAGTCTTACTTTTAACTTTCTTCTACATACATTCTTTGTGTAAACAGTACAAAATTTGCCTGTCAATAAATCAAGAGTGATTGCTTATTGGGATATTCAAAGCCTTTAAAATTTTCTGCCTATTCTTACAGTAATGTTTATACCAAGATTCCTGACAAACAACTTTCTCTCTCTAATCAACATTCATTTCTTTTTACTCCAATAGTGAATAAAAATAAATAAATAATTTTTGGGATGGTCAGACAACTTTCCTGCATATACTGTACAGTAGTCTTAATTATGACAACTGCTCAACATTAGTTTGTTGTATGCACTTGACATTTTTTATCCAACTAAAGTAAACCAACAAGGATCCACACCTCCAATAACTGAACAAATGCAAAGGATATAATGTGCAAGAGTTTACTGAAGTGTGAACACAGAGAAAAAAAAAAAGCTGTTCACCTGCATTATAGCTGTCACAGGCATGTTCATTGTTACATGCAAATATGACACCAAGAAAATCTGTTTAAGTGTTAAGCTCATGCCAACTGTATTCTGAAGGGAAGGAAAGGAAAAAAAAAGGGGGGGGGGTGCACAAACCCTAGCAAAGAGAAGGAACCTATCAGTGATAACTTGTGTATGAGCCAACACCAGGAAGCAAAGTTATGTCTCAAGATGTACAAATCCCCTGCCATGCTATAGCCAAGTCCTAAGGCACACAATTCAAGATGAAATTAATAAGAAAATATGGATTATCAATTTTTTGGTTGAGAATGTCACAAGATATAACTACAGTACATAAACAATTGTGGTTCAAATCCATTGTTACTTGATTGAAGTGTTAAGTGTGTACAGTATTCCTAAGTTCCTCTCATCTCCTGAGAAAATAAAACTGCATTGAAATCTATGATTCTGTACAGATATCCCTCGCTATATGAACATTCGCTTATACAAATACTGTATTCTATTCTTACGCCTCTTTTCACAATACCAAAGTTATTTTCACATATACAAATGATGGTCCCTTAAGGTAATATAACAAATTTACATTCATTTTTTTTAAGTGTTAGGTACTAAATTACAGTAATTGGGTACTGTACTAATTTACAGTGCAGTACCATATTTAATTTTTTAGGTACGTATATTGCTGTTTTCTTGTATAGTTTAGTACAGTACTAAATTACAGTAGGTAGGTTTTTTTTTTTGTGTGTGTGTGTGTGAAGCTGTCATTTTTTTAGGTATAATATTAAGGCTTTCTTGTCTTTAGGAAACCGAATCCAATTTTTCTCATATGTTATGTTATTCAATGTACAAATAATCACTCAACAAATGGTTTTCAAGGAACCTAACCAATTCATATAGCAGTGGATACTTGTACTCTTACTTCTCTAAAAAGCAACGTGTGATACAGGACTTGAATACTGATCAATCAAAGTGCCATCCTCAGCTGCAAAGGTTAGAGCTCACGGCAACATCAGTGTGGAGAACTAGTGAGTATCAGCAGCTTAAAGGCTTATCTGGTATGTGATGACAAGTATCTTCTACTGTTTTTTTTAGGGAGGGGGGAGTAAAAAAAATTATGAAATTACCCTCAGTAAATGGTAACCCAATTAAGCAAATCTGATTTAAAATACATCCTAAATTTTTTTTATACAATATATGTATTGTACACCACTTTATTTTTTAAGTACTGGATCCATTTATTTGTAACACAATTTAATTTTTAACACTGCCCAAAACTTATGTTGTCCCTCTTCTGTTACCAAAACTATTCCATGTTTTAAGATTAAACATAAGGAGAACAACTAGGTCAAGAGATACACGAGTCTGGATGTGGCAAGATGGAGAGGGAGGGTAGGCCAAGTAGAGGCTGTGAGAATTAATCTCCAGTAAAAGCACCTGACTAACAGCTGCCATCATGTAGTCACAGCTAACCCAAGCAAGAGTGAAAAATGGCCGTAAAATATTGATACAATTGATACCTCATTAATTGGCGGAGGAAAACAAAAAAGTTCTTGGGTATATGAGCTTTGATCACTTGATACCGGTAGTACTGTACAATTGACATATAATTTTAGTTTTCAATATACATTATTAACCAAGTACTAGTCTGCTGACTCCATTAGCATTCAAGAGGCAAAATTCACCAGTAAATTAAGAGGAGCAGCAGTGTGTGCCAATAAAAATAAATAAATAAATAAATAAATAACTACAAAATCATCCATCAAGAGCAATTTTTTTCTAACACCTCCCTGGGTGACCTGGATTACTTTATGTAGGTATTATTACTCACCTTTAACAAACTGATAAAATGAGCATTAAGAAATTATACAAATCCTCTCAATGTCACATGGCAAGAAGCCAGTCCATGAAGTAATAAGTGTACATCACAATGGTTCAGTTCTAGCTGGATGGTCCACAGCTCCCCACAACACAAGTAATGGAGATATTTCTTGCAGTAGGGAAGTTAAGTCATAACAAGACAACAATAACTAACATGTGGTACTGTATAGAGATATCCCCACAACAGGCAAGACAGTGTGGCCAATAGTGTCTCAAGAATACAGTTCACTTATATGTAAATAATGTCAGTGATGTGTTGCATGTAGGTCATGTTGACCTATTTCTGGCAGGATGGTGCACAACTCCCTACAACATATTTCCATATAATAAAAGCAGACCCTTAAAAGTTAACCACAGCATAATGATAGACACACATAATGCTTTATCCCCTTGCTAACTTTGTAGTAAAGGGATAAGTATGTTGGTTAGTTTGAGAACTTAGCATAACATTTCTGAAAGGATTACCTTGCAAATTCTAAAGGAAAGTCTTCACAACTTGGAAGATTAGTGCCAAAGCCATTCTTACCATTGTTAAATGGAGAGAAAAGTAGTAAAGTTTACAAGAGTTAAAAATAAGCCAAGCGCATTTTTATAAAAGAAAGGTGTATTCAGACCTGAGAACACACTTGCACTGCAAACTTTATACACAGATTTGCTGAGAGTATCCATCCAATTTAAGATTCACATCTGAAGTGTTATACTGTACAGTAAATCTCTCCATTAGCCGGAATCCCTCCAATAGCTGGAATTGAAATTTGCTTGGAATTTTCCAGAAAATTCCGGGTTTGGGAACGATTTCCTGAGGTTGAAAATCAGCTGCATTTTCTGGAAAATTCTAAGAAAAAAATTGGAAACTCTCTCCATTTTTTTGCTGGGTCGGGGAGCAAATTCCGAGGATGAAATAATGTGTAGTTATAGAAAATTCAGGAAACTATCTCCATTTCTTTTTTCCTGGGCCTGGGAGCATATTCCAAGGATGAAATAATGCACAATTTCAGGAAAATTCTGAGAAACTTTTACCAGTACAATACCAGGAAAAATTCTGGGGATGGGGGATTTTTTCTGGGTTTGAGAGAGTTGTCTTATTACCGGGTACCCGGAAATCTCTCATCCCTGTAAGGGCTCTGCACCAATTGTTCCGGCTAATGGGGATATCACTATTTACAGACACACACAAAGCTAAATTAAAAAATGTTTAAAAAGCAATTCAAACTTGACAGATAAAACTAAAAATCCCTATATACAAAGGAACTAAGAACAGGATGTCAACAAGAGCACAGGGTACTTACGATGGAATAAGAGGTGGTGGAAGCGCCCCTGAATTACCCTGACGACCTGGTGGGGCTGGAGTCGGGCGAGAGGGAATGGCTGGAGCAGGCCGTCCCCCAATGGGTACTGGAGGTGGTGCTCGAGACACTGCTGGTGGAGGAGCTCGTCTCATGTTTCCACCAGGAGACGGGGGGCCACTATGGCCAATCCTAAAAATTCACAGATCATCAGCAAGATAATTAAACTACAGTACAGTACTTTTATTTCTACCCAGACATAGTATACTAAATACAAACATATTTCCACCCCCGTATACTAAGTTTATTAATAAAACGTGCTAATTTACTTTATTTCTTATAATTCTTTTCCATTCACTGTCACGTGTCCTTTCTACCAGCAGCAACAAATGTGTTTTGCCAACAACAAACATTAGCAGCACAGGTATGACTCCACTAATTAAAATTCTCCAACCTTCTCCAACGGTTCAACACCCATTCTAATCTTTCAGTTGGGCAAACTTTGTCTATATATTGTACATGGTGTGAAAAGTCATTTCCCCTCAATCAAAAATGGCTCACCCTAACACCACCTGCCCAAGGCTTATAACCAACACAAAAGCCACCCGTGTTGTTAGTGAGCGGTGTAGCCCGGTATGTGCACACATTCATGCACATGCAGTGAGTGGAAACAAGTGTACTTATTTGAAGTTCCCATACTGAATGAAAGGTTATACAGCATCTCATTCCAAACTTTATTCTTCAAGTGCCTCAGGTCAATGATTAACACAATTCAAAATAAGAAAGCTATGTAAACATTAAATGTTCTGAGCTTTTGGTGCTGTCTTCTGGTGACCAATTCACCTGGTTGGCTGCCAGAATGAGAGGCAAAAATTCTCGCTGCATGATGCTAATGTGGATGAAGAGGATGTGTGGGTGAAGCCAAACCTGGACCCTTCATCTGAGAGTCGTGGAGGACAGGGGGAACTGACAAAACGAAAGAATAATGCCATTTTAGGGTATATATAAATAAATATATATATTATGTGATGATACATGATGGCATATAAGTTTAGTCCCAAATACTATGGATTAGGGTGAAGGTATGAGAGATGGGTTATAGTGAGTGTCTACACCTGGGGACAAAGAGAGAGAGGGAAAAAGGGAGAGGATTTGGAGAGATTTGAGGAGCTAAAATTAAAGCTTCAAAAAGTAAGTAACAAAAGAAAGAAAGTGGAAATGTGAGTAATATGAAAACTCAGGAATAAATGATAGCTAAAAGAATGAAAAAAACAAATGACTGATGCTGGGGACACAAGGCTAACAAAAGGAAATGCAGTAGAAGTACAGATGTAGAGGCAGGCTGAGATGGTTTAATCATATGGAAAAAATGGATAAGACCAATTGGGTCAAGAGATGCAGGAGCCTAAATATGGAGGGGAGAAGACAAGAATGAAATTGGGAGAAATTGTAATACAGGTTGACAACCCTTTATCCGAAATTCCAAAAACCGAAAAGCTCTAAAAACCTTAAGTTTTTTTGTGGGTCTTTTTTTTTTTTTTTTTTTATAACAGGGATTATTAGCCCACCCAGGCACAGATCACTGACCCGCATCGGGGCCTGGGGGGTGAAAATGTAATGATTACAATAATAATGATAATAATAATAATAAAATATAATAATAATAATAACAATAATAATAATACTGTAATAATAAAATAATAATAATACAGTAAAGAAATACAAGAATGAAAAAAAGATCAAAAGTGAGAAACACGACCTAGACCTATGAATTATTATTATTATTATTATTATTATAATTTTTATTATATTTTCGACCCCCAGGCCCCAATGTGGGTCAGTGATCTATGCCCGGGTGGGCTAATACACATTAAAAAAAAAAAATAAATAAATAAAAAAATAAACTAACCATTCTGAAAACCGAAAAATTCCAAAAACCGAAATGCCTCTGGCCCCAAGGATTTTGGATAAGGGATTGTCAACCTGTAAATGACAGAGTTAGGAACCTGATAAGAGAGAGAGTGCAAGAAGCCGCGCAGCATGGAGAGCTACCACTAGGTAACTGCAACTAACCCATGCAAGCAATGATGATGATGGTGAGGCAGTCGAGGGTTGCTTATATTATGTAGAAAACACTGAAATGAAAGGCAAGTGATATATAGGTGCCAAGAAGAGTGATGTACTATATTGAGTAGCTGGCAAAAGTGAAATGACAATGAATAGAAGGTTCAAGGTGAGGGAACCAAAGATGTGAAAATTTTGAAAGTGACAAATTGAAGGATAAAACTGGAAGAAAATACATCCATGTAAATAAGAATGAAATGGAATGGACTAATGTAAATTGGGAGCAGTCAAGAGTGTAAACCAATCAAATTTAACTAAAATGTTTGGGTAAAAAAAAATTTAGGAAACGCACAAAAAAAAAAAATATCACATGAAATTTACCCCTGCAACCCAGATTATTCGACCTGGATGGGTTATGTTAAGACTAGATTATGTTGGGTTGGGTTATTTTTAATTAGATTAGGTTAGCTTTAGGATGGTCAATCTTAAGGTGAAATAAACTGGCGGTTAATCTTCACGTGATAAAAATAAATGAATAAAATTGAATGGTGGCGAGAGATCAGACTGGCTACGTATCACCTTGAGTACTGTACAGTGTTATTGTACTCAAGAGGATTGATTATTATCCACCGTATTCATTGAGATAAGACATCGTGCATAAGAGATTAAATATTGTACTCAGGGGGTTAAATCATTGTATTCAGGAATAAAGATATCTTACCGAATGGCCGGATTTATCGAACTCCAAGAGAAAAAGGTTATGGTCAATAGTAAGAGCATATGACTACCAACTACAGGTATATGAGAGGAGAGATGAATGTTGGGATGGATAACAAGTGGAATAAGAAACACATGGAAGATAAACATTAGGAGGAAAGAGTCGTAAAAGAAGTGTATGGGGTTTCCCTCTGACCTAAATAAAATATTAAAAGTGGCTTGTCTGTAGTGAAGGGGTTAAGGTTTAAAAAAAAAACCAAGAAAACAAATAAGAATGGCAGTTGAAAATGAAAATGGCAGATAAGAATATGTGTGTGTGTGTGTGTGTGTGTGTGTGTGTGTGTGTATTATGAAAGTGGACGAAAATATGAAATGTGACAAAGTACAGTACAGTAATATGGTGAGTGAAGCAGAATAATACTAAAAAAAAAATCTGAGAGAGAATTGTGAGTTACAAGGCCAGGCTGAACAGACAGATTACCCCTGAGCAGGGTTACAAAAGGGGGTATAAATGTATTAAGAGAATATTAAGTATTGGTGTGGTAAAAGAAGCAAACGTGGAAAATGGCCATAAAACGATGATGATGATTCACATGTAGATGGTAGGCAATGGTAGGCAAGAGAGAGTGGGGACGACCAAGAAGGATGGAAGGAAGGAATGAGGGAGGTACTGGAAGGGGATGGGGGTTCAGGAAGCAGCAGTGTGTAAGCTGGACAGGAAAGAAAGCATGGCACAGTATCAAGTGGTCAATGTAGATGACTATAATGCTAGTGTGTCAATGTTGGTTTGCATTATGTTACAGAAATAAACTGGAAACAGAACACCACAGAGGTATACAACTGACAACACCTCAAAAGAACACAGCTGCTACAAAACTAAGAGAAAACGAATGACAACAAATGTAAGGAGGAACGGTGTTGCTCTTGATTCTGGCTGCCCTGAGATTCAGTGGGGCAATGTCATATTTGCTAGTGTTGTGGTGTTCCAATGCACAGTGACAATAGTGCACTAGCAAACATTGCAGTAAGTGTTATGATACAGAATAGTGCATACACATGCTGAGGACATGTGCAAGTGCGTATGGATATTTGTACATTGCATTTCAGCCATTTTGTGTTGCTTCCTACAATTGTTTAGCAATACTCTCCACTTTTCTGAGGCTCCTACATTCCTTGACACAACCCACAAAAAATAAGAGGAGTAAAAATAACATACTGTACAGAAATACAGGTTTTACACATAAATGGAATCAAATGAGTTCAGATTAGGAAATAAATTAAATTATTTATTGATTCAGGGTGTTAGGGTAGGGTAGCTTAGAGGTTCAAAACTCTTAACAGTCTCTCATCTCCTACACCTAACTAACCCTAACCCCCTAGTTCAAGTTGTATAGAACTTCCTACAGAAAAAGTTACAAAATTTTCAGGGATGTAGAAGAAAATATTAAAATCCATTTGACAGAGAAACTTACAATCTAACTTAACATTTAAAGTGACAACTAAGATTGAAGAGGAACAGGTGTACCATCAAGGAGTGTGAGCTTTTACTTCTGAGCTGAGGAAAGTTCAGCACTTTATGGACGACCAACAGTGATGGGAGATATTTTACAAGACTACACTACTGTCCTAAGGTTCCCATCATCTATCTGTCTGTTATTACACTGGGTAGAACAAGTGTAAAAGAAACTACTGTACTAATATGAATTGGGTAATATTTACATCATGTCAAATGAAAAAAATATATAAATGAATCACAATTTCCACATTGCCAGAACATTTATTTCACTGTGTTTTACATATACTGCCCTTCAACTAGATATAACTAATACAGTAAAGTGCAAACTACGGTAGGATGAAGTGAATAAACAAGGGTGACCAAGAGAACAAATGGAGTCCCTCAACTGTACGGCAGATCTTGAAGGGCAGGCAATGAGCCAACTCAAACACCCGGAAATCAACTTTGGTTTTGGTAATAAAAATATCTTTGACATGACAAATTGATATAAATGTAAAAAAAAAAAGCAACTCCACTGACACTTTCACTTTAGGATATCAATTGGCATATCACATAAGAATTTTGTTCATTCTATTACCCACTTTTAATCAATTTCCTAACATTAGGGTGAAGAACTCTTGTATCCTAAACCTCATCCTTCCAGCTGCTTTAGTCATCGTATATAACAAGGTTATTGTCCACTAAATTTGTCTCAGATTATGTTGTGCAGTAACCCCAGGCCAGGACTATGTCTATAGCTCCCTGGATGATCGACAACAAGAAGCAGAGGACGCAGAAAATCGGTTGTTTGAGGTCCTGCCCCTAAAACCTATTACTGTACCATTCTTAAACTTTCATGAGTCTTGTGGATAAAAATTTTCATAAATAGAAATTTTTCATATTCTGAGCTAATTCTAACCCCAGGATTTGAAATTCTAATAAATGTTAAGTGAATTAATTACCTTGGACTTTCTTGACCAGTTGAGAGCCAATCATCCTTGACTGGAGGTGGCATTGGAGTAGACACCGTTGCCATGGATACATCTCCTATAATCTTAAGAGCTTCTTTACATGCGTGGTACATGCGCAGCATCTCCTCTCGCTTGCGTGCTTCCTCTGGACTTTCTTCCATCATTGAATTCTGTAAACAATTTGTGTGTAATGTCCCAAAAATTCTACATCACCTTATATTTTCAAAAGAACTACAGTAGTTATTACAAATTGTTTAATATAACTACAGTCATGGAAACTATCTATGAGTAGTGATTTTTTTAAGAGAGCAGAAGGTTGACAGTGCTGTACCTGGTCACCAGAAGCATAAAGATGGGCAAGCAGTTCTCCCATGATGAAGTCTTTGGTGTTGTTGATCATCAAATTCATGACAACCTTTGGTACTAAATCTCGTGTAGTCTTAGTGACAATCTTCATGTAGGAATCAACTAAGTTGCGAATTGTCTCCACTTGCCGTTCAAGCTGAGGGTCCATGGATGTGGAGCATTCACTGGGGCCCTGAAAACAAAAAGATAACTTGAAAGAATATATGACAATGGATGAAACAGTCTATGCTGCTCTTGATTCCAGCCACTCTGTTGCCAAATGGAAGGGTTTGTAAAAATAAGAGGCAGAATATGTATGTAACTGGGCTTACCTCTTCCCCATTGCTAGAGTCAGAAACTTTCTCTGGGTAGACGCCAGCACGTAGGAATGATGCCTTCCAGGAGTCCATGTCATCCTGAGTCTCTACACCCAACTGTAGCTCCTTGTAGTCCTTTAGATATACATCACACTCATCAATATTTGTCACATTTACAACAACTACATAAAATATTATAGTGTTACCCGGTATACATATTGACAGTTTATTAACAGGTAGATCATAGGAGTGTGGCGTAACGGAATATTCTACGCATAATATTATCATATTATATAATTCTTTAGACTACCATTAAAACAGCATGTCTCTTATGCTCTCTGAACATGAGCTCACAGCTCCAGCTGTCCATAAATATTTATATATAAAGTGTATCATGGTGTTACAATACAATAAAAACACACAGTTGTATTTAAGAAGATCCCTGCCACTAAATACTCCTACCAAAACAGTGATGGAAAAGGGACAGAACCCAACATTATTGATATAAAGAAACTAGAAATTTTTGAAATTAAAACAAATGACTATAATACAGTGATGTACAACTTGTGGGATGATAATACTGTAACTCATTAGAAATTAACTTAAAGAAAATTTAATCAAACAAATCACTATAATAGGTGGTCAAGTGGAAAGAGCGCTCGCCTCCTGTTTTAGGGGTAAATGGTTTGATTGCTGGGTGCTCCCAGTTCACCCAGCAGTAAATGGGTACCTAAGTTTACAACTTGGGAATGTGAATGTGGTAGAGAGCAGTACCGGCTTAGTATACAGTGTGCTATATCCACACTGTTCCCAAAGGGCAGTCATACCTATGGGGCCCACTTTCACTAAGTAGATCAGCTGTTGCAGATGCCGCATAATAAAATACTATAATCTTGCCCTACACACCGATACAATTAAATATTTCTCATTTATGTAAATCCTGTCATGAAGGTTGACATTTTATCAGTGATATTTTCCTTGGCTTGGTGTTGATCTTCACAGCTTCATGAGCTCAATGCTTCCCCTAAATGGAGAATTGGCAATAATTTTAACTCGCCGGTGATAATAAAATAAGATGACCAGCAAAGCATCAAGATCTACCTCACTCTCTTGCACGCACACAATGTCTTACCTTGTAGACATTCTTCAGGTCTGGGTTGTAGAGAGCGAACACATGACGGCGGGACATGAAGCCCTGCTCTATGTCCTTGATCTTGAGGCCGTCCAGCATTAACATGTACTTCTTGTCTCTCTCCTCCTCATCCTGTAAGTGAAAATATGCATAAATTATCAATTATACTGCAAAGCTAATTATAAAATATATATATTCACTTAAAAAATCCTGTCTAATTACCTATGCATTGTCACATAATTGTACCTGTATTAACTTTTCTGAAACTAATATTTAATCAGTAGCCACAAGTCCTTCTCCCCAGTCTACTGATGTAATGGTAAATATAAAACTAAAACAACACCATAAAAAAGTCCCCCTTCTAAAGCTACACCGAGAAAATGTAAATACCTGTCAGAGAGCCATGCAGCAAGAGAAATGGGACCATGGATTGTAGGGAAACAGCGCTCACTCAGCTCTAAGTGAACTGATGATATTGATGTTCATCGCTATACAGTAGGGAATAGAATGATAGGTTAGAGAGAGGAGAGGAGGGGAGAGGAGGGGAGGGGAGAGGAGAAGAGAGAAGAGAAGAGGAGAGGAGGGGAGAGAAGAGGAGGGGAGGGGAGAGAAGAGGAGAGGAGGGGAGAGAAGAGGAGAGGAGGGGAGAGAAGAGGAGAGGAGAGGAGGGGAAAAAAGAGGAGAGGAGAGGATAGGAGAGGAGAGGAGACTCACCTTGAACCAAGAGAGTGACTCAGATGTTAGGACAAACCAGTAATCGCGTGAGCCGCCCTTCATGAAGCCCAGGTTGGAGATGGACATGAAACCCTTGCGGATCACCTGGTTCCCCAGCTTGCGACCGGACTTACTGGGGTTCTCACTTGACTGCTGGGCACTAAGAGTTGGGATGGGCAAGAAAAGGAAAAAATAATTAAGTTTCCATAATGCACCTGGATAAGTTACTTAAATATCAGTTACACAAATCTACTATATGTTTACAAGCAAAGTAAGACTTCCACTGTACCTTCTCATAATAAAATTGACTATCTTACTTTAAAAACATATCTGCTTTCTTCCGTGAGTTGATTTTTTCGTACATAATTTGATTCCAAAGTTTCAAGTCAGAGTATCATAAATATCTACGACACATTCAAGGAACCACCATTCAAGATGCTGCTTAACTCAAGTGTATTGTACTGTATTTCATTAACCATCACACACTAAATACTATCACCTGTCATAAGTGATCATAACTGGCAAGATTTTTTTTAAACAAATATCATCATCAGTACCATAAAAATGTGCAACTGAATGATTTTGTATAATATATCGTTTTACAATAATTCTCTGCATCAATATACATTCCTTGTTTTCTTTGAATGTGTCCTAAAATACACGGTTATTCATGAAAATGTTACTAGCACACAGGGAGAGTTAAGTTATTTACCCTCTATGCTCCACTTGCTTGCTACTCTTGGCAAGACTTCAAAACACTGAATGGCGAGTTTCATTCTCAGTTCACAAACACATCAACCTTGGGTATATCAGAAATTAATTTTGTTATTTGTTCAGGTAGTTTGTTTAACACTGCACATCGTCTTAAGTACTGTACACATGTTCTGGTAATATCTTTATGAATAACCTCATATTTTTGGTAGAGAAGAAAATAATAAATATCATAAATCTTTAGAAGTTATTCAAAACATACATAAACATTCAAGATTATTAAGTTCATTAACACCACATCAAATAAAACATAATTCACAATGGCTTATGAAAAAATTAACTCGTCAAAATAAACAAAAAATGCTCTTGTGCACTACAGTAGTCAGCTATCAAACTTCAGTTGCCTTAATCTGTAGGTCAACACATACAATACAGTACTACAGGCAGAGTTCCAAAGACAAATATGGAATCTCATAACATAACTGAACCAAGAAGAGATGTGAATGCTTACATCAACCCCTCCTGTGCCACAAACCAAAACATGTGGTAGTGTACAGTACATGCATACCTCACCCAACACTGTGTTAGTATGGATGTTTTGGTTTGTAGTAGAGAGGAGTTACAACAGTCCACTTGGATATTCAGACAAGTTGTCACTATGTACTTCTATCAAAAATACAAGTATCTACAGACATCTATTTTTAGTTTGAAAGTAACATAATGGATACCATTGTTATGGGAAGCTGCCATAAATTCAGTATATTCATAAACATCATAATATTATGAGTTATATCATAGTTTTATCACTGTCTGCCAGTGTGGTGATGTAACAAGAGGCTCAATGCCATAAGATGTGGTAAATAAAAGGAAAAGTTTGCATTCTTAATAAAAGGAGAAACGGATGCTGTATATTTTCCTACGGATAAATCGCTAAAGATGAAATGCATTTAGAGTTTGTCCGTGTCTGGAGAGCATAAAACGTGTGTCCATTAAAGTTTAACTCACATAGTGATTCTGATTTGCTACAACTGACCTTAACGGCATTACTAACCATCACAACTCATAGAGGTTAACTGCTTGTTGGCTGCTGTGAGTCATGCTGCTAAACTGCTTCATTCACTGACAATTTTATCTTTTCATAAATAACATGGTGATGAATTCCTCAACTAGGAGCTGAACTCACTCTGACACCAGCCATCAGTCAACCTCTCTGATGGTTATTAAGGTCATTAAAAGCAGACAGAGCTTAGGTGATGGGTCAATTAGTCACTACCTTCAATAAAAATCAGTGACAAGACAATACCCACCAAAGAAATGTTATACAATTTAGCTATTTTTAGTAGTCATGAGAAACGTTTGTACTTGACTAAACACCAAAGAATCCTTACAAAATACCTATAATGTTTCTCAGATTAATCACATCCTTATCTTTTGGTGCAAGAAGACATCAAACTAATGTAACTGTTGAATCAATAAATGAGCTAAACTGACACTGCTGCCAAAGACTGCAGGTATGTGAAGCAGGAGAATGTGACCCGTTGGAGGTCATACGATGAAAGCCAAAACACTACAGCACAGAGTTCCACGTTATGTATTTGTTCCCTCTAATTGGTATATACGTATTCCCTTTAAAGTCAATAAAATACAGCAGAACAAACCTGAATAAAAAGCTTGGAATGTCTACAGTTAACTACACAACAACAGTAAAAGTAAACATAACGCGCTACTTCTACAGATGACGAGCTATGGCATTACAAATCTACAAGACACATAAATACAAACGTTTGATTTGCCCTGCATCATGAAAAAAAGAGAATATGTAAGAATAAAACATTTAATGTCAAATAAAAGACAAAAAGTACAGGCCTACAGACATGACCAAGACATCTATCACATGCATCATAATTCACTATAACAGATACAAATAAATAAATAAACTAATACAAAAGTAAACTATTATATGATAAAAAGAGTTGCACAAATAAAATACTTTCAAAACAAAACTTGAAAAAAATTCTAGTCATCAAAGACAACACTATATTGAGTAGGTCATGAGAGCAATATTACTCAGTCAATTTTTATTTTATTTTTATTATTATTATTATTTTTTAGTCATAATCAATAATTCTGCAGTTGCTGTAGTGTTATATTAAGCTGTTTGTTTCCAGGACCAGAGGTGCTAAGGTAGGCTGCTTTTGAAAGTCCCAAGACACCAAACTGCTCCTCTTGAACCAAAGTGGGGATTATGCGTTCGTTCACTTTACATATTGTACTGTGCCGAGTGTGCTAGTTGAGGACGTGTGTGTGTGTGTGTGTGTGTGTGTGTGTGTGCGTGTGTACAGTAATAAGTTATGCACAGATAATATATTAAAAGATGTCATTACCAGAAACTGAAAAGACAAAAACAAACTTATAAGACACCACTACACATCTCACAATCCCTAACTGTACAGAATCTGGTCCATATCAACTCCGGATGACCCCTCACCCACGGAAAACACTTTTTTCATGTTACGACCCATCCACTTATTTCACCTACAAAAGGGACATCTATACATAATAGAGATGCCAAAATTAAATGGTTCCTTGGGTTATTTATATTCATCTGAGAGGAATCAACCACATAAAACAAATTAAAGCACTCGGTAGACACACATAAACAACATGGACCGTATCGGGTTCCCTCAACCCCAGTGGTGACCGAGATAAAAAAAAACAGCAAAGTCTCTTCTTCACAATCAATCATCTCCACCAACATGTGCAAAAAGAGATAGTGTTGACGATGCTCTAATTTCACAAGGGGAGTAAAAGGTACAACAAATCTATTGATAGGTAAAATCCATTACATTCGCTACCTGGAAGTTGCCGATCAGAATGCTGCCATTGTAATCCCCAGCTGGTAACTCTTATAACAGTCTGTTGTCATCCAAGAGACTGGTAATATTCCAAGGGCACAAACATGTAGCTCACTACAGATTGAACCCACCTCCATGTCTTAGTAGGAGCATTGTTCTTTATGTCAAGGCTACACCAACTAGAACTTAACCTGACTGATCCAGAATATCCAGGAATGCCAGCAGGTACATAACATGACCCAGAATATCCAGGACTACCAGTAGGTACATAACATGACCCAGAATATCCAGGACTACCAGTAGGTACATAACATGACCCAGAATATCCAGGACTACCAGTAGGTACATAACATGACCCAGAATATCCAGGACTACCAGTAGGTACATAACATGACCCAGAATATCCAGGACTGCCAGTAGGTAAACTTCCAGAGAGAATCAAAAGTAGTCATAACTCCCCAAAAATAGAAGGAAAACAGCTATCAGTGATGTCAAGTGAGCGGCCCAAGGAAGGTGCCATTGTACTACAGACCAAGATTTTACCTCACTCTTTTCTTGAGATATTATACTCAAAATTGTGACACCAAAAAATAAAAATAAATAAATAAAAATAAAATAAATAAATAAATAAATAAATAAAACCAGCATCTTCACTGCTTCTGCCTCTGGATATGAGTCCTAAAGGCCCATCATCAATCAGTTTCAGGAACTTGTGGAAAGTAACCCCCCCCCCCCAAAAAAAAATAAAATAACTAAATAAATAAATTTAATTAAATATTTTACAAATTCTATTACAAACATTTACTGATAGAAAACACCATTAGCACTTACCACAGTTAATTTATATCAAGGTGCAATCACTGCTAAAAATACAGTTAAAATGACACAATTCAACGAGAGGACACCATATATATTGGATTCATCTTTTCTGGATACTGGTAAACAATGTTATATGTACTAAGCACATGGACTTCAAATCATATGAAATTGTGTGCTAAGGGTGAGACACTTTCAATATGAGAGAGAGAAGTTTCCAAGTTTATTCCATGTAATATCAGTCCCTTTTGAATATACCAATAACAATGTCTCTTTTTTAATCAATAGTCCTCTTTTAATATCCCACCAACAATAATAGTCTCATCTATCAAGCTCCTGAACCTTTCCCACTATGATGAAGATGGCCAGGACCAAGTTAAAAGGTAAGTTCTGTTGTGGCATTCTTCTGTCATGTTCTGCTGTGTTCCCCATGTGGCATTTTACTATGGTGTTTGCTTGTGGTGTTCATTAAGGGTGTTCTACTAAAGTGTTTTCCAGCGAGGTTCTACTATGGAGTTCTCCAGTGGTGTTCTATGGTGTTCATTAGTGGCATTTACCTGTGGTGTTCTACTTCCAAAACCGGGCACATGACATCCCTCAACAAGGTATCCATCTCCAAACCACTTGAACAATTCAGAATCATAAGGAAATCACATTACAAACTGACCATAAAACAAAAGATCAGAGACTCCAGTTACTTGGTATATATCTGATTCTTTTCCCATAATTCTATTAAAATAAGATGAAAAATTAACAAGGTTTATCTTCAAGGTCAAGATGCACATCAGCCCCAAGGTAACTACTAGAGGAAGGCATCCCAGGAGGGGAGTAATGCATTCAGAGATTAAAAGAAATGTGATCACTATGGCTTCAATCAAAAGTCACATGCAGGGTGCACTTCTTAAGTCAAGGGCAATTGGCCCAGGTCAAGTAATGGGGATTGAGTAACACATGCAGGATTTTGTGAAAATGTGGATGCTGTGACATCACTTAAGGAAAATGAAGAGAAGATACACATCTACCCCATGGCAGGGGCCTTGATGTCAGACATAATACCCAAGATCAAGCAAGGCACAAAGATTGGTGTACACAAGATCTGGTAAGAAAGTTGATGCATCCTCAAAATCTGGTCAGATACATGTGTCTGAAGGTAAGACTCTTGGTGTTAGATATCCTCCTCTCAGGTAGCCAATTTAAGACTAATATTACATAATTACATAAAAGGTTTTATAAATTAAACCAAACTGATTATCACAGCTAAGATCAAATTCAGACCATGACAAGGATAAAAACATGGTACCAAAATATTATCATCTCCACTATCTCATACAATATTTTGAAGAAAGGAGATCACTAAAAATTTTCTGGAATTTTTTGTATACTAAACTTAAGTTTCATGTCATATAGAAATGGAATAAGCACATTCCATAAAGACCACCTCTAACGCTTCATTGCAAAATTCTATTCAACTTCTGCTTTATTACTGCCAGTCTCATCAAACACAGATCCCAAATATAAAAGCTCCTCTGCTACATCCAGGTTGTAGCGCTGTAACTCATTTTTAGATCTTCTCCAAATATTTTGATTGACAACCACTTCCATACCTTCTGGAGGTGGTTCAACTACATTACTTGAATGATTCATTGCACATTTCTGTGTTGGTTTGCCTCACACTTACATGAAGTAGTCACCAAGTGTTGATCAGAGTAAGAGTACGTATAAGGAAAGGAAGTGTACTGCCCTGTGCTACACCACCCCATATAGTATCTAGATTATTCCCAAATATCATTATAAATTAATTAAAAACAGAAGGCTTATACGGTAATGCTTACAAAGTTAATATCTACAGACAGATCCACAGAAATTGGGAGCGACACAAGATACCTCTTTTCAAAGTCACATAATAATAATAAGTTTCTATATGCAACATTAAGGGTCCATATCAGGTGTTAACCCTCTGAGTGCAATGAACAACTTTAAGGATTTTACTCTGGCTAACATTTTTATTAGCAATGAGAGGGTTAACAGTGGGCATGAAACTTTTTAACCTCTGTGAGCAGGTACGTAAAAATGTTTATAATGACTCCATGGGCCTAGAAGTCAGTGTCATACCAACTATGAACCCCTGAACTAACCATTAAACATGTACAAAAATTCAGGTGTTGAAGATACATTTGTCACTCCAACATCTAATTTTGTTAAATGTGTTTATCTTCAAAAGTTCAAAGTTGGCACGACATTTTTTGACCCAGACACACCAAAGACATATATGCACATTGGTTCCAAAAATAGTATCATGCCAACTTAAACCTCCTAATGTCACCCCTAAGAAGCATACAGGTTATGTAATGAGTCTAATTTGAATGCAGGTCACAAACAACCTTAATCTATGCCAACCATATCCGTCCATAACGCATACATGAGGCTATACAAATGATCTGATATTAGGGTCAGATGTAAACAAGGTGATCAAGAAAAGCAGCTGACTATGACTTCTATATCCATCCATAAAATAAGTTAGGAAGGTGATTATAGGCATGATATAAGAGACCTAATACAATAACAGTGTCATGAAGGGCAAGATGTTGCTTATAATATACAGTATACTGATATAAGTAGCAACTATGACAGTTATTGATATATAATCATACAATGACACTCACAAATGTCAGGAAAATTGCAAAATATGATCTATAATGTGTTCCTGTAACATTATATGGAAACCATGGCTTTCAAAATGTATGATCTGAGGTTCAAATTAAACATAGCTGCTGCTGGGGGTCTTGGGGTTATGATCTTTCACATTGTTTTATCTGAGGAGGTATTTATAAAGATTACCTGGGGATCTGGGCTGAGGGGCTATGCTCTCACACTTTACCTGGTACTGTTGAAAGCCAAGTTAACTCACATACGACTGTGGTACTGGGAAATTAATGTATACTTGTACAGTACATTACAAAGTCTCAAGTTTATAGGTGCTGACATTGGCATTTTGAACCATAACAATTTGAGTTAACTGATGAGAGGGTAATCTAGTCCTAATGAAGTTACAACTAGTGTTATGCCCTCATCCCTAATGATTAATGATAACATTACATCACATGAAATTCAAGGGATTAAAGTTGATGTAGACTTTTAGCTCTGCAGACATACTAGATTATAATGCCTTTACATAGAACACACACATGTTCCTGGAGCAGTATCCTGCCAACTATGAGTGCCGCATATAACCCTTTACACAGCATAATACTTGTTGCTACTGTAATAAGTATTCTATTTTAAAACAGGCAATATACTGTAATATACAATCTCATTCATCTCTTAGCTGACCTGGAAGTCCATGAAAAGGGAATTACAGCCATAGTGAATGAGAAGAGGGGCCATAAAGAGGTTGTATATTGAGGACAGCATCAAAGCCACAGGAGAGGTAATAATGACCAAGGCTGCTGTGGCCATTGTGAAATTCAAAGCGTGAATTCACATTGTAAATTATGTACGCAAGTTAACGACATGAGCAAGTGTGTGTAGATATTTCTGTGGTGTCTTATTCCTTCCCCATCATCACTTTCAACACATGTCTTCCACCATAATCATCAACAGAAGGAATTCAAGGACTCAACCAGCTTTTAGGAATGGGTCTTTAACATCATCTTTTACCCCCCCCCCCCATGCCCTCTACAATAACATGACTCATTTGGTAAAAAGAAAAAAACCTTCACTCTGGAATAATCCCCCCCTCCCTCCTCCCCAATTTTAAATAATTTAATGCGCAATTACCAACAACAACAATAGACAAGGGGGACAATGATACTGACAAGGGGAGAAAGTTATATAAAATCTGTTAAGAAAAGATGAACAACTTGCAAACACTTCTATGTAATGGTACAGTAACCTCAAACTAGGTGAGTCTTCTACCAGTAAGTGTAATGCAAAACTGATTATTTCACCTCATGAATGAAAAAAAAAAGTCTTCACTGATAAAAAAGCCAATTCCCTCATTTATGTAATTGTAATAAAAATACAAATATTCTTGCTTATCACATGCAGGTAGACTACAGTACTGTACACAAAACATGAATGGATTATGACCGTTAAGTTTCAATACACAACATCAGGCTTACGGAGACTCTCTCTATCTCTATGGTCAAAATGTCTTTAAAAACTATAATTTAATAAGGGGAGGGAGGGAGGGTGGGGGGAAGGGGGGAGGGGGACAATTATCATCAGTGCAATGTTTCCATATACTGTACTGTACTATAAAAATGGACCACAAGAAAATAAATAAAAGTAAAACTACCAAACATATTCCATCCTGGACTAAATACTGTTTGGGGGAACAGATGCACCAAACTTCATGAAATGTTCATTAATTAAATCATATAAATAAATAAAAAAAAAAAACAAGTGAGGGAAAGAATGTCTTGGTGTTGGTTCTGGCCACCCTGCACCATACTGGCCACTCTGCACCATACTGGCCACTCTGTACCATAATAACAAAGGGGTTGTAAGAATTAAACTTTTTCCTAATTGTGTTTTTCATGTTTGTTTGAGCTCACTTCCTTGTACTGTACTTACTGAGACAATCTTCCTTATCTCTAAGTAGTCTTGTTTTATGGTATAAGATGGTGACACACTGTACTGTACTTAATACACTTGTAAAGCCACCCAGACTAACAAGTGCATACAGTGAGATGTTGCTGCCGAGTTTGTATGACAAAAGTTTATGGCAACAAACTTTTTCTGGGTGACAAACAATACTGCCAAGATGGCTGGTAATGCAGGAGAGATTCTGCATCCACAGTTATTTTATTTGTATCCTTTTCTTTATTGGGAAAAATATATTAGAAATAACTGTAAAAACTGGAAAGGACTTTAATGATCCCGTCAGCACTTCTGCATCTGTTAACACACATTATCAATAGGGTAAGATTAACCAAAAAAGTTTACATGTAAAAATTTTCATTTATGACAATGAAGAAGTTTACTGTATATTCCATTTCTTCAACAACAGCACAGAACCTTTAGTGGCTCATCACCCAGTAAATAGTGATATGAGTAATTAAGGTCCAGTAGTTAACATACAAAATCATATTATGATTATGGGAAAGTTTCCAGGTAACTCCTTCAACATGAATGTGAGATCTTTAGCAGTGGTGGCAGTATTTTTTAAGCAGCTTTACCGACATTCAAAGCACTTCCCAATTAACCCATCAACTCAGCTGTGCCTACTTTGGTGACCTTAGCAACCATTACAATCCAACGTAGCTGATTGTTAAATGCAGTCAATATTTTACTCAATGTTTAATCAATAAATTGTGTTAGAATTAGCAACTGAAGAACAATTCCATTATATGAAAAAAGAGAAAATAATGGCAGTTAATACGGTTTTGTGTTGTGGCACACTAGTAATTACTGTCATCACCTTTTATGAATTGTAAGTTACTAAAGAGCCCCCAAAATAGGTACAGTTTTGCTGACAGGTCAATTCAGTTCTGGGTATCCAGTGAACTTGTTCCCAGGCAGGGAAAAGAATCCACTACCTGAGCACTTGAAGGATGGTTCTTTGCATGACCCAACCTGGCCACATGCAAATGTTGACCAATAACTACATTTGTCATTCACTTACGGTACTCATGCAATTTTTAGTCTGTACTGTATATCAAACTATATATTAGATGAACTACTTGATATGACATAACAGCACATTGGGTGGGTTGGGGGTGAGGAGGGGTTAAGGGAACAACGAGCACAATTAGTCAAACACAAAATAACAAATGGGAAGAAATCACCTTCTGAAATTGTCACTTTAAAGTTATAAAAAAAATCTATTTACCAAATCACAGGCTAAAACTATGTTGTCTACATCTAAGACATAATAGCATACTGCTACCATGTATTTCAATACACGACTCACATCTATAAGTGTAAATCCAACAAAAAAACAACCACGCTAGTTGGTGAAAAATGTGGTTTGTACAACTCGTTATACTGTAGATAAGCACAAATTACAAATGTTCCGTCTGAAGCTGTGAACACCCATGTTGTTATAAAAGAAGCATTCAAAACAAGAGACTGTAGTAGTGGTGGTAAGTAGAGCATAGAAGTTGGCATATCAGTAGAGTTAGCACTAGGGAGAAACAGGATGAACCATTGGTAGGTTGTGAGAAAAAAGCCGTAAGTGGTACTGGTTGTGGTACAGATATAAGCTAAAGGCAACCCGAGAAGTGGGTTAGAACACACCAGCATCACTCTAAATGCAGCTCGTAAGTTTGACTGCACGAGGAATAATAACTTACTCTGGTATATTTGACCCTCTGGAGCATTGCATAAACAAAGAAGTCTCGAAGTTAGCTCTGTGACCACTGTTCAACAACAATACATCTTAACATATTAATCACTTATACAAACCAGTAAACAGCCATTTTTTCTGATACAAAAATTAAAAAAATACATTGAAAAGTTAATATGGCTTTGCTGATCATAACCATCAGAAAAATGTATAGAGTACTTCACTGAGATGACTTTCACTTCACTTGAGAGACAAAACATAAGGGGGAGAGTTTTTAAAGTGAAGGCAGATCACACTAAGGCCTCAAACTTTACTGACATATAAGTACAATAATCATCATGACAATGGTAATAAATAGACACACTCCTTTCATGCCCTATCTTAGAAACCAATCAAATGCTTAATAGACACAAAAATAAACTTACAAGACAAAACTCTCAGTTAAGCATCAGATCATCTGAAAATATCTGACCTAAAAAGAACTGTCCATAAAATAAAAAATAAAAAAATTATATATACTGTGTGTATATATATATATATATATATATATATATATATATATATATATATAGTACTGTATATGTATATTATAAGACTGCATGAGAAACACCAGTTTGAGTTGCAAATACTAGCTATGTGTGTCGGCAACATTACTCAATAACAGCAAGAGCCATAATGCTCCCATCTCTTACAGTACGTATATGTATTCACCAGGTCGACCCTGAGACGGGCAATGATTTTAGGGCTGAGAGCTCAAAATTCAATGTGACAACTTCAAGAGACAGAGCTGATGACTTCTTGACCCTAAAAACATAGACCCTGCTTATATAATCTTGGTCAATACATTTTACAAGTGTATAAAAGGCAGTTTTCTTATTCTCAATTTCTGCTGGGTACGTATGAAAGATGTTTATTTAAAAAATCTATATTTCCTTTTTAATATGGCAAAATTTTACTCAAAATATCTGGTACTTTTTCTTTGCTATAATAATTTAAGTTATATGGAATTATAACATCAAGTTAAGGATATTAATGAGTTAAGTTTAGTTACATCAGATTACTTGTCAAATCTAAACCCGGATCATATCGGCCATAATTCGTACAAAACACTCACGGCAGGTCAACTACTGTACTGTGGGGTCATATTAATATATCACACAAGTCATATTGCAATACAGTATTAACTTGAAAAATAAAAAATAAAAATGAAAAGGTTTTCTCATTAATATCAATTTTAGTACTGTACTTGAGTTGTCAATGCCATACTGTATAAGAATTTATATACATTTCATTTTTTTATTACAAAATACAACACCTTGGTGGATGGCTAGACCACTCAGCTGGAAATTTTACAGCCCACAATTGAACTACTACTGAGGAAGCAATGTACCGGTATGTGTGATGCAGCCGTATACCCATCACTTTATTATCAAAATCCAACTATTTCACAAGACATTCCCCCCAATAAGATGCTCCACCTATGGGAACAAGATACTATACCAAACACCCAGAAACAATAAAGCTACAGGCATCAAAAGTGACCCTTAAGAAACAGGTTAATGCTGGGGATCACAGTTAATAGACAATGACATTTATTAAGTGACCAAATTGAAGAAATTTCACACAAAAATTCTATCCCATCTCTATTTCTTACCTCCCTACCCTTCCTCCTCCTCTTCCCCCACCCTGGGTTACTTCATTCACTGGGGTTAAACACTTTCTTATCATTATACAAGGCGATTCATTTGCTGGAAGCCTTGGAGTTTCACTAAAATAATCTCCAATTCATTTTCCTCTTTTTTGTTCATAAATGATGGATGTATTAGCGATACTCTGGGATTACCAGTGAGTGAATCACCCAGTACTTTGGGTAAGTTATAAAGCACGCACGCACGCATACACACACACATGCCAGTTACTTCACTCATGATATAAGCAAACCAGGAGTTATGATTCTAAACCCTTTGACGATGATGATCTAACCCCTTCAGGACTGTAGCTCTAGTTATCATTCAAAAAGAGTTACAGCTTAAACCATCATCATTAATGAATTATAGCTTAAGCCTTGTCCTTACAGGGTTATAGTTTAAACCATCGTTCTTAAAGGATAACAGCTTTAACCAGTGTGTTTTAAAAGATTTAGTTTAAACTATTATCCTTAAAGGATAATAGCTTAAACCATCATCCTTAAAGGATTATAACTTTAAAACTACTGTCCTTAAGACGCTTATAGTTTAAGTCACCATGCTTAATTAGTTATAGCACTTAAACCATCGTGCTTAAAGTGTTAAAACAAAACATTACAAGTGGGTACAGTAGTAAGACCCAAGTCTCCACATGTACTGTGACTGGGCATCTAAGTTTATGACTCAATGTTCTGGATAACACATGCAACATAAACCATTACCTAGACAGTGAACTATATAACATTACTTTACAATGAACTGATATGAAGCACTGAGAATCATTACAATGAGAAGGTTAATGACTCGATCTGTTGACTGTGAATGTCAGTTCAAGATACAAGCAACTGTGTGAAGTATAATGTCTTGGTGTATTAATACTCTCCTGTTCCTTTCTATACTTCTTATATTTTTCTCTACTATTCCCCCTATTCTTTGAGAGTTTCTGTACTCCTTGACCCACGCTAGAAAATGGAGGAAGAGGAATCAAGGGAATGGATAGTAATACAGTATTCATACTGCTTTTCAATATACCTATCATCACATATTACAAAATTTAAACTAACAACCTCTACACAATATCCCACAAAGTTTGGGGTGGCGACCTCTAGGGGCTCAAGGACTAGCTTACCCCGGAGCCCTGACGTGGTTGGGGGTCAGCTCAGCACACACAGCACAATGACTGCCCAATAACCCACACAACTGAGCCTTAAGTTCTATTGGGTTGGGGGTTCAGGGGTCAGATTCCCAAAGGTTCATATGGTGAATATTCCTCATAACTAATTAAGTAAATATGCACCTAAATGGTTAACCCAAAAATATTAATAAAAGTTATATTGAGACTACTTTAACTAGATATGTTCACCTAGCAGTTATAAGAAAAAATTAATGTACAGTACAGATTTTTTTTTGAAAAAGATTCACTAACATAATTTCAAACACTGTACGTTAAATATGGATTGCCCTAAGACTACCAAACATTTCTCTTCTTCCTAAAACATCCCCAAGATTAATTCAAATTGTTTAAATCCAAAGATCATTTGTTCAAATTGTTTTATATATTCATTCCAAATTCTTGAACCAGAAATCATCTCTATCTCTGGTTGTTATAGCGGTCATTTTTACTTTGAATAAATTATATTCACAGTACATAGAGTTGCTCAACCTGAATTAACTTTTGTTTTACAATTTATGTTTTACAATAACTTGTTTCCGTTGGTCCAGCAGTTCTTGAGAAAAGAACTCTGAGAGTCAGAGCATATCTCATTTAACAGACCACTCACTCACTCACTTTAGTATCACTTAGTCATATAACTAGCACTGTCATTCCTCCGACACAACCCTGACAGATGCAGATTCTTACACAAAACTGACCATGACAATTATTTCAACTACAATTTTGTTTCTCACAAAAAATAATTCGCACAAAAACTTGAATTACTATTACCAAGAAAACCTATGAAAATATTAAAAATCTTACTAGGTTAAAACAAATGACAGCAACAACATTTTAGGCTGAATAAAGTTCAGTTGGATGATCATATTGGGATAGTGGTAAGTGTTTAATTTAATTGGTTTCACTGTGAAGGATAGCTATAGCATTCATAACAAATTGATTGTTAATTCTTTGATAACAATTAATCATGTTCCTATTTCACTTCAATAACTCTTCAAAATCTAATGCTTCACAACATTTACAATAACATGACTCTGGCCATCATTTAAACTGCAGTGAAATACGGCTTGAGAGGAAAGGGAGCCATCTGACACTGTTCTATACCATGTGTGCAATATCCGTGAGCATACACCAAACACACTAACTCCTGCTCTCTAGTGATTACACACCCGTCATCTATAAACCTCTTACACTTCACGAATCTGGTATTGTTTGCCTTTGTCCTTTTGATATTTTTTTTTTTTTTTTACAATGGTGAGCGACCCTGTGAAACTAAGAACCAAACTATATGTGATTTATTATTTACTTTCCCCCAAATGTATCCAAGGTAGTTAACGATGATAGACAGCCATTTATTATTACAGCTGTACTTACATTTAATAACAGCTTAAAGACATTTCTATTAACTGTACCCATGCTAATTAATGATAAGTCAGCAGTTTATTATTACAGAAGAGTGTATTTAACTTTAATTACAATAACTGTATAGGTAAAGCCACACAAGGGATGAACTATTTTGCAAAAGTAATTAAGGTTTGAAAATCCTGTAATACCCAGACACGACTGTCGTAAACGGCACCCACAGAAATCAGTACATAGACGTTTAGTTAATGCGACATCACACGTTTGTTTATCTTGCCCGGTAATGAATGAACAAAAAAAGGGCCTCGGGTGTTTTGTTTCGGACAAAAGAGGGACAATTATATTTATGACTATTCATACTCAGTAACCTGGAATGCTTCGATGCACAAACAATAAAAAGGAGAACAAAACCAATAAATGATAATAATACAGTAATAAAAAATACTTTCCATGCATAAAATTACCCAAAATTGAAGACTATTTGTGAAGTATTAAAGGACTTTCTTACTCTTACACAAACATTCAGAATATCTCAACTTCTAATACTGGGGACGAGTCATGGAGTGCAATAGTTTCCTCGACTGGTAAATAAAAATAAAATCTGATGAAAGAAAAGTGTCCAATAACTTAAACACAACAAAAACTGACAAGTGACATTTGGTGCATAAATTTAACTATAGACCAAATACATAATCCAGGTTTATACTTACTTGGCAAATCCAATAAAGTCTTCATGGTTGGTGTTCATGTAGGCTAATTCACACTCGTTCAGTAGGAGAATATTTTCTTTAACTATCTGCTCCCGTTCTCTGATATGTGTAGTGATGATGCGTTCTGTTTCTTCCTGAAGTCTTGGGTACCGTGACATCTGTTGGAGAAATCAAAGTAAAATACACATTCACAGTCATCTGAAACTCAACATTAGCACTTGAATGATGCCAAGTGAAAAGGAAACCGCTTTATAATACTATACAGTAAACCCCCGCTTTACGTGGTTTCACTTTACGCGTTTCCACGTTTACGCGTTACCCTGCCGAAACCGGAATGCTCACTTTCCGCGGTGTGTGTACCCTTTTACGCGGAGAGCGGCACGAGCAGGGTGCGCACAAGTCAGTGATAGTGATAATGATAGTGAGGATATGGACTTATATGGACTTTGAGGGGTTTGACAAAGAGGCCCTGCAAGCCTCTGTGGTGGATAGTGAAGCAATTGATACAAGTGATACAGGTGAGGGCCAATAATCTGCCCTCTGCCTCGGAACCAACCCCCCATCCCCGTGTGCCCAGCCATCTTTTCTACTTATGAAAAGTGTTAAAAAACCTAATATTATTGATATTTCTCTTAATTATTAATTGTGTGTGCATACCATCATAAAATTAAGAAGTTATTTTTACTACAACGTAGGCATTGTGTCTGAAAAAGTGGAGTTTGGGGGTCGGCCCGGTCTCTATTTCAATTAATCCCTTATGTTATGTTGTTCACTTTACGCGTTTCTCACTTTACGCGGGCCGCCGTGGGTTCAACTGACCGCGTAAAGCGAGGGTTCACTGTACTCTGATTTAAGTAATTAAGTAAATCACCATCTAGATGATACGGTCACAAGGGAATTACTGTACATGTACCAACTGTACTGTATGTTACACCCAAATCTCTACTTTGTTCCCATGTATCTGAACAAGCTTGCTGAAGCTGAATTTGGTAAGACAGTAAAATTACTGGACCTAAAGCCTGTGACAGTATCATGTGAGGAGCTGAGAGCAAGGGAGAGGGAAGAGCATGAAGCGCGACTCCTGGACCACTGCTAAGATGTCATTTGTTTATTACATGTACTATGTTACATCCAATTACTCCCACACAGATTCATCCACCTGCCAATATATGACATCTCACTTTCTCTGGGCCTGCTCTCCAGATCAGAGCCTCCAGCTTGTCCACTTTAAACAAGTGTTTGCCTTTCTTGACTGTTCCATCTCCTTTGTGCCCCTTCATAATCCTACTTACAATATATCAGTTGCCTTCTCATCACACTATCCCCTTCAACTAACTTGTATACACTCTCTATGGTACCATCTAACATCAACCCTACATATGAACCACCTTACCAGATTTCTCATGCCCTGAAAAAATTTTCTGCCTCCTGGTGTCCAAAATTACTGGTCAGACCTCCTCCTAAAATCATGCCCCAAAACCTCTCTATTATCTCCTTTTTTTTTTTCTCCTCCTCCTTCTCTCAAGCTTTATTTTCCTTTCCTTTGTTTTTAAAATTGGTTCCCGTTCTAATGGCCTATACAGTATTTCGGTAAGCCAGAAATATTTTAAGACCTGGTCTTTCTCCAATCTCACTGTGTGACACTACAATATATATCTCTGTCTTTCTCAACCATCCTCTTCTAAATATAGTACATTACTACAAGGTGTTTGATAGGTTGTGCATCATAGGATAATTAATGTTCCTCTCTCTCTTTCTCTCTTTTTCAAGTAAGGGGATCATATATCAATGAATATTGATCAATGAGGACCAACCAAATGGCCACCAAGGTCTCCTAACCTTGCACCTCATGATTTCTTTCTCTGGGGGTCACCTAAAATCTGTTGTTTATCATTCCAAAAACCATTTAGGTGACCCCAGAGGAAGAAATTGAGAGGTGTGGGGTCCAGAGGTCTCGATGGTCATTCGATTGGTCATCATCATCCAATCTTTGATTTGTCTTGATCCCTTCACATGAACATGGCCATAAAACATTCATGGTAAATCCTATCCAATTAAGTCTTGAAAAGCGCAATGGATCACTGGGTCAGTTTATTAGCAGACATGACTTTGACCTTTGAACCCTTGACACTCTTGGGTTTGGGTAGCACTCTCCTGCAAGACACTCGGGGTCTGGCCTGTTACTCACTGCACCACACGAGAGATAATTGTACGTAACGAGTCAGAGCAACCTTGCTATTTGAGATAAAAAAGGTGGGATTTGTTGAATTAGCATTGAAAATAAATTATCTACAAACAGTTTTGTATGAGCAATCACGATAAAATAATTATTTCTATACGTAAGCGCAAGTAGAACAAAATTTTGTTTATGCTTAATGAAAATGTTTATACATCACTTTATACCTTCATTATTTCATGTTATAAAGCATACATATTAAGGATAAAACAGTTATAGAAGAAAAGTTGTGAAAAAATTAATATTTCATCACAGAGAAGCAACAGGAGGCACCACACTACAGTATCACCATGTAGTTCAATCTCCTTGCTCTTTTTACATTCTCCCACCCCTCCACCCTAACAACACGAGGCATGGTTCAAACTCTCACAACAGTGTTATAAATATAAATGAAATCAGCACAAGCCGCAAGAAAATGAGTGGAAAATGTGGGTCAACGTTATATCCTGGGTCCTTTAAACACACTGACGTTGCCAAATGTGTATCTTGAGTGTCTAACCTTCATATGCAAACATAAATTCTATTTATTTAAATTATTTACTCCATACGGAAATTTGCGCAATAAAACCCTAAAGCAATAATTTAGATCACATGCATTTTTGCATATGAAAACCCCAATAGTGTTAATAATGTTGATGGTACTGATGATGGATACCAAGTTTAAGATGCATTTAATAAAAATTGAACTGAGGCAATGTAACAAGAACAACAACCAGTCCTTTATCTTGAGAGAAGCTTAACCGATATAAAAAGAACAAGTTGGTCCTCCGTATTCCGGTTAATGAAGAAGTTTTTAAAAATACTAACAGGCAGAACTTCATGCTACAATAATGCAAGTCATGGGTCTCCTGCTACAGATATATCCAGCTGAGAGAGAGGGAAAGGTTAAGTTATTTATCATAAGGAGGAATAGAACAAATAAGAACCATTAAGTTGACAAACACCCGACTCTGGTCATTGTAGAAAGGTCACATATCAAGAAATGCTAAATACAATACCATCCCAACTCTTACCTACACTAACACTCCTATTAAGTCTCATTAAAACAGAACTTTTTCTGCTGCAAAGACTTGACATCTATAGACAGACACACACACATGCACAAATTGGTCATGCATGAAGCATTCTCATTGCATAGTCACAATGTTTCATTTTGAGGGAAACATTGTACAAATGGTATTGTTATGTGCCACATTGGGCAGATGACTGATTAAAATCTATGACCACAAATGAAGAGTACTCAATGACTTAATTCATCTAGATGTTGTCTTCGTTCTTTACACTCAATTTCCAGACTTGTGGTGGATGGCAAAAACTTCCCCCTTGCAATATTCACAACAAAAGTTTGCCACAAAAATGAGCCAAAAGGTTGAGCAAAAATGTAACAAAACCTCAAAAAGAGCAAAATATTGGTCACAGTGGCTTACTTGTGATGTGGTGTTGTTCTACTAATCAACTTGTACCTGCTTGAGAAGTATCAAGTTTGTATGGCTTCTAGTTGTGAACAAGGTCATGTCACACGTACATAAAGTATGGGTGGAAAGAGACTGATGGACAAGAGTAATATAAGCCCCTTCTGTGTTTACTGTGAGGCATAACTGTATATAGCATCAGCATCCTTGCATGAAAAGATCAGGAATGCACAAAGAACTGCACAAACAGTATGGACAAGTTTATACTGCTACCATCCCCATTATTGGGGTTCTTAAGGTGAAGAAAGAAATTTATTTAAGTAGACAGGAAAAAAATCCAGTGCAGAGCTGTAGATCCCATGGGGCATTGTTTAGCAACAGTGACCTCGTCCTTCGATCCCCAAGAAAAGCATATGCACATGTATATGTGGTGATATTGCTAACCAAGCTTCAATCACTTTATCCACAATTGTAAGTGTAGTCGAGATGACCTGTTTCAGGTTAATACAAATGCCTGCACACAATACTCCTTGGTTAAAACTACCCAAGTAGTAAAAAGCTTAAGAATTTTTGGAGGTGTATGCAATAAGAAAACTTATTACATTGTAAAATAAAAGGAGTAAGTAAAGGCAGGTGTTTACTATATGTTTAGGTAGAAGAGAGAGAGAATATACAGAGACCGAGTGTCAGGGCGCTCGTCTTGTCTAATGAAAGTCATTAAACAAACAGGACAAACTACAGCGACTCTGAGTAATGAAACTAATACAAATGTTATTAAAGACTAGACTAACTAAGCTCACTTAACAGTTTTTCTACTTATATTAAAAAAAAGTGGTTGACTTTATGAATATGCAATAACTAATATGATAATCCTAATCCATTTGTTGTTGTTTTAAACTGGTGTAAGTTCAAAATTCTGTTTATTTAGTTTTTTATGAGATTTGAAGTGTCAGGAGAAAATTGGTTAGTTGGCCACTCCATACAGGGAGACAATAGTTCCCAGAGGAGTGATTCATCAAAGATGTTGTGGTCAAGCTTCATGAACCAAATTCACCTTTTTTTTTTGTATGGTGTGAGCACCAAGTGTACATACATGGACATGGTGTTTTTCTTGAACTTTATACTGTATGTATGTGCGAATTAGCAAGCATGCATGTGCACCTATGATTATATCAATAAATGGAATCATCCACTACAAATCGACTAAAATCCTTAATTACCTTAAGGGCGCAGTTTCGGAAAACATTTGTGAGTTCCTGAACAACAAGGTCAACGCACTTAATGCTTGGTTCCTTCAGTCGAGCAATCTGTCCTTTAACAATGGCATCAAATGCCATGTCAGGAGTAAACAAGCCCACTCGAATACCATGAATATTTCTGATGGCAAAAGCAATTTCTCTGCGGAGTTCTTTCTCATCAAATTCCATGCGAACAATCTCATACGGGAAACGCTCATGAAAAAGGCGATTGATCTTGGCACCTCCTGAAAGCTCGTTGGTGTTGATTAGGGTTGAGCCGGATCCTTCAATAGCTCGCTCAAAGTCATTTTGAAGCTGTTGAATCATCCTGAAATATAGATTGAACAATTACAGTACACTTGTATTTACAAACTATATTCAGCAGATATTTCACTGTGTATATGGAGGGTCAGAAGCTAAATCTTTTCAAGGAGTGAAACAGCTTAAAAAAAAAAACCTGGATACCAACATCAGTTATACAACATGAATTAATTGCACAAACACTGCTTAAAAATGTATGTTTACTTTATATTCCTGAGAATCTTCTTTTGTAACATCCCATGTGGTATATATTAATTATTTCATCCCGTGGATTTGGATGATAAAAGTAATGTTCAGAAACAAAATAATTTTCAAAGGTGAGCTGCAGAAGGAGCCAATGTCTACATATCTATTAAATTTGCAAAAATTTCCATCAGCCTTGATACAAAAATATTATTCAACTTCTATGTATGACAGTGAAAAAACGACAGGTGATAGAGGTAAAAAATGACAGGTGATTGAGGTAAAAAAAGAAAAAACAATAATAATACACCTGTCAACCAGTAATAAGTGAAGACTCTGTAAGAGATAACAGAGGTAAACAACTTACTGTAACATGGCTTTTGTTTTGATGGATGGATCGTCTGGGCGAAAATTTTTGTATTGATCCACCTCTTTTTCCATTGTCAATAACTGTTTCTGGAGTTTATCACGAAGACTTGGTAAAGTTTCTCTAATGTGGTTGGTGAGCTGCTGGTTGAGAACACGCTGCAGGTACGGGGTTCCCATGCGGTCAGCAACGTGACGGTAGGATGGGTGACCCAGGAAAAATTTTCTTTCAGCTGCCATTGCAGCCTTAATGTCCTTCCTTCCATCAATATCCTAGAAGAAATTAATATATATTTGAAATTTACTGTTATTAAATGAACTTAAAATTAATATAAAGCAAAACATGAACAAGATCAGCTGGAACAAAGTTAAATCTCCCCAAAACTTAAATATAAACACTGTTGAGCCTCACATAATTATTGAGTAACACAGTCATTCAACCTAATACAAGTACAGTATATGGGGGCAATAACCTTCATACAAACATAACACAACCTGTTTCATAATTATACCACGAGTGGTAAACAGGAAATCCATACAAAGATTAATTATCCGTTGGAACAAAGACAAGAAGAAAGACTTTTAAAAAATGCTTTGAAGAATCCCAGCAACTTTCACATTCATGTGTTTGGTGACGACTTCAACCAACGTCCCCAACATAGTTTCCTAAATTGACACTTAAGAAGATCAAACACCTCTACTACTGGGGAGGATTTAAAACATGGTGTGTAATGTCTGGATGCACTTAATATGTAAATTGTGTAAATATCTGGTCTCCTAGTCACTTAAGTATAATACAGTATATATAATTACTTATTGGAAAGGGATATGGTTGAATTACTAACTGAATCAAGTGAGCACCAGGGTTTCCATAGATAAATAGATTATACAGATTGATAAATAGGTAATTAACTGACCACAGCAATACAAGAATACAATTAGAGAACATCGTGTGAAGACCTGAGAATCCAGATTTATTCAATACATTACAATACCATGAATAAAAGAAACATCACAAGAAGACAAGTACAGAATAAATTTTCAAGTAGGGCCTTGACAAGTTTCTCATCAACCAGGATGTAGCAGTTAAGTTTCCTACCACCATAATGTGAGACCATTTATCAGACATGAATGGATCAATCTCATGAAGTGGGCAGGTCTCCCTCTCAATGTACTGTATATGACTTCCCCTTTCATTAAAATAAACAAATAAAAAGGACTTAATTTTTTTTTAATTCATCCAAATCCTCTAACTTAAACACAACCAATTAAAGGAATGTAATAATTTTGTATCAACCTGAAGATTAGCCACCCCAGCTTATTTCACCAGATGACTAAAAAAAACAACAATATCTGGGAGGTTAGGTTATTAATATTATGCTTAGGCAGCCAATCTTCAGGTTATCCAAAGTTTCACATGCCTAGAGAAAGATATGAGGCAGCTGGAAGGATGAAAGACCACAGGTACAAATTAATATACTGGTACAGTGATGAGAATATTAGTCATCATACGGGCTACAGTATAGTACAGTATATAGAATGTTAACATTTTTGTAGATCGTCTGTGAGAAGTGGCAGGAAATTTCTTCAGAGGAATAATATACAGTATTGTGTTGGAGCCATCAGAGGTGAGAGTGATGGGTAGCTATGGGGCTTGAATGAAAGAAATTTACAAGATGTAATGGTGCCCTTTTCCCATCTTTCTCTCTCCTCCTTTTTCATCTTTATTCCCCAAGTCATTAATTCCTGTTTGGTATTTTACTCAGGTTAGATTCTTGAGTCTCTGAGGTAACAGCATCATATATTTTCAAACCTTTAGAAGACAGGAGAGAGACAGAAAAAGAGAGAAAATGGCAAGGGGTGTATGGAGGAGCTGCTGCTCTATTAACACACACATACTGTACTGAAAATTACTCACACTGTACTAACTCACCTACTACATGATAAGGATACAGTACCACATATCATAAATACAAAGATACGGAGACATACAAGTTCCGTAAAGATTCTCACCTTCTGAGATCTATTAACAACGCCCACGTAGCCTCTCCGTAGGGGGAGGAGTTTGTTTTCTAAAACATCCCGAGCATCTGTTCCGTCGTCCATCAAGTCTAGCTTTGTGATGACACCAATAGTTCGGATACCTGTAGGGGAGACAGAAATTAAAAATATTGCACATAAACTGAATCGGGAAATGTACTCGTGTATCACTAAACCTCTAGAAACAGATGTTCAACTTTCACATTTAATCTTAAAACTGAAACTGGATCCTCTTAAGCCCTGTTAGGATCAGTCAGGGCAGTTACAGCACACGAGTACTCAAACTTTGGTACACAGGAAGAAAGAGTAGCTAGCTTTGTACTCCACTGCTTTTCACTTCCAAGCTGTTAAGTCAAGCACCCATTAACAGCTGAAGACCAAGACATATTATCCAAGTTATGTGTACGGAGATAATTGTGTACAAACTGTCAAGATAAGTGTAGTGTAGTGGTTACTTACCATCAGGATCAGCATCTTTGGATAATTTAAGAGCATCACTGTTGGCTAAATCTGAGTTGGCAGGTGATACAGCCAAGATCAGACAACTGTCTTTGGTAATGTAGGTCATGATCATGTTGCGGATCTGTTGCTCGATGTCTGGTGGCTGATCACCCAAGGGCACTTTCGTCAAACCCGGCAAGTCAATAAGCGTCAAGTTTAGCACTGTAAAGAGAACAGGAAACTGTATTTACCAATGTCAAATTTTCAACATCCTAATTATATACGGCACAGGTACAAAGGATAATGAAGCCAGACTCACTTTGGTTACTCATTAATTCACAATGGGTTAATAAAAATTTACTTGACAATATAAAATAAGAATCATTTATCTAAAATGGCAAGTTATAAAAATGACACTGATATATTATTTAGATAACATACTATACTATAAAATGCTGTGTCATGTATTGAGTGATTGGACAATAATTTGGCTAAAATCTAATCAATGGCAAAAATGGCAAATCTTTCAAAACTGCTGCATCATTCCACCATTCCCACACTATAATGTAAACATACCGTTCCTAACATAACTTAAGAAACTGATGAGACCTTCTGAGTACAGTACCTACTGGTGTAACGGTCAAAATAACAAGCACCTTTCCATAAAAACAGTTAAGTTGAAACTATTTATTGAATGAAGTAACATTCATATTACAAGACAATAGTTGTACTTCATTGTTTTCATCCCCAGGGACCATGGTGCTGTACAGCCTAGTAAGCCTGTGGTGATCAGGTCAACCTACACAACCACATAATATCCCAAGAAAGTAAAAGTTGTGTTGTGTAAAGAATGGAGCAGAGTTTTTCAGTCAGGTTGGATATGTTGACACTTGAGACAACAGGGAGAGTAAGATTACTAGAGTGTATAATTCACAAGTACAGTAGATGGTAGGAGGGAGAGAGACCTTAAGAGATAGAAGTGATGAAGATAAATATTCAGTAAAATTGTGGTACAAATTTACAATTGGTTCAGCATGTACAGTAGCTAAAGCAACTACAGTATCTGTGCAGGTGAGGGTCAATATGCTTCAAAACTTTATGTGTGACTAGTGACAGCCCTCATATACCAAAATTTATTGTCCATGGTCTCATATTGTTTCCCACAAAATATGCACTGATAGTTGTTTTAGCTGCAATACAGTGTATAGACAATGCAGATGTACAGTGCAATAAAAGTAATGTCTTGAATTTTGTACACTTAATAAATTACCTCTAAAGTTTAAGGCATATATACAGTAATAGTAATAGCTCCTTTAGCCAGAATCCCTCAGACCCGAAACTCTCTGATAGCCGGAATTGGCATTTTCTGGAAAATTCCGGATATTTTTCAGGGTTCGAGAGATGATGTAATGCACAATTTCAGGTACTTCTAAGAATATTTTTCCATTACCCGGATATCACCTGCAGTTCCATCAAAGTTCTTATTAACCCCCCCCCCCCTAAATCCACTCCTCTACAAGGCTGTCTGTACTTTAAGGTAGTGAATGGTGGTAGGTAGTGGTAGATAGTGGTAGGTGGTGTAGTATGGTAGTGGTGATATTATGGTGGTAATAATACTGTACTGTAAAAAGTATAGTACTATTTGGTGATGGTGGTAATCAGTGTACTGTAATAGTATTAAATACTAGTAGTGGTAGATGAAGTAGTATGGTAGTGGTAAAATGGCAGTAATAGTGGTACACGAAGTATTATGGTAGCAGTGGTGGTAGAAAATGTAATATAGTGATAGCAAATGGTGTAGTATGGTAGTAATCAATTGGTAGCAGGCAATGTAGTAATCAATGGTAGTGCGTGGTAGGAATATGGTAATGGTAAGAGTCATGGTTTCAGGTGAACTTCAGATCATGGGGCAATGGGGGTGAAAAACATGGCAGTGAGCAATGGAGCTGTGAAGGAAGAAGAGGCGAGGAGAGGGAGGGGAGGAGAAGGGAGAGAGGGGGAGGGAGAAGGGAGGGGGAGGGAAGAAGGGAGAAAGGGCGAGGAGGAGGGCGAGGGGCGAGGGAGGAGGGCGAGAGGGAAAGGGCGAGGGAGAGGGAGGGAGGAGGAAGGGAGGGAGGGAGGAGGGAGGAGGAGGAGGAGGAGGAGGAAGAAGGAGGAGAGAGGGAAGGAGGGGAGGAAAGGAGGAGGGAGGAGGTGGGGAGGAAGAAGCGAGGAGGAAGGAACCAACGAAGGAAGGAGGGAGGGTGGGAGGGATGGATGGGGGAAGGAAGAAGGGAGGGAGGGGGGAAGGAATTAGGGATGAAAAGGAGGTAAAGTAGGAGAGGAGGGAAGATGGATGGATTAGGGAGAAAAAGAGGGAAAATGGGAGGGAAGGTAGGAGGGAAAGGAGGGAAGGGCGGGAGGGACTACAGGACTCCCACGCAGGCGGACCGACCAAGTTGCCATTGATTATCGGGCAGCTGTGAGTTGAACCACAGTGGAACACCTCAACCCTCTCCTCCACACACTCCCTCCACATACAGACACAACACAACACACACAACACTAACACACACCCTCCACATACAGACACACAACACAACACACACAACACTAACACACACCCTCCACATACAGACACACAACACAACACACACAACACTAACACAAACCTCCCACACACACAACATACAACATACAGACACACAACACAACACACACAACAGAACAAACTTCGGACACAACACACACACACATACAAATACAACAAACATGCAGACATACATACACTATACGTAACTTTAGCTCTGTGTGTGTGTGTGTGTGTGTTATGAGTGAGTTTTATCTTCTTATCTGTTAACGCTGTCTGACTCTCACACACACTCCTCTCTCTCTCTCTCTCTCTCTCTCTCTCTCTCTCTACGGGGAATGGAGTAAACGGAGAAGTTAGCAAGGGTAAGAAAAAGGGAAGAGGGGGAGGAGGAATAAACAAAAAGCAGAAAAAATCAAGAAGAGGCGGAGGAGGATAAATGGAAGGGAGGGATAGAGGAGGACTGTGTATACTGAATTATCTATCTAGCGTGATAATCTGGCCAACGTATGACCAGACACAACCTTACCTTACCTGATCTGACCTAAGCTAACCTATTCCCTTACTAACAACCGACCACATATATCAAGACGGTAAGGGGAAGGACATCATTCACACAGACCTAGACTTAACCAATAGGTGTGTGTGTGTGGGGGAGGGACACAGATCCGGGCTGGCAATTTGGGTTCAGTTGAGGACTAGCAGCAGCCCGTGTGTGACCTTGGAATCAGTGTGTTACAAATTAGCGTACAATGACGAGTGTCTGACGGTGGAAAACAAAACAAAAAAACAAGATACTGATGGTCAAATCCACCTCCTCCTGCTCCTCCTCTCACGCCACAGTCCATGGAGGTGCCGTAATACTGTTTATACCCGTCCGCCATCTTTATTTACAGTACACCAAGTCTAATGGACACACAAAAACACACACCATTCATGTACACCGTTTGTCCCCACTGACGTGATATTCTGATGTGATGATGTTATAAAGTAAGGATGGTTACTATTTTTATTACAGATCATATGACTCACCCTCTCTCAGGCAGACATGCAGGTACACACGCACACACAGACACACACGAGAGAAATCACAATACAGTCTCAATGGTTAACTCTCCTCCCGACAGCCCCTGTGTGTGCGTGTGTCCTGTCAGCCTTAGATAAAAAAAATCATCGTGGTTTGTCAGAAATGTTTGTTGGGCTAGAATAGATAAACCAAACTTAACCTGCCCTGCCCTAACCTAACGTAACTTAACCTGCCCTGCCCTGCCCTAACGTAACTTAACCTGCCTTGCCTTAACCCAAACTAACTTAACCTGCCCTGCCCTAACCTGCCTTAACCCACACTAACTTAACCTGCCCTGCCCTAACCCACACTAACTTAACCTACCCTAACCCCTCTTAACTTATAACCCCACCTAACCTACCTTACCTGACCTGACTGGTAGAAGTCTTCCCCGCTTGCCCTGTACTATAAGGTTGATCCTAATGGCAACAAGCGTATGTGAGGTTGTCCTTGGTTGAATCGGCTTACTGTTTACTTGTTTGTATACCTACACTTTGTACGTACACTCTCATGCAAAACTGATGAACACACGAAAGAATAGATAGATAGATAGATAGATAGATAGATAGATAGAAGGAAGGATGGATATATTCCCACAAGCTCACAATGGTTGCAAGTCAAGAGACACGCTGACACACTACCCCTCCCACCCGCTTCCCACACTTCTCCAAGGCAACACTACTACGCTCCCCAGTACCATGACGACATACTACCCTCCCCTCCCCTACCCACTGCTACGTTCCCATCCCTTCTCTCTGACACCACAAAACTCTTAACCGTGTCCTCGTGGTTCGCATGACGCAACGATTACATGAGAGAGAGAGAGAGATCTGTAATAATGAGAGGATCGCCAACACTCACTCACCTGTCTGTATTGGTGGTAAGAGTACAGGTAAGAAATGACACAAAAAATCTCTCTCTCTCTCTCTCTCTCTCTCTCACACACAGCCAACAAGGACATACAGATCGTCATCACACAAGAGAATCTCAGGAGCTGGCTGTAGGAGGCGGCGGCGACGGCAGCGAGGGACATCCGACACCCCAACCAATGGCCCGTCACCACCACTCAACATTTTTTTCTTCCTCCTCCTCCTCCTCCACACACACACACACTTTCTCTCTTAACCAGTAACAATATCACCTCATATCCTGACCACCGCTAACACTCACCTGGGTGTGTGTGTGTGAAGTTTTAAAGTTATAATTTGTAGTTAGTCATGTGAAAACGACAGCAGGTGGAAGGGTTGTGGATGAGTCAGCCAGGTGCGAGAGAGATTTAGGAGTAATGATAAGTAGGAAACTTAAGCCAAGTAAACAATGTGTTTTTGCTCGTAACAAGGCTAATAAAGTACTTGGGTTCATACAAAGGAGTGTTAGTTACAAGACTAGCGAGGTCATCCTAAAACTGTATAATGCTCTTGTGAGACCACACCTGGGTTACGCAGTTCAGTTCTGGTCACCGTATTACAGAATGGATATAGAATCATTGGAAAGAATTCAGAGGAGAATGACAAGACTAATCCCGGCCATTAGGAACCTTGAGTATAGAGACAGGTTAAAGCATCTTAATTTGCACTCCCTCGAGAGACGTAGAGCGAGGGGCGACCTGATAGAGGTGTATAAGTGGAAGTCAGGGCAAAACAAAGGGGACATTACAAAGGTACTCAAACTATCCAACCAGGAGTGAACTCGTAACAATGGTTTTAAATTAGACAAATTTAGATTTAGGCGGGAAATAGGTAAACACTAGTTTGGAAACAGTAGTGGATGAATGGAACAAGTTACCAAATATCATCATTAACTCGAATACACTGGATAGCTTCAAACATAGGTTGGATGCTTATATGAGCAATAGGGGTTGGGTGTAAACGGGACTGCCCAGTATGGGCCAATAGGCCCGCTGCAGTTTCCTCCATTCTTATGTGTGTGAGCAGAGATAGATAGATAGACTCTCTCTCTCTCTCACCATTAGGGGAGTAGACTCTTAGGTTGATGGGGACGGGGGAGATTCCTTTATTTTGACCCGTGATGCGATCCGTGTCCGCCTCAATCTCCTTCCTGATCTCATCGAAGTTGCTGAATTTCTCCCCCTTCTTGTGTAGGAACTCGCCATATTCTGCAAAAATAACAAGATCATGTTAAATATATGATGATCTATACTCTATAATCACTCGCTATATTAACATCCAAAGGGGTATGAGGTAACACACAGGGGGGTCGTCCTCCTCGGGGGCAGTGAGTATAGTGTCATATAATCCTTCACAATACGAGGTACTAATATCCAAAACACACACGCTACAACAATCAAGAGAAAATTTAAATACTCAGGTCTAGTTACACCGATTCGACGCATTATCTTCTAGTGTGCGTCAATTGTGATTTACATATACTGTACATCAAACACCTACAGAGATGCGTAAATAAAATAATGCGTAAAAACAAATACACTTGGCGTACTATATATATATCTATCAACAATGAGTAAAAACAAATAAACATGGCGTATTAAATATCAATAATGCGTAAACAAACACACCGGTATGCACACTGCAGCCATACAGGTGGTGGTGGTGGTGTCTTTGTGTGTGAGTAACTATCTTGTGTAGCTTCACCTTAACTGTGTGTGTGTGTGTGTGTGTGTGTGTGTGTGCGTGCGTGTGCGTGTGCTACTTCTCGTCCCAAGTCACTCACTCCTAATATTTTGCTTTAAACACGCACGCACACACGCACGCACACCATCACTACCAATAACAGCCCCACCATCATCATCAATGTCACCAACACGTCACGACAACCACTATACCACCACCATTATACTACCAGCAACACCATCACCACCACTATACTACCACTATCACCATCAAGACACATCTTTATCACTATACCACTATCAATATATCAGGAGACACCACTACCACAACTCCAACACTACTACTACCACCATCTCTACCACAACTCACCAACCCCACCTCTACCACAACTCACCACCCCAACAACACACTACCACCACCACCACCTCTACCACAACTCCCCACCCCCACAACACACTACCACCACCTACCCCTCTACCACAACTCCCCCACCCCCCCAACTCTACCACAGCCAACACCACCCCCCCCCACAACAGACACATACCGGGCGTTCAAGGCTGCCTCCCGTACGTCCCTTCCACCACACCCAAACAACCTTAAACAATCCTCCCGTCTCTCTCTTTTTCCAAACCCGACTCCTCCCGTACGTGTCATCCTCCCGGGCGAGAACGTGGCGAGGACAGACGTGTCTCGCCCCCAGCAGAAAAACGAGGCAGGACAGAGAGAGACGGGGCCCGGCCAAATCTTTTCACGAGATTAGGAAACGCGTGGAGCCGAGCGGGGGAAAGAGACGAGATAAGGAAACGCGTGTGGCCGAGCGGGAAGAGGTGTGGCCAAGTGGGGAGAAGAGACGAGACTAAAGTAAACATCACCCACACGAGATAATAACCAAGTCAGTGCCGGCCTCGTGTGCTGCATAATAACATAGTACTGTAGAACTAGGCAATTGTGTCGTCACTCTTTTGATGTCCATCTTTTTCAAGCGTTGAATGGAATGTACTTTGGTGCAGGTTGTGGTGGTGATGGTTGTGGTAGTTGTGGTGGTGGTGATTGTTGTTGTGGTGGTGATAGTTGTTGTGGTGGTGGTGATTGTTGTTGTGGTGGTGGTGATTGTTGTGGTGGTGGTTGTTTTGTTGTGATGGCGGTGGTTGTGATGGTTATTTTTGCGGTAGCTGTGGTGGTTGTAATGGTGGTTGTAGGGACGTAAATCAGAAACAAAAAAACAACAACAATAACCGACAACACCCAATGATGGAACAAACTCAGGTAGGTATAGGGTGTGTGTGTGTGTGTGTGTGTGTGTGTGTGTGTGTGTGTGGAGAGAGAGGTATTACTCTAATTACTATGACTTGGATCACCTAGACACCCTGCACTTGAGCTGGATATGAAGGAGTGTGTTTGTTCAATGTGACGTAACTGAACATAGCAGGTTTTATCCAGATGTTCGTGAGGCGTAGGTGAACACGGCAGGTATTATCCAGGTGTTCGTGAGGCGTAGGTGAACACGGCAGGTATTATCCAGATGTTCGTGAGGCGTAGGTGAACACGGCAGATATTATCCAGGTGTTCGTGAGGCGTAGGTGAACACGGCAGGTATTATCCAGGTGTTCGTGAGGCGTAGGTGAACACGGCAGGTATTATCCAAGTACTCGTATGACGCAACGCAACATGACAAAAGATTTCTCCAGGTATTTCAACAAAAGATACGTCAATCATCACTTCCAAGAATAATAATTATACACGGCCGGCCACCACACATTATTAGTTTGGGGAACGGCGGCAGTACGAGCACCCAGAAGCCAACTCAATAAACCCCGAAATCCGAATCCCTAACCTGAATCCGAACCCCAAGTGACCCACACGAGCCTCATCAATCACAACATGCAATCAGGCTCCTTCCTCCTCGTTGTCCTGCTACAGTTGCTCGTCACGTTATGCCACACACAGCATCACGAGGGTAATCTGTTACAACTGATATACAAGTTAACGATGAGAAGGTTAGAAAGAAACAAACAAACAAACAAAACACACACGAGTTACCTTCCCACAGCTTGTATGTATAATTTTAATTGATTACGTAAGCAGGTGTTGGCCCCACCTCTCATACCCACAGGTGTACTTGTTTACTGTTGTCTCCCCTCCCCGTCCCTCACATAATGTAGCATTCCTCATCTCCCTGGCGACAAACAGCAATGATTTGGTAACACCTGGTGATTCACTTTAACGACATAAACAAGAAACATTTGGACTATTGCGCAGACGAGAATGCCTACACAGCCTTACTAATAGTCAAGCTAACCCATTGAGAGTGGTCACAGCGCCATTGACTAAAGCATCCATCAGTCTTCTGGGAATCCACCGAGAGAATAACATCCAATACCCGAGTCAGTCACAGTGTTCCTTCCCTTCCATAATGGCATAACAGCACCGCAGAGTATTTGTGTTTCCAGCTCCGTCCAGTTTTATTTTTTTTCAATTATCTTGTCAATCGCCCCCCTCCCCCTCCCCACCGGTTTCATCTCTCTCTCTCTCTCTCTCTCTCTCTCTCTCTCTCTCTCTCTCTCTCTCAGCTTGGTCTAGTGAACGACCAACTCACTCCTCTTCACTCACACACCACAATGGTCTTCTCTTCACACACACACTTGACCTACTGCCAAACCTCTTCTTATTCTTCGCCAATCTTAAAAAAAAACCATTACATTAACGACTCATGGTGGTGGTGGTGGGGCGCGCCATCACTCACCACCATCAGAACTTCACTTTGTTATTCGAGTGCAGAGCTGTCAAGAGCGCTTACGACCAATAACACCTGTCTGTTGTTGTTCCCGTGTGCACTGCTTCTTGATACACCTTCCCTAACACACACACACACCACGTCCTAAGCAACCTATTGTTACCAAGCATCACTCTACCCCCATCACCATAAAAAAAGAAACTGAGGTGTTCCAGTATATATTAAAACTTTGCTCTGTGTGTGTGTGTGTGTGTGTATGTGTGTGGAGCTCATATTTCTGGTGGTCTTAAATAAACAAACATTTACCTCAATTAAATACTAAACGTGTCAGCCATAAACAAGGTGAGATACACTTTAGGTTATATCTACCTAATTAATATACGAGTCACAGTTTAGGTAAGTTTCTCACATAATTACAGTTAATGCTTCAATATATATATATATATATATATATATATATATATATATATATATATATATATATATATATATATATATATATATATATATATAATTTAATCTAAGTTGTTACAAGTATGTGCAAAGACAACTGCCCACCCCATCAACATCTAAACGACCTTTCATAATACTAACATACACAAATACCAACATGGTGACACTGCGCACCACCTATGACTCTGTAAGACTTATCTGATAACGTGGAGTGACGATAGTGTGACGCACCTTAGTTGAACGATCTATTTACGTGTAATTAAAATGGTCAATGTACGCTGCCCCGGAGACTTGTGTTACGGGATTACTGTGTGTGTGTGTGTGTGTGTGTGTGTGTGTGTGCTCAACACAGAATGACGAGTTGCACCATGTGTACATAAAGCACCGGATGATGTCATAATATAAGATAATTTTAAAGGTCTGTTGTTAAACACACACACACACACACACACACACACACAAGATCATCGTTATAATGGTAATGTGATATGATGACCTGAGGTACAATTAACACACAAAAGAGTAAACAGTTTGAAACCCTTGATTACGATGACAATCCTCTGAGTAAGATGTTTTAATCCCTTGACTAAGATCTCTTAAACCCTTGAATGCAACCTTTTATATAACTCCCTGAGTAACATAAGAACATGAAACTGCAGCGGGCCTATTGGCCCATATTGGGCAGTCCCGTTTACACCCAACCCCTCTCGCCCATACTGTATATCCATCCAACCTATGTTTGAAGCTATCCAGCTTATTCGAGTTAATGATCATGATGTTTGGTAACTTGTTCCATTCATCCACTACTCTTTCCAAACCAGTGTTAACCTATCTCACGTCTAAATCTAAATCTGTCCAATTTAAAACCATTGCTACGAGTTCGCTCCTGGTTGGATAGTTTGAGTAAGAGGTCTTAACCCCTTGAGTACAATGCCCTTCACTATGACGACACCGTAGGCTACTCAGGGGCCTCGCGCCTCTCTATACAACAACAACAAAACGCCTACATAAATTACTTTTAAGGGAATTACACCAATATTAAACCATTTAACATAAACGTAACTTAAAATATCCTTATGCTGAAGTGACCAGGATAAGCGACGGTCACTGTATATGGTGATTCTATAATACTTTATATACAGTACAGCATGATGGTGATAACGTGTTCATCTATAATATCACACTTGATTTGTCATCATTACTTAGGGAGCTAATAGCGCCTTACTACCCCCTCTCCCTCAAGTAAATGCCAAAGCGCGGGCCCCTAACTCCAGATAATCCGTTCGTAAATTATAACTGTCTTTAAAATCAATACAAACGAGCCCCTTAGTCTTTAAAACTAAAACAAACGAACCTCTTAGTCCTTAAAATCAAAACAAACGAACCCCGCAGTCTTTAAAACCCAAACAAACGAACCCTGCAGTCTTTAAAACCCAAACAAACGAACCCTGTAGTCTTTAAAACCATAACAAACGAACACCGCAGTCTTTAAAACCCAAACAAACGAACCCTTTAGTCTTTAAAACCCAAACAAACGAACCCTTTAAAATCTTCCGAACAAAACACAGGAGCATGGCTGGTATTTTCCGTTCGGGGTGTGTGTGTGTGTGTGTGTGTGTGTGTGTTCAATTCTGAGCGCGGCATGAGAAGGTAGGCCGGGTATTGTGGGATTAATTTAGATCTCACGTCATGTCTGAATGTGTGGTTTTACTCAGTACCTACATAATTAATATGGATTGGTATTGGCTGTAGTTATAATATCCAGCCATGTATGTATGTACTGTATGAACCTTTTGAAAATTATATGAACAACTGTGGCACAGAATATACAGTACTTCTAGGGCCTTGTGTTAGATTAGCGTTAGGTTAATCTGGCCATAAGATAGGTTAAACTCCAAGTGATATGAACAGCAAGGAAAATATTTTCAGGAAATCCCCACAAGCATTGAGATAACCCCAACCAAGATATTTCTCTCGTCGGCTGGGACTGGGGGCGGACCAGCTTGGCTATCTCTCGTAAGAAATAGTTGCCAAACGCAGGATTTTCACTTTAATTTCAAACATCTCCGTGGACTTCCCCCCTCCCCCCCCCAGGACCAAGGTGAGAGGAGGAGGAGGAGAAGTTTGGTGTGTGTGTGTGTGGGTCACTGGTACTCGTAGCTAATACAACACGCCTCAGTTTATTTCACCCTGATGATTAAACAACCTAACGCTAGCTGGGGTGGGGGGGGTGGGTAAGGTTAGATTAGGCTTGGGTAAGGTTAGGTTAAGGTTAAGCTAGGTTTAAATAAGGGTTAAGTTTAGGACTAGGATGCCTAATCTTCAGGTGATCCCAAGCTATCAAACAAACACCACCCAAAAAACTGTAGACTATATAAACCACCTCTAAAGATGATGATGATAATAATAATAATAATAATAAAAATAATAATAATAATAATAGACACGCACTCCACCTGTTTCCCCATTAACTACGAGTGTGTCCAGGTAATGTCCACCTTTTCCTCCTCAAAGATTCAACAAATGATTAAAGTTCTGTTTCCTGGAACGCTGCGGACCGGTCATGACGTCAGATGGGTGGCTTCACAGGGCCCAGCTCAGTCAACGGGTGAATAAGGATAACTTTGAGAGGGGAGGAGGGGGAAAGGGGGGAGGAGGGGGAAAGGGGGGGGGAGATGAGGGAGAATGCTGTTATGTAGAGGTGTGTGTGCTTATTTGTTTGTTTAAATGTGTATGACTGTGTTTGTGTGCTTGTTTGTTTATGCGCGTAAAGATGTTTTACCCAGTGACATGTTAATCGCACCCCCCCCTCCACACACAAGACGCCTGAATGCTTTATCGTGTCCAGGTGCTAAAAGATAACACGACTCGGAGATATCAACGAAAATACACAATCCCTCTCTCTCTCTCTCTCTCTCTCCTGTAACTTCATTCATTTCATCGATTACAAAACTAGTACAGTTCAATACAATTACGAATATAGATTTCAAAACAACCACAGAACACACACATATTACTCAAGATCAATGTATATATATAGTTGAAAAGTAAAAAATAAATACAAAAAATTACCTAGATACTTTTACTAACATATGATTACCGTGTACCTGAGGGCCATATACAATGATGTTTACCTGGTGTTACGGTGTTAATTTTGTTCGTGTTAATCTGATCATTCATAACGAGAAACAGCAATGTCCACTCACTGTGTAAGCCAATCGCACAGTGTGACGCCAACAAGATGACATATTGCCAATTGGACCGGGGAATTTGAACCACAACTACGACATTACACTTTACTGTTTTCGTTGTCAATATTTACTATAGCATTGTATTGTTCTTACGGCAGTTGAGTAGGAAAACAATGCGAGCCTTTTAGAGGAAACTCATTTTTTATAATAATTCTGTTAATCATTGTATCACCTGATGATTAACCGCCCAGCTTATTTCACCTGATGATTATGCCAAGCTTCTTTAGGTTCCAATTGGTTAGGTTCCATCGGGTTAGGTTACGTTAGGTTAAATTACGTTAAGTCTTGTTAAATTAGCAATAGGGTGGTTAATGTTAAGGTGAAATAAGGCGCTGCTGCTGGTGGCGTTGGGGGGATGGGGGGATGGGGGAGGGATCTTTAGGTGATCCACAAATTTCTTTAATCTAGTCCCATACTGAGTTACTAGCATACCTAAGACCAGTGCTGTAGATTTCAATGTTCAACAACGGATAACCCACGTTGAAATCCTGGCGTCCATCAGATAAGCGATACGAACGTCCGTGGAAATAATGTTACAGATAAGATAACAAGGGAAAGAGAGAGGGAGAGAGAGAGAGAGAGATATCTAAGCGTCTGTAAGATGTACAATGACGGAGACATAACGCGGGAAGTCGGACATCCGTTGGAAAATCTCTCGACAGCCAAGGAATATAACGAAAGTGAGAGAGACAAGGGAAAACGGGCCTTGGACGGAGGTTGGTGACAGGCGGAGTAAACCAGATGACAACCAGATTATGGATGCAAGTCTCCTCCACTACTGTACCACCAGCCATTCTACCAAGGTCATTACAACCACTACCGTCACTAACCTCTTCCTCCTCCTCACTCAACCTTCAATAACTCTCTCCCTCCTTTCCTCCATCACACACACACACACTACCTGTCACTCACGTCCACCCTCCCCCCCTCCTTCTCTCCATTCGTCACATATTCCCTGTCATGTATTCTTTCCACCATCACTTCTCATTCTTCCTATCCACTATCCCTCCTCCGTAACACACCCCCCCCAAGTCTCCTCGTCACTTATTTGCCACCTTCCCTCCGTCACGCACTCCTTCCCTCCGGTCACACACACAGTCACTCATCCCTGCCACCCCCCCACGTCACTCATATTTTTCCACATTCCTTTCCCGTCACTCACTTCCACCCTCCTTTCCCCCGGCGTCACTCAAAACGCAGCATTGTAAACTTTGAGATAAACTTCTAACCACTTGTATACCGGTTCCCCTCTATGCCGTAGGGAAGATATTACAGCACACTCTTTTAACATTATATTATGAACTGTGACACTGTCAAAGTCGTCTGACCACCTGGCTTATTGTATCATAAAATATGTAACTATTACGTTGAATCAGGAGTCTTTGAGGATAATCTGACGGTCTATCCTAAATTTGCTAGTCCAGTCCACACTGATTAGTCCACAATTACATCACTAATGGATATGACCTACTCTATTATCGCCCTTTGTGTATGAACCTTTATGAACTACGTGGCAGTGATCAGTGAGAGAACCCTCAGTGTCGAGACCTGACTGAACTATTCATATTAGATAAAATTGTACCTCAATCTAGCCAATAAAGTTATGAAATATAAAAATCCTCTTCTGCACTTCCTCCCTTGTTATCATCGCTCCAAGAAAAATACTAATGCCGGTATCCATTTCCATTGTGTTCACACTTCCTTTTATAAAATCAAGAGTGAGAGAGAGAGCGAAAAAAAAAAAGAATAACTAAGTGAGAGATTCCCTGAACAGCAAGCACTTTTCTATCAATTGGTGTTTACCGTAGAATGTTGCCTCGGCCTGGCCTGATGCATACCATTTAGGGAACATGCATCGTTGTTTCAGCTCAGTTTGGGACAGATAATATACAGTTTATATATCTTACGGCTTACAAGACAAACACTGGCAAAAAAAAAATCACTATCCTCAAAAAGTCATATCCACTGTATCTATTTTACGACCTTCGAACACAAGGTGATAAACACTACCTTATTGTTTGTATACCTGCATTGTCTATGTACAGTGTAATACATATTGGATCCCTGTAAACTTGTATGACATTATTACTGAATAAACATCCATAAATCTAGCATCAACTGGTGTACAATTTATGATAACGCTACAGTACAGTACATCAGCGTGAGCGCCTGGGTGGTACAGTAGAGTGTAGATAATATAAGCTGCTAGCACGAAAGAAAGGAGTGTGTTCCAGCCGACTGACGATCCAGTCCACAAGCCAATGTTTTCATTCTGGATACACTGACATCAACGTCGCCTTCAAACTCATCACTAACCACTACTGACATCTTCGCTGCAACACATTACGGTACTTCACGATTATTAAGACAAATTATCACATAAAGGAGGTATTATGTAAATAGAAATAAGTATGGACGTGGTAGAGAACGAACACAATTATGGAGAAGAGGAGGATGTTGACAGCCGAAAGGGGACATCCTATATACGTCAAGCTGAAATACACATTACTAGACTTGTATCTCATAATTTTTTTATGTTGTTATAAGTGTAATTATTAACCTCGTTACACGCTTAAAGACCTCATTATTGAAGCGCAGTAGTAGCATTCTAACAACAAATACACATTACTGTGTCACACCACATTCAACTTGGATATGTATTTTTTAACCAAATATTCTGCAGTAAAAAAAAAACTATTACAGCATCGTAACCAAACCAAAAACATAAATAACCCATAGTTTAACTTATCGAAGCCACAAAGCCAAGATCTAGCAAGTACAATATATTTTTTGTCCTGGAAACTGATTGAAGCATCATTATTGGAATCAACAATACAGTACAATCAAACTTAAGCATGTGTTAGCTTTGGGTTGTTTGCCATCATCCTGCGAGTGTTATTTTTAATGATGTTTTCACACTACAGAACGTTAAATAAAAATAATAAAAATAATAATAATAATAATAATAATAATAATAATAATAATTATATATATATATATATATATATATATATATATATATATATATATATATATATATATATATATATATATATATATCGCCACCCGGATGAGATTGTGAGTCATGGCTGAGAGGTGATGCATGACTATGAGCTCACTCAAACACATTGTATAACGTTACTTCTTCCACCTCCAAACTTATCAGAGCTAACGGCAGTACTGTATAATTATGCCTGATAACACTAAACAAAGCCACCCATTCATTCTATAAAGCTTCACAGGAGGACAGAAAAGCTTCTATCATGCTTCATGTTTGTCGAATTTCATAACGTAATAGTGACACCAACCAATCAAAACTTTTCCCTGAACGGTTGATCCTCCTGAAGTCAGAAAACCAACTATGCAAAGTAAAACAACCTTAATCTTAGTGTTCACGTTTCCATGGTAGTCTTTAAAACCGTTCATATCACGTGACGCAAGTTGCAAGTTTTTAACTTTTCACTGCGAAGTCGTAAGATAATATTTATACTAAACACAAACAAATGCGGATAATCAGGAGGATCCTCTCTATTCTTTTATTTTAACGAAAGGTTAAGTGAAGTTTATGTCAGCTTATGAGTGTATTGATAACATATGACTTGGGTAAGTGGTCGGCCACTTGGCTGGTAGTGTGTTGTAATAACAATGGTTAAGTCATGACATACAATTCAGTATTTTACTGCACTTATAAAATCATTTCCAACACAATTACACACACACACACACACTACCGCAAAAGATTTACATTAATTTTAAACTCGCAAATGACTTAAACGAAGGCACGGAATGGTACATTTCTGGTTAATCGGAGATCAGACAGGAGAGACGAACACTGTGGCGGGTAGTGATGAAGGGGGGGGGGGGTGTCAGGAAGAATCATATAACGGGCGACAAAGCTAGATTACCACAAGCGACAGACCGCCCGGGACACATCACTTACATTATGTTAAAAAAATACACTGTCTGCTTCCACTCCCTTTCACTGCTGCTCTAATGCAGGTCATATACTAACGTTATCAGTTATAATCTTCCTGATAACACAAACGTAAGAAAAAGTCATGTGATGATGACATACTGTACTATATCCCGACTGTGCTTGTCTATACAATAAAGTACCACGAATCTACCCAAAATTTATCGACGAGGAACCATTATAAATTTTTTCCCTAATCACTCACACCTAATACACCATTTCTGCAAAATAATGTGATGTCCCACTGAGAATTATTCAACTCATTCTCCGTACATTACAGTACTGTTTTGTCATTACACACTACTGTACTGTACACGATTTACACACACACACTGAACCCCTGAAATAATCCACATTGGTAAAAGTCTAGAACATCGTAAAAAAAAACAAAAATTAAAAAACAACGCCAATAACTTTGCAGGAATAAGGAAGATATAATCATAGAACAAACATACGAGATTTCAGGTGGATATGGTTCAGACTGTGGTACTGTACCGAGGAGTGACGAAAAAAGTGCAGTGTGGTGAGCAAAGGAAATGCCATTGATAATTCAACCGTAAAGAAAAGAAGGACAAAGATACAATTGGAAATAACAGTGTAAGAAATAGTTAAGAGTGAGATGGGTGGGGGGGGGGGAAGGCATGTGTGTGCAGGGCTTAAGTATGAGTGTGTGGAAAGTGTGTTAGGAGATGGAGCCTCATCCAGGTGCTGAGAGGGATTCTGCCTCGCCTGTCCACCTGAATAACAGGAAACGGTAGCCTCCACTACCTTCACACTGAGATAAGATTCACTAACAAAACTGAGGATTCGATTTATCCTCTATTATTACTGTAACCCTGCACACATGACCAGCATCATCAATTAGTTTTGCAGTTGGAGAGAATTGCCTGATGATTAGACAGCCAAGCTTATTTCACCTCAAGATTAACCATGATAATGCTACCTAAAGGGATATTAGGTTAGATTTGAGTAGGTTAAGTCAGGCTAAGTAATATTAGCATCATGGTGGTTAATCTTCAGGTGATCCATTGGATGTAAAGAAGTACTGTAATACTAAAATGTCGAGGGAGGGGGGAGAATAATAATTACAATTTCAAGAAACATGAGAATAGAATTCTTTTAAAAGAGGGATATCCAACAGAGTTTATACAGTACTATACTGTATTGTATTTGTCTATGATATGAAAATCTTCAAAACACCTGACCCAATTTTTACATACAAGAACACTTCACCACAGCAACAGCTCATCATTGCTACCCCACTTTGTTCTCTAATTTCTAGCTTCCTTAAGAACCGATCCATGGCAGTTGTTGTCGAGGGATCGATCTTGCTCTTTCTCTACCAATAGTAGTGTTCCACAGGGTTCTGTTCTTTCACCTACTCTCTTCCTTCTTTTTATCAATGACTTACTTCACACTACAACTAATTATATCCATTCTTATACTGATGATTCTCTCTTCACTCTTGTTCACATTTTTCCCTTCCCCCTAACCCTCAAACTAGATCTGTTTCTAGAGCTGATATCATTACGTCTATTAATGCGGATCTGTGCAGCATCTCCGAATGGGGAGGTAGAAACTTGGTTAAATTCAATAGTAATAAAACACAGTATTTACCAATTACACTTTCCAAAATAGAAGATCTCCCATCAATCACATTTCATGATGCAATCATTCTGCCAAATTCTAAAATAGATTTGCTAGGCCTCACCATTTCCTCCATGTCATGGAAGCCACACATCCACAACATTGCAAAAGCTGCCTTCCGAAAGCTGGGAATGCTGTACTGTACAGATGCCGTAGCTACTTCACTCCGGAGCAGTTGCTTTAAGTTTACAAGGGATTCATTCGCCCTAACTTGGAGTACTGCTCTCATATCTGGGGTGGCTCTTCTATCCTACTGTTTGATAGGGTGGAATCAAAGGCATTTCGTCTTATTAACTCTCCTCCTTTAGTTGATAATCTCTCATCCTTTTCTCTTCGCCACAATGTTGCTTCACTCTCTCTCTTTTACAGGTACTTTAACGGACAATGTTCAGTGGATTTGGCATCCTGTGTACCGCCAGCAAGGCAGTGGGCTCGTAACACTCGTCTTGCCTGCGGTGCCCACTGTTTCTGTGTGAATGTCGGTCACACTAGAATAACCCGTAATAGTACATCTTCTCTCCTCACACAGCCAAACTGTGGAATGCTCTACCTCCTCCTGTGTTTCCATACTCTTACAATCTGTCTCTTCAAAAAGCTGGTTTTTCAGCATCTTCGTGGTGTAGATTAATTTAGTCTTTTTCTCTTCTATTTTTAATGTCTTTTTACTCTTATTCCCCCCCCCAACCCCCGTTGTGGGTTGATGACCTGTGTTCGGGTGGGCTATTCCCCATAAAAATAAATAAATAAATAAATAAAATCTTGTTAAGGCAGAAGGCCCTAAGAGGACTGGCTAGTGATGAAGGTGGTGGTAGTTTTCATACTGTACAGTACGCTGTATATCATTAGACAAACACAAGCTGCAATCATTATACAGTACTGTAGTATGAAATGAGCACAGATACATTCACAGATTATCAGATTATCACAGTACAGTATTGCTATTTAATTGTCTCAGGCAAGCAAGTGGGCAGAATTTCACACTCGATCTTGGGCGTAGACAACTTGTGTATCTTGGAAAGTGGTACATTCACACAGTATAGTACAGTAGTGTAGATGAAACAACTTACCATGTGGATGGTTAATGAGCTGTAAGATGAGGGGTCGTCTGGTCACAATGCCTGAACCACGGGGTAGAAAATCCCTGTAACAGAGCACAAATTCAATATACAGTAGTATCATGTCTCACTCAAGTCTACAAGAAAATAGATAAACATACAGATTGCTGATTCCTTGTAGCCTAATGTAAAATACTGTATGGTCTTGATTATCTATTTTCTGCAATGCAATTATACTACAGTGGTCCCTCGATTAACGAACGGTCCAATTAACAAAATTTCGGTTAACGAATTAGCTCCCATAAGGATTTTCAATTTCATTAACGAACAAAACTTTGATTAACGAAAGCCTTACGAGAATTACGCTTTGTTGTGCGCATCAGCTGATCGGCTAGTCCGCCAATACAGTAATTAGTTCTATGTTTACATTCGTTTCCAGTGGAGTAAATATCAGGAAAGTTGTGCTCTTGAACATTTTTGCATTTTTTATATTAAAATTATTGGTCAATCTAATTTAGTTAACATATTGATAATATATACAGTACAGGGAACAGTTTTGTGTGCCAATCAGCTGATCGAATCACCCACCAACGCTTCTCAGTTTAACTTTGTTTACAGTGGAGTGAACATCCAGTTTGTCGGTTTCTTGAATATTTTTGCATTTTTACATTAAAATTATTGGTCATTATGAAATTTAGTTAACTTATTGATAAACGGGGGACCACTGTATTGTACAAAATATATTAATACGTACAGTACAATACAGTAAAAGGAATGGCGGCGACTATCAAAGATTTTACAATATACTGTACTACCTACAGATTACACATATTGTCTATTAAATATTCACCTTTTCTTGCTAATGTAGTCCAGTAATGTTGAGACTTATCATAACTGCATTACTAAAGTGTTAAAACTCGATTTCTTTCAAGACATCTGTAGACATGAATTTAAACGTAACATGTTCCTGAAATTTGTACTTGAAAATACAGTACAGTACAGAAATGTTAAAATAAGACTATGGTAATTCAGAGATGCTTTCATATCAACCAGTGCTGAGGGGATAATGACCTTCCTAAACCAACCTGATGATCTGCAGTTATTATTATTATTATTATTATTATTGTTTTTGGGTTTTTTATCATTTAACCACTTATCAGCTTAATAGCCATTCGGGCAGTTGGTCTATCCAGTATTAATACAGGAGAAAGTTGGAATCTGGGAAACCTGTGATGTTTAATAAGGGGACAAGTGTATGGGCCAAGCAGGACTGGAGCCCTTGACATATTGGTGAGAGATACACACATTGCCACTGTACCGCCAACATTTAGGCAGAAAAGCCTGGGCCCATTTAGGAATAATTTTAAATGTACTGTACAGTACTGCTAAATATGGTGGCGAAATAAACTACAAATTTGAATTTGCTTATGAATTTTCAAGGTCATAAATTCCACTCTTTCAGTATTTGGCAATTTGTAAAACATTTCTGAATTACATTAGCAAGTTTAAGCAGGATTATATGACACACTAGCGAATCTCAACAATGACCAGATGCTTTTCTTCACATGCATATTCAACATTGCTAATTTAAATTATTTTACTAGATTCAAATTCTTGCTTCCATTGAAAGCAATTAATACAAGAATTACAGTATTATTAAGGTACTAAACGGTACCAAACCCATTTTTTTACACAGGACAGATTTTTTTTTCAGGCAAAATAACCAAATTAAAATACAGTACTTGACGCTGCTGCTTGGCGCGAACGCTGCCAGCGACTTCAAGCTGAAGCCTATACAGATTTCTCGCTCTTCAACCCACAGGCCCTGAAAGGTTACTCTAAGGATCAACTTCCAGTCATCTACAAGGCAAACAAGAAGGCATGGATAACCAGTGCCATATTTAGCCAGTGGGTAAACATGTATGCCATCCCTGCAATGAAGGAGTACTGTGCCAAGGAGAACCTTGACTTCAAAATTCTTCTGATTGTTGAAAATGTTCCAGCTCATCCTCCCAATCTCGACGACTTGCATGACTGTAAAAGTTGCATTCCTGCCTCCCAAAACGACAGAAGTGATGCAGCCCATGAACCAAGGCATCATCGCAGCATTCAAGGCGTATTATTTACGCCATACCATGGCCCAGCTGCTCAAGGCTACAGACGGAGAAAATAAACCTACGATCCGAGAATATTGGAGCAGCTTCAACATTCTTCATGCAATTGACAACATTGGCAAGGCAAGGGAAGAGGTTTCTGAAAGTTGCCTGAATGGTGTGTGGGGTAAACTGTGGCCCGAGTGCGTCAACAGTTTTACGGGATTCACGGACTTAGTCCCAGCAGTGAGTAAGGATATCCTCAGCTTGGCTAGAGAGGCAGGCTTTGATGAGCTGGAATTAGAGGATATTGAGGATGTCCTGGCATCCCATACAGAAGAGCTCGTCAACGAGGATTTGCAACAACTAACAGAACACAGTCCCGTTGAAGACGAAGACGAAAAAGAACCTCAACGCACGCTAACTACCAAGAGGATGGCAGAAGCATTCAACATGATCCAGCAAAGTATGCAAATCCTTGTAGATGACCCAAACAGGGAACGTAGCTCAACAATTCAGCGCAGCATTGATGACAGTCTTGGTTGTTACACTGAGAAGAAGAGGAGTAGCCCCAAGCAGTCAACACTGGATTCAGATTTTCGTCGCGGAACGGCAGAAGCAGCAGCAGCATCTTCACAACAGCCGAGGAGGAGCGAACAACAACGGAAGAGGAGCAAACAGTGATGGAGGAGCCCCAGTCAGCGCAGGAGGAGGCAGCCGCAGAGTCTCAGTGACTCACCACCCTCCTCCTTCGCTCCCGCCATACGTCTCCTCCACGTCAATACCCACCAGACACCTCCGCTCATCGGTGAGTACTCATACAAACTCATTACAGTACTTGTAGTTGTCTACGCCTGCACTATTTTCTGTATAGGTATGTATTTCACGAGGCAAAGGAAGGCTCAGGAACGTAAGTCCCGATTTTATCTATTTCTTTTGGGGAAAATTGATCCGCTTAACGTTGTTTCGTATAACGTCGCATTTTCAGGAAAGTAAGCTGACGTTAAGCAAAGACTTACTATATTACCAAAATTAAATGTAGCTAAAGCACTGTGACCCCATCACGTGAATAAGTCTTAAGAATTTTGTTTATAGAGCTTTAGTTACTTGAATGACCTAGTAGTTGAGGGATCCAGTGACAGAACTGCAAAACATTACTTCTAAATCACAGTACAGTATGTACTTGTGAAGCAGCGAGTAGGCCTTGGCCATTAGCTAAGTGACACACTAACACCCAGCTTGTATGATTTTAGTGAAAATGACCTGGTTCATTCTTATTATATCCAGTTTCATAACACCTATTCTTAACAGTTACTCATCAACTCATTAACATGAATCAACCAAAACTAAACTATTACCAACAATTCCTCCAGAACTGATGAATATTTGTATATTTCGGTGAAAGTTAATAAAAATGACGATCACTATTGTAGAGACAAAGTACAACTGTGTCGCCCTTCAAGGAGTTGGAAGGTTGTGAGTGAAGTTTAGACTTGACCAATTTCATGACATGACAAGTGACACCTAAGATTTATCAATATACATACACAATCATCTCGTTTCTGCCAACCTACACACGCACAGTGATAAATACTAGTCAAAGTATAATAATATATATCCTCCAGGTCTCGCCAAAGTATAAATTATACCTTGAAAAATATTGATTTCCTGGGAGGTTTGACCTAACCAACAACCTTCACCAAAGTCGAATTTATAAGACTCAGAACAGTTTAGATGTGGCCAATACTCGATGATCTTGAGTCTTATTACGTGGCATGATAGTTAATTAACAGGTCGGGGGATATTGAGGTAAATAATGATAAATGAAGAGGAATTTGTCAGTAGGATCCGCCCCCTCAGAGCCGCCCACACCCGCCATTATGACCCTCACACACTATACCTGTCCTCTTATACCTCCACTCCAACTTAACTCAATCCTACAACACCACCACTTCACTTAATATTCTCTAAAACAATGATTATAAGGTAAATATGGCCGCCTACTTACCGTCCGACGAAATTCTCCAGGACGGAGGACTTGCCAGCTGATTGACCACCAACTACGGCAATTTGAGGCAGATCCAGTTGCATATGGACGCCCAATTGTGTGAAAGCATCTTGTAATTTGTTCACAATGGGGATGAGCTGTTCCATCCCCGTGTTCCCCGACATTTTGGCTGGTTATGTGCACACTATCCTCACGCTCACAAACATTCAGTCACTACAGAATATGGCAGACAGCGGACCACTGTACCACAGTTCGAAAATTCGATACAATGCTGCGCCTCTACTGCGCCTCCGCCAACCCACACACACCACTCAGAAACGCCCGAGCCTCTGCCATTATCTCCCTCCTGACTCTCTCACCTCACAATATTATCTCTAAGTATAACATAAATAATCTCTGTGTTGTATTTATTAATATATCTGAAAGAGACATCTCTTATTAATAAGGTTCACCAGATATTGCGACCTTTAATGAAAATATTCTAGAAAGAATAATAGAAAATGAAATTTATTACAAAGTTTAGGACAGACTAATGATATTTACCGGTGACCCTGTTGATATATGAATATTATACATATAATTACATTAAATAAGAATATTAAAATCTTAGGTTATAAGAATATTCTTTACGGGATACCTAATGACTGTAATGAAATATGGAAAGTTGACTTCCCATTATTAACTGCAATAATATCAGCAATAACAATTTAATAATTTTTTATATTAACAAGATAGTAATAATATAGCCTGTAATTATAATAATGAAATACAATTATTACGAGGTTCGTTTCATAACATTAATCCTGTTTTGGTTTAGTTGTGTTTAATTGACTGGTGCTATTAATGAACAATCTTGATCAACACTGATCTAATCGAGTTAGAGTATTAATTGTTAATTGAAAGGAAGATGCAAAGCGCTTGTTACTGCCTATTTTTAGTAATTTACATTTAGATTTTGAATGAGTTATTAGATAGGCATAATACTCTTGATATGCAGTAAACAATAAAATCTTGCAGCTTTCTGGTAGTATGAATACTTTTGTTCATTCTGTATACTGACTGGACTAAAGAAGCTCAATACCTCTGCATTTAAACCACCTCGTGTGCAGCAGTTAAATTATTTATTAAAATATATCTTTTCTATGACCTGTAGAGGTCTATGAAACTTTTTATATAACAATATCGGTAAAGTAAAGAATAAAAATAGTATTTTTAATATAATCAATTTGCCCCTCAACAAATTATTAGCTAAATTTACCTTGTATTTATTTATTTTACCCAAAATGGGTCCTAACTTTTTGTAAGTAAAATTAACTACATCTTATAAAACTTAATTGAAGTTAATTCAACGTATCAGAACATAATGTGACCTAACCTAACTTTCGTTGGTCCCTTTAAACCTGTGGAGGCGAGGGTCAGTCACACTGTGAGGGTGTGGCTGTATTTGTGTATTTTGTCTGTTTCTGTATTCTCTCGTTCAAAGACACTATCTCAAAAGTAATTATTTCTAACTTTTTTATCATAAATGACCTGAAATATACTCTTTTAGTAGCAGTACCCGACTCTTGAAATGCATAGTATTTCTCTAGTCGTATATTGTAGTTCAGACAAATATGTAAAAACTGCAAGGGAAATTATTTTATCACCATACGAATCAGAAATTACATTAAAAATATATACACGGGTAATGTCTTTACTCTCTCTCTCTTACATATTTTATGGCAAGACCTATCTACATCCTCAGATACTTCCTGACTCATGACAGGAAATCTACTTTCCAGTCAGATATGATAAACAATAATCGGAAATTGCAATGTTGTGCGTCATACGCTTTCGACGGGTCCAGGATATCAGTTTCTGGTGATATTGAAGATATGTTACGCTGTCACATTTCGATTGACTCTTGAAAAACCAGCATCCTGATAAACCATCTCTTCAAAAGACCCCCAGAAAAAATGTGACCAAGTTCCAGGTTGCTAATTTGACTTTGACTCATTTACACACAATTGCAGGGTTTCAGTTGCTTCTCTTACTATTGACAACACAACATACATATTGTATTTCGTTTCTCACTCTTGATTTATATTTTAATTTTTGTATTTATTTGTGGTAATTATTATTTTATTATTACAGTATTATTATTATTTTTTATTTATCTTTATTCATTTCTATTAATTGATTATTATTATATTTACGCCCCCCCCACCCCCCCCCACCCCAAGCCCTGATGTGGTTTTAGTGTTATCCTCTTCACCACTGATCGGCTCGTTAGCCGCTTGGGCGATCGGTCACGTCTCTTACGCACTGTTGGCAAGTACTGGGCATGCACCGGCTCCTGAATGTACCTGAACTCCCTCCAGTGTTGGTCAAGTCTGGTCTTGAAAGAGCTTTCATTCGGTGCCGTCACAACACTTTCTGGTAGATTGTTCCAAGAGTTCACAACTCTCACTCCGAAAAAGTTTGCTCTCACAGTTTTCTGGACTGCGGCTTCTTCAGTCTTGAGCTGTGACCCCTTGTGGGGCGAGCGGGTGCGCTAACCCCCGTAAAAAAAAAACCCTGCACTGTTTATGTGCTGTACAGTGCTGTACATATATTTTTTTTTTTACGGGAATTGGCCCACCCGGGCACAGGTCGAACGACCCACAACGGGGCCTGGGGAAAAATAAGAACAGAAAGAAATTAAAAATAAAGATGAAAAAGGTTATACAGTGTTAATCTACACCACGAAGATGCCGGAAAACCAGCATTTTAAAGTGAGACAGATTGTATAATTATGGAAACACAGAAGAAGGCAGTACAACAATTTTCCTAGTCTACCGTGGAGAAAAACACCAGGATGAGTCAATAAGGTGTGGGGGCTGAGGCAGGCCTGACTCATGTAAATTCACCGTACTTGGTGTTGCGACCAGCCTAGCCCGCACAACTTGACCCCCCTAACCCCTGATCTATACTCCTCCCCACTCTCCGGTAGATAGATCGATATCTATTCAGCTACATTGGTTCAGTTTGTATGTAGACGGTTCCATATAGCATGGAACAAAGAATTCCAAGTTAATTATTAGTGTCAGTATCACTTGAGGCTACGGGAGGATGTTTGCAGTGTACTTGAGGCTACGGGAGGATGTTTGCAGTGTACTTGAGGCTACGGGAGGATGTTTGCAGTGTACTTGAGGCTACGGGAGGATGTTTGCAGTGTACTTGAGGCTACGGGAGGATGTTTGCAGTGTACTTGAGGCTACGAGAGGATGTTTGCAGTGTACTTGAGGCTACGAGAGGATGTTTGCAGTGTACTTGAGGCTACGGGAGGATGTTTGCAGTGTACTTGAGGCTACGGGAGGATGTTTGCAGTGTACTTGAGGCTACGAGAGGATGTTTGCAGTGTACTTGAGGCTACGAGAGGATGTTTGCAGTGTAAGGATGTTTGTGTGCTTGAGGCTAGGATGTTTGCAGTGTGCTTGAGGCTACAGGGAGGATGTTTGCAGTGTGCTTGAAGGATGTTTGCTAGGCAGAGGATGTTTGCAGTGTGCTTGAGGATGTTTGCAGTGTACTTGAGGCTACGAGAGGATGTTTGCAGTGTACTTGAGGCTGCGGGAGGATGTTTGCAGTGTACTTGAGGCTACGGGAGGATGTTTGCAGGAAAGTAATGCTAGATAATTTGTGATAAGTATAATTGGGAGACAAAAACATTTCAGAGTTGACGGTAAACATCACGGGGATACAAGACGGTGTCTTAAAAATATATAAATTTCCGTCGGAACTGGTTATTGGGCCATTTAAATATTGTTTTTTCTTTATTTTCTCATTTGAATTTGTATTTATGTATTTCAGAAGCTTTATCTGTTCATACATAACTAGTTGCAACTTTCGGGATTGTCAGAGCGATCCAAGGGCGAGTTACTTACAGTGGGAAGTGTATCCATTTCATGTTTGTGTCCGAGTCATTGTTTAGTAACACAAATATAATGATCTATTAATGTGTTCATACCGTTGGGTTGAATAATAAATAGTTGTACTTAGAATTGGTGTTTAGAAAATTCCCCTGAAGAATATATACCAAGTTAAATAACTAATCGGCCACGCTAGCAAACTTTCCTCACTTTATCCTACAACTAAATAAATTCTAACTATATCTACATTTCACTCATCATAGAAGACTTATCCCTGTACAGTGTATACCTGCATTGTCATAGTATACAGTATATTTCCGATTATACATTGCAATCTGAACCAACTGTAAATTTGTATGACGCTTTGCAAAATAAATATCTATATATCCAAATACAGTCGTTGGTGATGTAGACTGTAGTACAGCAGGCCAGTAAAGTGATCTTACAGGATAGAAAACCCATATAGTTTTTACTTTAATATAATGCAGATGTAAGAAACTGATAACAAACAACAACTAAATTAGTATGTACTTATATAAGTAGGTTCAACAAAACTAACTGGCACAAAATAATCTGAGATATATCAAATATAAATGTAAAACAATTTTCAAACTAAAGTATATGTTTCAATATTATTTACTAACAGCAATTAGCACAATTAGTAACAAGTTTCCATTTATGCATATATACTGTATGTGATATAACAGACTGAAGAATTTTAGAAATAATGAATAAACTCCAAGAGCTTAAGGAAACCTATACTCAAATTATACAGTATATAAATAACACTCTGCTGAAGAAGTATTACCCTGTAGTTTTAAACACCTCTTTACGTCAGCAGGGTCTTTATGTTGATAATCAGTAAAACAAAATGTGTCGCCACTCCAATTTGGTAGTTAAAACGAAGACCACCGTAGATAAAAAGGGGTTTGAAACGACCTCAACATTGAAAAAAAATGGATAAATGTGAGTCATTGATATTACGTGACTAAAATTTCCTTTGAAATGTTGGAATTACTTTTTTCATTAACTTAATAAACTATTAATAACACAACTAGTAATAAGTGAGATATAACAAACCTGAATTTTTTTAGAAATATCTAATAAACTCCGGAAACTTAAAGGAACCAACTCACAAATTATATAAAAATAAACTAATGAAGAAAGCAACAAAACATTTTATAGTTCACACTCAACACAGAAATGGTAAAAACGATTGTTAAATGTGAAAACTGCATTGTTATCAAACAATTAAGAACATTTTCCTTTTAAATGTCAGACCAAATTATTTTTTTCATGAACTTAATACACTCAAGATTTGGGCCATTTCAAAATACAAAAAAACGAAAAAAAATTGTCTCCCTCCTTTGCCAAGACGATAAAAACAAGATGAAATCAACAGATGAATAGTCCGTTGCCTTCGACCCCACATTTTACATATGTCACTTTAGTTAAGACAATGAATGTTACATTAATTCACCTGTCCTAACTTTACATACATCAATGTAACTCAGGATAATAAACACTATACCAAGAACAACTTACATATAAAACTGATTGATGTCACTGAGATTTACTGCTGTTTATCTTAGCTGGTGAAAATATCATCAGGACAGATAAACCTTGTCCTGATGTTTTCATCTAAGTTTACGTGTGATTTAAACTGTCTCCTCCATATTGCTTTCTTCCTTGTCACTATCCTCATCCGTATCTTGTTCACTCTTGCCACCGCCATTCTTGCACTTCATATTGTTGTTGTTATTATTCGTGTTGTTATTGTTATTATTGTTGAGGAGGTAAGGATTAATGTAGTTGAAAACGTTATTCATGGCTGGGTTTAAGTAGCTGGGCCATACAGAAGAGTCGACATTAGTGTTGGCCTTATCTCCCCCCCAGAGGGACATCATCATGCAGTAGTTAAGCATGGCGGGAGACATGGGGACGCCAATGGGTGTGGTCGGACAGGTTGGTGGGGTAACAACTGGGTGCTGGTTGGCTCTGGCTTGTTGTAACCCCCACATGTTGAAAGGTGTAGGTGTGGTAGGGTGTAGAGAGCGTTGTGTGGGTGTGTGTTGCCTCAGAGGCACCTGGACCCCGGGCAGGTGGACGGGCATACCAGCCACTGTAGTGGGCGGAATACCAGCAAAGCGGTGAGCTCTGGAGTGGTTAACGAGGGGGTCCAGGCTTGAGAATGCAGCGTCACATAGGGCACAAGCGTATGAGGCATCAGTGTGCAGCGCCATGTGACAGTCTAAGTTTAGACTATAGGTAAACTGGGTCTGACACACACCACACCGGAACAACTGGCGTCCACTCTCGTCTTCTTGAGGACAAGAAGATTCGTTACTTGTGGGGCCCAGATGAAGCGCCTGTTGATCATACAGAGCATCGCGGCCGTGCAGCTCCAGCAAGTGCAGCTCAAGGTAGATGACACTAATGAAGGAGCCGCCACACAAACCACACTCGCAGTAGTCGTCCACGTCGCGCGAGTGGCCATCCCGGTGCAGCTGCTGGTGAATATCACGGCCGTGAGTGGTGAGGAAAACCTGAGCACAGTGGCTACAAGGCGCGCCATCGCCACGGTGGGCGGCCTGGTGTGCGTTCCACCCAGCACCCGTGACCGCCACTGCCCCACAATCAGTACACACAGCACCAAACTCGATCCCTGCTCCTGCCGGATTTTTGGTGAAAGGAAAATCATCGAATCCAATCCCCCCCGACATTCCGCCTTCTCGCAATTTACGTGGGCTGGAACACCCGTCTCTATCGTCTTTGTCACCATAACTACGAGCTCGTCTGTAAGTTTTACCGCGTGAGTTTTGTTGTCGGTCATCAACCTCCATTGACACGGGAGCCCTAACAGCTGCCGTCTGACTACGAGTTACCATTCTTGAAGGTGGAGGAGGAGTCCTACGGCCCCCACTACCATTCTCCAGCCCTCTCATTAACTTACATTCAATCTTACCTGTGTCAGAGCCTTGTGAGGTGCTGCTAGATATGCTGTTCACCATGCTGTCGGTTATACTAGGATTACTACACAAAGAGTTTTCACTGCTCGAAATGGTAGCTATACTGCCGGGGTTGTGTACACTGCTTGCTGAAGTGTTGGCAGTGACAAGAGTACTCTTTGCAATGGTGTTTGTGGTGATTGCAGGGTTGTTGGTTAGGGTACTTAATGTGTTGTTAACTGAAAACGTTGAGGTGGTCGAGGGCCTGAGGTTAACAATACCCGTGACAGTAGTGGCCGAAGCGGGGGTTGTGGTGAGGGATGGTGAGGAGGAGGTAGCATTCCCATAGGCAGTGATACCCAGCGAAGGTCTGACGGAGTGCAAATTGGAGCTAGGCGCCACCATAGTCCTAAACGGTTGGCTCAATCCTCTTGTTAGCCCGGCGGTGTTTGTTACCTGCTGTTGTGGAGGCACACGGAGGCCATAGTAAGCCAGCTGTCCTCGGGGGCCTAGCATGGCCTTGAGCTGCTGTTGCTGCTGTTCCTGCATACCTTGGGTAGTACGGTATAGACGTTGTCAGTCAATCGTCACCGCATATACAGTGTAGGCGTCAAACGAAGTTCTCTCCTTTATGCCAGCAATATTCCACCGCTCACCTGACAAATATATACATTTCATTTATAATCTGATAACACCACCAAAACAATAATAAGGTTAGTAAGACGATCCATTAAAGAATATTAAATTAACTCCGGTGAAATCACTACACGAGCAGTTATGCGTGAAAAATAAATTCAACATGTGAATCACTTCTTAATTTTTACTGTTCACTGAAACTATTTAAGGTGATTCATGCACTATCTTTTAATATGCTTTAGATGTTGTTTATTTGGTTATCAACGGTAGACTTCAAGCTTATAGTGACAAACTAGGCTTTAGGGTATACATTTGGCTGGATGAAAGCTTGGTTAGGGTAGGTTGGGTTTAGTTTGGTTAGGTTGGGTTTACCTTGGCTAGGCTGGGTTTAATTGGGTTTGGCTAAAACAGGATGGTTTTAGTTTGGTTAGGTTTGATACTGACACCAGCTTGGTTGATAATCATCTCAAGGCAGTAAAAGTACACCTAACGTTACCTGGGAGCTAAATTAGCTTATTTCACCTTAAGATGAACCACCCTAACCTAACAGAATCTAATCTAACTCATCACACTCTAATCTAACTCAACACAATCTAATCTAACCTAACCTTAAAGAAGAAATGGTGTAATAGCCAAAATTTCTTGAAATCTGTGCAAAGAAATTCAAGATTCTTACTTTTTTTGTATAGATATATTGTCTATATACAATTTTAATCAATTTGTACTTGTACAACGACTTTTTACTGAGTATCTATCTATCCACCTATCCACATTTTTAACATGAAATCAACTTAACCTGTTAGCTAGATCAGATTACAATTTATAAGAATTTTTGTTTGTCGACAACTTTTTTTCATAAAGTTTAATGAAAAAAATAATAACTTCTGCGTTCTAGTGATTAAAAACTAATTTCACTGAACTGATCATAAGTATAGATCATATAACTCTGAGATTCATTTTTACTGAATTCAAATATTGTAGATTTTTTTTATCGCCCAATATTTCGAGGCCACGACTTATCTCTTGCTTCTTTTATTAAAACAAACTTTCTATTAAAGATCCAGAAGAAAACAATATTCCCTAAATTGCGTTCCCGAAATTTCACAGTTCTAATCAAGCCAAACCAAATCAAACACTATCTTCACTACAATGTCATTAAACAATAGGCCAACGATAGAAGTAATAAAGGATCACCTGAAGATTGGCCTTCCAGCTTATTTCACCCGATTAAAACACCCTCGCGTTCCCTATGGGGTTAATCTATCGGGAAATGACCTGGGGGGCTAATCTTCAGGTAATCAGCAATACAGTACCCAAACGCCCGATTATAAACTGTCTTAAAGCGTTTGACTTTTCTGATAAAACTCACGTCAACATGTAAACTGTCCTGGTGTTATACTGAGATAACACACGGGTCAATACTCTTGTGAAATGAACAATAATAAACAGTATTCATATAATATAACCCTGAATGTATAACTCGTGCCTTCCATGTTCTCATTTTAAATCGTCCACTTCTAACCTATTCGACGCTAGTTTATGATGCAAACACATCCATTTTGGTTCGTTTCGCTGTATAGCTATTACGTAAATCATATTTCACTTCATTTCAGTGTTTAATTATAGTTCCTTTCACACCATTTCGGAATTTATCACAATCATTTCGGCCCTAAATACGTCTATTGCAATACTCTAAGTCCTCCATGCATGTCCAATAAACACCATTGACCCGTGTACGTATAGCCACTCACAAGAACGTGCCAATTCAATTTTAATAAGTGCTGCCAAATACAAAATTCAAATAAATACGTTTCACTCTAATTCCACGGTACCTCAAGGTGATGTTAGTGTTGTTTGAAGTATTGCCTAGGTGTGTTGTCTGCCCTGGTCACCTGTCCATGGGCACCGCCACCTCGAAGCAACTCCCTGAATGAAACAGATTTGAATCAGCTCTGAATCTTTCGTATTGAAAATAAAGTCCTTGTTATATTACGAAAATCCGGATGATTTATTTCCGTTCGCTCAGTTAGGATAATTTTTTAACGCAGTTCATGATAGAGTAAAATTATTATTATTATTATTATTATTAACAACAACAAAATTCATCTCCCGGACTCGACTCTCAATAAATTATGATGTTTGTTATTCAGTCATTGGAGACGTGATCGGCTAATAAATATTCAGAGAGAGAGAGAGAGAGAGACAATTTAGGTTTACAAAACAGGTATACATGGTTACATAGACAGTGCAGAGATACCACTTTTTGTATGCCCGCAGTCTTGTTTATATATTTATATTAGCTGCACTGTCTAGGCATAGTACACGGTCCATGTACAGCGGAAAAAAAAAATCTTGAACATCTGGGCACGACAGATTTCAGAATGAGCATTATCAATTACTATGATGCTTCATAGACTAACATTTTCGAAAATAATTCCAATTATGGTAAGTTGCATGTAAAAGGAGTACACACACCTCTATATTGAGATACATTTATATTTAACAAGAAAGAAGTTCAATATGATAGAGACGTGTGCGGAAAGGGAACGTGTCAATAAATCCAGTTTAAGGTAAAATGCATTTGGTAGAATAGAGTTAATCTTTAACAGAAAATATAATTGATTTATGTTTCATGTAATTATCCTCGAGTTGTAAAAAATGTTGTGGAATGAATTTATTAGGTTTCCTGTGGTGGCACATTCATTTAGACATTGTTAGAAAAATACCACGGAAATTATCAATAACTGTATTTTACTTGCTGTTGTTATTATCTTAGTTTAATTAGATCGGTTAGGTGAATTTTTACATCATATAATAAGAGGAAAGTTGATTAATCGAACCATTGTTAATCGGAAAGTAATTGGTTGAATTGCAATGTTCGTGGTATATCGCTAAACATGATGAGGCAATGTGTGTCAGAATCAGATGATAGTGTCAACAAATGACGTCACAGCCGCCTCAAACCTTTCACCCAGCGTTAAGGTTGACCTCTACTCTCCTCCCCTGCCAGGTAACACTCCACAATATCCTTCATACTCTCTCTAATCACGTTTGACAATATCTCATCAAATTAGAGTGAATACAATGAGAATGATGTAGTTAAGCGTGAGTGAACAAGACACACTTCACACTGCAGGTAACTTACTTAATAGTTTTAGTTTATATATTTAACCTTCATTTTCAGCGACAAGGAAGTAGAACACTAGTCTATGATACAGGTTTTTTACGAATTTACTGTTTTATTCGACAGATTGGTAAAAATGTAGAGATGTGTGTTACATTATAAGAGTACTCGGAAAATTTGTAGAGGGACTTTAGTGATAAGATATGATTGGTGTAAAATATTGGTGCTGGAAGAGAGAAAATATGTTAATGTCACGACCGGAAGCCACAGTATAATATGAGGTTAAAAAAAAACCTAAAATAACCCTTCAAGGTTAGGAATCATTTTCACAGATAAATTTGAAAAACAAAGCGATAGTTAATGTGATTTTGTTCCTACTTCAAATTTCCTCACTTGAATGTTTGAGTTTGTGGTTCTGTTGTCAGATCTTTGGCTATAGGTATATTTTAGGTTTGCCCCGTTAATAATGAATTGTTTTGTTCGAGGCGATCTGCTGGTGGATGGATGGATGGATATGTAATCAGAAAAATTTTCATATAAGTTTACTTTGACTTGCCATGTATATAGACAAAGCAGGTATATAATGTATATAGGCAGTGTAGGTATACAAATAATGTATGTTGATTACTAGGAAAATTATTCGGAGTCAGTTAAGCAAGAAGTAAACTGGCTACACTGTTTTTGATGAATTGATAAAAACCACAATAAAACTACTGTACTACCTTGTGCTCTGTTGCTGCAGAATGACCCACTGTGCAATATTAACTCATATGTGGCTGAACTCAGTTGATTTGTCTCTTAAAATAACATTAGTGATATATTTGATATTCACAACATAATTTGTAGTGAATAAAATTTTTGTATACCGTAACTTACACAATAAAATGCACAAATCACATTTCAGGTGTTATTTGGCTACAGTACATAGTTTTGTTGGTTAAGAATCAGAAAAGGTCAATCACGGAATTCTATATCAATTTGTATACTGTACTGTACAGGGAGATAGAAAAAAGAATACTTTATAGCCTGTTTGTCGTAAATTGATATTTTTCAACGTTTTCTGACCTTTCGATTTCATGTTTGGTTGTTAGGTTACTTTGTTTTTTCTTTTCTTTTGTTGGGTTAGATTAAGTTTACACATGGGTCTAGGAGGGTTCTGCCCCCCCTGAAAAGGAGATTAGGTCAGGTCTTTGTGTCTTTGGTTAGGTTTGGTTAGAGATGTATTCAGTACTGATATATGAGAGCTGTTAGGTTCTTGATGATCTCTTTGTTTTGCAAAAGTTTATTTCCTCCACTTTTTTCGGGTTGTTCTTGATAAATTTAAGAACTTTTCTTCTATTGAAAAGTTTCTTAACTCGGCTTCTTAACCCGGACACCTGTTCTTAAATATTACACTCTTTAAAGTTTTCTGTAATTCTGTAGTTAGGTTAGGTTTGGTTAGGATTGTCTTCGTCAATTTTTGGAGTTTTTTTACCTCATAATTTCCTTCTACTTCAAAGCTTTTCTCAGTTTTTTAAGGTGAAATAAAAAAAAAGGTAAAATAAACTTGAAAAATATAAGTTTCCGAAGAAAATGTATTGTGTGAAAAAGTATTTCCTTATATTCGGTTTGCATGATAACTTGGTGAGCTTATAGTTATGTCCTCTCATGTTGGTGGTGCGTGACATCACAAAGAAATGTCTTGGCTCATGTTTTCCATCCCTTTTGGGATTTGAATGTATCAATGATATTTGCCCTATTGTGTCTTGTCTGAAGGATTATTACTTGTTAGTCCTAAGGCCCTCAGTCTACTTTGTGAATTGAGATGACATAGTTCTGGAATTATCTTTGCTGCTCTGTGTTGCACCTTTTCTAGGGATGTTAGATGTTTCTGTAGGCAGGGTTTCCATGCCTGTGTAGAGTAATCCAGACTGGGACGTACAGTACTTGAGATTTGTACTACAGTTGAAGGAGCATTTTCCTCTAATTTTATTCAAAGGTGCACTTTATAATTCCTAACTCATTAACTTTTAACATTAAAGTACAGAAGTTAAGGAACATTAATGTGTTTTCAGGATGTCGGGCTCGGATTTTTCTCACCTGGAGCCGGCGGCGCGTATTAAACTGCTGTGCTCCCAGAGTGACTGTGTTATAGTTGATGGTAAAATTCCTCTTCGCAGGTAAGTTATATACTGTACTGTATTCATTTGTCAATTTAAAGGAGTTCCTTATAATTAGTATTGCACAGGCATAGTATTTTGTTACAAAAACACTTCCACATTACAGAGTAAATATAAAATTATGTATTGTAGCAGTTCATTATCAGATAATAAAGTGCAGGCTATTAAAACTTTTACTGTACTTGTGTATCAGTATGTATTAATGTTAGTTTTATAGATAAGAATGAGTTATAACATTAACAGTGTCAAAATTGGTGAGTTAAGTTATACTTGGTCTTGATCCTGAGGTTCCTGGATATTAAAGAATTTACTGTACTATACTGTGCACTTTTCTTAATACTGTGTACAGTACGTACTGTATATTAATCTTACTTATCTAGGCATGAATTCTGTGTATAGATTCCAACTTATTACATTATGTCACTTTGCTGATTACATTACTAATGTTAAAGGACAGGGTTAAATTATGCTATACAGTATTTATACAATACTATACATTATAGTATTGTACATTTCTGGTTATACAGTATTTAGACACGGTATTTATGGTGCCACCTTCATATTACAATACATACTGTACTGTATTTATAACTTGACCTGTATTACATATACTGTAGTCTTGAGTTGTATTCCTGAATTAAATTACAATCTTCAGGAATTAAATACTGTACTGTACAGTACTTTACATTTGCCAGTATAAACAGTATTGTACAGTATTTATATGCAGTATGAAATGTACAATATGTTACTTAAAGTTAGTTTTACCTGATAGTTCAGAGATGCTTTTCTTTATTTATTATTTGTTTTAATGTTACAAAGAACTGTAACAGTCTTAAAGTTGGGCTTGATCATTTAAAGGGTCACTGTTGCAGGTACTTCAGGTCAGGCTTGGAAATGGTTCGGATGGCTGATGTGTATGCTGAGGAGGGAAGCCTTGAAAATGCCTTTATTTTATACATGAAATTTATGACGTAAGTAGAAACTCTGAATGTTTGTCTTACTTCATATAAACAAGACAGTTAACGGTACATTTGTACAATAGATAACATCCTTGTGATTACGAGCACAGTACTATCTTAAATAAATGTATTTTCCTACACTTTACTGAAATAAAGTACAGTATTGTATAATTTTATTACAGCAGATGTAACTTTTTTGCAGGTTATTCTTGGAAAAGATCAGAAGTCATCCAGACTTCTCTAACCATTCATCAATTGATAAAACTATTAATACTAAAAAGCTTAAGGTGAGTTTAGTACTGTACAGTATTTTGAAAAAAATAGTTTGTAAACTGACAACTCATTATTATGAACAGTGAGTTGATACTGTATTACCATAGTGATTGTGAAATAATGTAGAGACTAAGAATTGTGGGTGACAGCTTGGGGCGACCAGTGGCCCCCAACTCCCCTTGGACTAGCCCTTCAAGTAGGGTGGGGAGGCAAGGGCCAAGGCAATCTTTATTAGAGTATGTACAGTATAACTAAATGTTGAATAAATGACAATGATTAATATTATTTCAGTATAGAATTCTGACAAGTGCCTTACTAGGACCTATACAATATAGTCAATCCCTTAATCTTACGTCACAGTACACAACTATTGCTCGCTCGGTCACAGTAGTGTAATGTTAATGCAGTTATTGACATTCTCAGCTAGAAGTAGGAAGTATGTATTCTGTATCTGTAAAACAGCAGGTCAGTACTGTACTTATGTGTTTGGGTGTGACTTGTGGTGTAATGGTCAGCATGCTCGCCTCACAAGCGAGCGGACCCGGGTTCAATCCCCGGGCAGGGTGAAACTACAGACAAGTTTCTTGAAACCATTTACATCTGTCTACCCAGCAGTAATTGGGGACCTGGATGTTAATCGATTTGCAGATCGTATTCCGGGGTAATGGTTAGCCAGTGCAGGTGGCGAGTTGTCTGGTCTTCTCTGACTATTCCTTGACACTGGGTCATGCAGCTCGTTAACTTAGGGTGTGGTTGTTGTGTTGGCGACAGCTTCTACACCTTAAACACCTAGGTGGCCCTAGGGCCGGCCATCCTTGTTACACGAGAGGCAACCATTATATGTTAGGACTGCCAGTTTTCTGTATAAGCAAACAAATCTCAGTCTGAGATCTTAGTTTCAAACATATTTGATGGATATTTATTTGAACTTTTTTTTATCTTGTGAGCCATTTATATAAGTGGAGGAACTACTGGGGGAAAATGCAGAGTTATAAAGAGAGACACAAGTATGTACATTACATCACATACAACTTTTGGGGCAGAGAACAATCGCACAACTCAACACAGAGAGAGGGAGTGTTGATGACTGTACATGAAGAGATAGTTTGTGGTTAATCCTGGTGTTGGCTACCCTGTGCCATACTGGGAAAAGACTTACAAGACTGAAAGAAAAATACTGTATATTTATTTTCTGGAGATGATCATACAGTATTTTTTACAATGTACCAACCCAGATAACTGTCATAGCAGATGCTTATACTGTATACAGTATCCAGTTTTTAATCATTACCTGTCTTACAATATTTTTTTTTTCTTTTTGCAATAGGAAATTCTTCCAAAGGCAGAGAGACTGAAAAACCAACTGAGAGAAAAATATCAACGAGAATACAACGTTATTGTCCAAGAACAGGTAAGACGATTAAATTAATACTACATATCCTGATGTGGAAAATGTTAGAGAATCCCATGTAAACAAAATATAGTGTCTCCAAAAAACCCTCGTCTCTTAAGAGCATTTTTTTTTAATAAACTGATCATTTCTGGAGAAAAAAATATCAGATTTGACACCAGTCGTGCATTGTGTTTAAACCAGCTTGATGTTGGTGCCTCACTGTAATACTTCACTTTAACTGACTAAAACTGCACCCTTGTGTTACTTGTGACAGTAAAAAGTTATTGAATGTTCCTGGAGTTGCTGTATCATCTCCAGCATCATCATGTAATTTTTCAAAGCTCATTTTTATTTACTGTACGGAGTATTTTATTTTTTTATTATTATGGTGGTATTAAAGTAGTTAAATGCTAATTTACTGTATTTTGTTTTTTAAAGGAGATAAGAAAGAAACCTTTACAATGATTTACAGAGTAATGTATTCCCCTATTCATGTACAGTATTTATGTATAAATCAACAAAAACTAACTCTGGCCACATTTTTTAATCTCGGGTAAATTTGGTCAGAAAGTAAAATTTTAAATTTAGTACAGTATCTGGTGCATCCCTACATATGGGGTATACTGTAGTAATGAGCTGACTCCTGTAATACTATATTATGGTACAGTATTACAACAGGAGGACACATCACATACCTGAGTACAGTACAGGTTGTTCATTAAGGTATCTTCTTATAGAGATCACTCCATAATATATAAAATGACACGTCCTTAAAAAAAAAACATGTGTCAAGTTGCTTATTAAATGATATATGGAAGAAAACCCTGGGTAGCAAGAATCATCACCACCACATTTCATGATCATTTTCTATGTTTGTGTAACTTGAACTTGTAAGACCTTTAGAAAACAGGCTATTTCATCTGGGACATTGTTATCCTATCTGTGTCCCAAATAGAACAATGAACCCATGACCTAGATCTGCAGGTAGATACAAATAACACTTGCATGAATACTGTTTGGGCTGAAATGCATGACTCCTCATTAATATTGTTACAGAAACTTTTGGAAGAACAGTTTAGACGTAAACAAGAGGAAGCTCAGGAGGAAGAAACGAGGAAAAGACAGCAAAGTGAGGAGGACTACAAGAGGAGGAAAGACATAAAGGACGAGAAGAAGAGAATACGAGACCTACAGTCCATCCATCACAAACACTCCGAGTTACCCCTGGATGATGCTCCCCCAGCGTGAGTTATAGTCACAGTCCGAGTTACCCCTGGATGATGCTCCCCCAGCGTGAGTTATAGTCACAGTCTGAGTTACCCCTTGGATGATGCTCCCCCAGCGTGAGTTATAGTCACAGTCCAAGTTACCCCTGGATGATGCTACCCCAGCGTGAGTTATAGTCACAGTCTGAGTTACCCCTGGATGATGCTCCCCCAGCGTGAGTTATAGTCACAGTCTGAGTTACCCCTGGATGATGCTCCCCCAGCGTGAGTTATAGTCACAGTCTGAGTTACCCCTTGGATGATGCTCCCCCAGCGTAAGTTATAGTCATAGTCTGAGTTACCCCCTGGATGATGCACTCTAGCATAATTTAGTTTATTATCAAAGTACATTAATCCATTATAACTACTTTATAATCAAAGTATGTTTATCCTGTGTCAGATAGTTTTTACAGTACAATACCTGTAAATTGAGTCTGTTCAAGTTAGTTCTCAAAGTACTGTACATTTATAAATTGTGAATACTTACGTTATAATTGAAATACATTACCCAGTGTCAATTTATTATGATCAAAGTACATTTAACTCTTAAAATTAAAAGTACTTTTTTTGTATAATAACAATAATAAAGTTATAGGTAGATTGGGAAATATGTGAAGGGAAGGAACGTTATCAATGGAAGCAAAAGTGGAGTGTACTTGGGTGTTGAGCCAAAGATATTGTATGGGTGTGAAACAGACTGTGAATGGGAAAGGAAGGAACAAATTTCAAAATGTTGTCTCTGAGAGCAATGAGTGGTAAGTAATAAGTACCTGTATAAGAGCAGGATATACAGAAAGGAGATGGTGAATTGAATGGAGTGTTAGGCAAAGAACAGATCAGGATCTACTTAGGTTGTAGGAGTATATTGAGATAATGGGAAGTGGGAGATTAGTAAAAGTGTGCTATTCTGAGGTGGATAGTAAGAGACAGGTGGAAGGAGGGGTGGATGGAAGGAGGGGTGGAGTTACACTAGAAATGAGGGTCATGGATATTCAGGAAGCAACAGTGGGGTTGGATTTGTGTAGGGCACAGCATGAAGTGGTTTTTAGGGAAGGATGCTGGCTTGTGTGAAGCAATGAGTAAGCCAGACTTGGAGTGATGTGGACAGGAAGTACCCCAGTAGGAAGACTGAATATGTGTGTGTGTACACTTACTGTTGTTTCCAACCACCCTGTACAGTATAAAGTGGGAAAAGGCATGAAGATTATAAATCAAATTATATTTATAAACAGTAAGTGCTGATAATTCTCATTTCTCTAGAAAGTTGGCAGGCAGCAGTGTTCCTACACATATGGTCAGGACACTGCAGGTGGCTTAGTATGTACAGTGTCAAAATTGTTATATTAAAATGTTTATAATTTGCTCATAAACATTATATTGATGCTATCAACCAATTTGCTTTAAATTTTGGAACATATAAAGCCTTTGAGTATTGATAGGTCTTTTTTAATAATACCAAATTTTCTCTTAGAACTTTTTACAAACTTGTGTCAAGCATCATCCCTTATGAATGCCATAAGACATGTGATAATATTTGTTTTCTTCACTAATTTAAATATTAGCTTCAGTTGTAAACATACTGGCAACTAAATAAGATGTATGTCCTTTACAGGTATGATGATTTAGGTAGCCTAAGCTATCCTACCTCAGCTTTAACTCTGAATGACCTTAGTAATGATGACAGACCAAGTGGGCCACCAGAGGTCATCGGCTCATCTTGTGTATCACCAATGTACCCACCCAACAGTGCTCACTCCTTACCCAACATCCCATCAAGAGATCTGAAGCCAATGCTTCATAGGTATGTACAGTAGGGTATAATGAGAACTATTAATTCTGTAAGCAGGGGCACTGCTCATGAATGACTTTAGGGTCCTGGGGCTGCTGAGGCTCTTATCTCAACACTCTTTGTGCCATGCTGAAAACTTCCCTAACTATAACTTGTATTTGTTGTATAATTTTCTTATAAACAGTAATCTTATAATTAAGTGGGTACTAGTGGTAAGTTTATTTTTATTGTGGAATTTTAGGTTTTGAATTCTTAATTGTTTTGCACTGTATTTGGTGATTGTTTTATTTCTTGATATTTCAGCACTCCTCAGGTGGACCGCAGCAGTAAACCCACGTCACTATTAAGTGCCAACGTGGGGACAAAGAGTGGAGGTCTACGTGAAGTGAGGGTTCCTAGTGAACTAATGGCCAAGTTCATGGCTCTGGCTCAGCCAAATACTCAACGTAATGTTGAAACTTGTGGGATTCTTGCTGGCAAACTGGTGAGTTAAGTTTACAGTTTCTATATAGTATAAGCAGTAATTTTTGTTATTCCTAAATCATAGATTTTGCCTTATATTTCTGAATCTTTTTGCTGGTGAGAGACCACTTCAAATATCCTTGTAAAATGTTTCAGGCTCAACACAGATTGTTGGTGACTCACTTGTTGGTGCCTAAGCAGTGTGGCACCTCAGACTCTTGCACCACCCAACAGGAAGAGGAACTGTTTGATTATCAAGATAAATTAGACCTTATTACCATTGGCTGGATACATGTAAGTAGTTTTCCCCTGTGGTCAATACCACAGGAGAGATGTGTAGTAAACCTACATTTTTATGCTAGCTGTGTCCCCAGAGAGCATTCGTAACCATGCATGTGTAAACACATGTACTGGTAAACCTCGATAAACGATATCTTGTTCAGCAATATTCTACTTTAACAATGGTCATGAATTAAGACTATCTTGCTATATATGATAAAAAAATTCGCTTTAATGATGTCCATCGTTATCCATTGATATCCACTGGTTGTAAATTTTATTTTAATCTCTAGTGCAAATTATGGGTTGTATATGCTCAAATTAAACACCGTCTTGCAAGGATTCCAAGCAATGCAAATTATATTTTTCTATGTCAAGTCACTGACATTTTATAAGGAAACAATATTTAACCCTATGAACCACCATAGGTAACGCATCTTTGGTTGCACTTGTCAGCCGAGGTAATAACTACCCGTGCATTGCCACACGGCCAACCCGTGCACTACAGTCCTGCGCTTGGTTCTTTATCAATCGCATCTCCCCGCCATTGAGCATCGTTGGCTGTATGTACGGTGTTCTTATAATCGGTGTTTTTTTTTTCTTTCTTATAGTTAGAGGACACCACTAACATATAGACTGAACTTTGTTATGGTGACTGTGAAAAGTGATATATTTTTTATATTTTTTTGTGGCTGTAAAATGTTTCACCTCTGCTGTTGTGAAAATTATGTGAACAGTGTCGGCCGCTGTCATCATTAGCTGTGTTTTGTGACAAATGCTTTTGCTCTGTTTTTGTGACTGAAGACAGCAGTGGTTCAAAATGTCTGGGACGGCCAAGGCATCCAAGACAACTATGTCTCTGAGGTGAAGCTTGACATTGTGAAGCGGCATGAGACTCCCTAGAGGCTGTGTGGGAGTCAGAGTGACGTATCCACTCCACCTACAAGAGTCCCCTTAGCCTTGAAGGGGACATGTGATGATCACCAGACTTGTCAAATATGATATGAGTGTTGTTTACTTGTTTGGTACTGATAGTAGTAGTGTAGGAAATTTTTGGTCGGTGATACATTTGTGTTTGGGGACTGGCTGGGAATGTATCCCATTGAACCCCTTATTATAATGCTCCCTATCTATGTTATTTCACTTAGCAATGGGTTTTTCAGGAACTTAACCCCACCATTTATCGAGGTTTACATGTACTACTGTAATGGGAAAATAGGATCTAGAAACCATTGGGACCATCCATTATTGAAATTTTTGGCCTTTAAAAACAATAATATACAGTAGGTGTTATTGAAGCTGGTAAGGATGTGATTTCACAAATAGAACTAGTTCAAATATTATTCCTAATTATGGTAGTTTTAATATTTAAGTCATCCTTTTTTTCCAGACTCACCCAACACAGACGGCTTTCTTGTCAAGTGTCGACCTTCACACACATTGTTCATACCAGTTGATGATGCCCGAGGCCGTGGCTATTGTTTGTGCCCCAAAGTATGAAGAGACGGGCTTCTTCACTCTCACCCAGGACCATGGATTACCTTTTATTGCCAACTGTCACCAGAGTGGTTTTCATCCGCACCCAAAAGAGCCGCCGTTGTTCCTGGTAAGTAGTACAGTAGATACATTTTTGTGTATGCGGGGTTATGCATAAAAATGTTAGATATATATACAGTATACTATACACGAATGGGTTGGGTTGCTTCCTCCCTTAAAAAAAATTTGTTAAGTGAATTTTCGTGTCTTGAATAACAGAACAAATGGAAAAAATAGAGTTTGGTTTCCTAATAAGAAAAATACCCCAATATCATAACCCCAAAAACATGAAATCGGTTTACAAACAAGAGAAAAACGTACCTAACTAATGATAAATATTACACAACTACTGTAATTTACTACCTAACACATTAGAAACATTAATAAAATAATGTGCAGCTAAAAATATTAAAGAAAAGCTAAATCAAAGTTTAACACAGCCGCCATTTGCATAGATGCTGCCTGCTTCACATGTGGCTGCCCTATATCTTTTACAGGGTGACCAGTTGTAGTCACACACACACACACACACACACACACACACACACAATGTTCCCTTGCTTTATGCAGTTGATACATTCCAATAAATTACAGCAAGGATCCATTCCAGAAAAAAAAAGAACAAACAACTCTCCCTCTCTGACAGTCCTCCTCTATTTCGTACAACCCAAAAAACTACGGTAAATTTTTTATGAATTCTATAACTCATTCAGAATACCCATACAACACTATAGGCTACTGTGCTTACTATATATAAGATGAGAAGACTTATAAATGTAGGTTCATTAACTCTATACGTGGGGGCCATTTCCATGATTTGTGTACCACCTCGAAGCTTTTCTAACATGCTTACTTTGTCACTCAATGTCAAGTGTTAAGGACTGATTGTGCCTTCACCTTAAGAAGCTCTGTTCAAGGGATGGTATTTACCCTCCTCTGTGCTCAGTAATGATGTTTGTGTTGAAAGCACTGAAGTAAGAGTTTTTTAATATACAGTACATATACAGTAGTACTCCGATTTACACGGTCAATTGAACCCCGCAGTCAATTGAACCCACGGGGTACCTCGGAAAGTAAAAACCTCGTAAAGTGAACAACAGAACATATGGGATTAATTCCAATAGAGACTGGCCCGACCCCCAAACTCCACTTTTTCCGACGCAATACCTATGTTGTAGTAAAAATAACATCTTAATTTTATGATGGTATGCACACAATTAATATTTAAGAGAATTACAGTCGCCAGGTTAATGTCCAATCAAATAATGGACTCAACTCCCTCCCCCCCCTTCCCAGCTCACTGGCTCCTACCTCTCTGAGAAATGTTTAGGTGAAAACACTAGATTTTAACGTATAGTAATAAATTATACCTCAGACTAAAGTTAGGATAATTTTATTTTGTATACTGTATATCAATTTTAATGAGTTTTATTATATTTGACACATTTGAAGGATTATTTTTTTTATAAGCCATATGTTCAGCATAGGGAACTGTTATAATGACAGGGGAATACAAGAGTTATATGAAAAGATAAAGGGACATCACACCCTGATATAAATTAACCGAGTTATTTTAATTAATTTTTTCCCAGGATGCTTCCCACGTGACGCTGGAAAATAGTTTGCCCATAGGCGTCATTGACCTTCGGGATTCCAAGTGAGCTTTATACTTTTTGTAAGAATTATTCTGTAGTTTTCACATTAATGGAAATTGCATCCAGTGTATTGTTATTATTATTATTATTTTTTTTAAATATCATCTACCTTGAACCAAACTCAGTTAATTCAGAGTGGATCAAAAAAACAAAATCTATATTTCTGGTAGACTTAGGAAGATACTGTACAATACTGTAAATTCTAGGAAAACATATAATAAATGATTGACTAGCTTAGAATAGTTAACAAATGTTATCACTACTGTGCTTTTAATAGCAATTCTCTTTAAGTTGTTAGTGATGTGATATCTTTATTTTGTATTCTTGTTTTATTAAAAGTGCTGTAAGTGGCACTTCCTCCAGTTTATTGATACACTACAACATGTATAGCTACATGTTTTAACTTTCTGTACTGTTGACAGTTATCTGTGCTTTTTACAACGAGCTGATTGTAATTTTAATATACTACAGTATAGCGGCCAGAAGTGAATCGTGGGAGGGATAATTAAATACGGCACATCAAGTGATTTTCTCACAATTTGTTGGGTCTGAACCATCACCAAACCTCCTTGTGTACCCAAGTCATATCCATAATTTTAATTAATGACAACCTGAATTTTTTGACAGTACTTTATGATGGTTTGCATCAGCTAAGAGTGTTTCTCTATGTGGATAAGAATACTCCTTTTTTTTTTAACTTAATGCAGGGTGGGTGGAAATAAACACACACACACACACACACACACACACAGATATTCTCCTTCCACTTCACACAAGCTATCATCATCACCCATCACCAGAGTGACTTTCACTAATCATCATGCTTCCAACTCGTGTATGTACAGGTACACTATTTCTTCAATTTTAATTACAAGGTTGTCACTGACAAAAAATCTTTTGATTGGGGGTTCTATTGTGGCTTCAGATACAACCTATTCTGAATCATGAAGAAACACTGGTCTGAAATATAGGATTTTAACTTGTTTACCTGTTGGAGAGCAAATATCAACTACTGTACAATGGAAACCAGATAGATCTTGAGCTTAGGTTCCTGTACTTCTCATTATTTAACTGATTGTGCTCAAGCTTCTAAACAATTAAATTTGAACATTTATTTTGGTTTGGCAGTACTGTAGTCCATTTCCATTTTGTTTTTTTAAGTTGTTATTCGGTCTAGGATGTAATACAGTTTAAGTACAGTAATATAATCAAACATCACAATATTTATTTTTATACAACTCTAGAATCTTTGATAATTGAAAACAAAACCGTACAGTGTAGAGAAGTAATCTTTAGTGATGACGGTGTGATGAATTGCTGGGATTGCATGTATGATAAACGTCGGAAAATAGTTACTTGAAATAATGTCATCGTGTTTACATTATTCAGGCCAGGTGTAAGCAGTGCATGTATAAAAGTGTGGGTGTGTTCGAGAGATAAGCAATAGTGATATTTAACAATATTATTTAGCTACTAACTGCCACAAATATGCTTAAATACCGATGCTTGTAGAAAGTAATCCTGATTTTTTTCCCTCCAAGTCATTTAAAACTGATGGCAGAGTGGCATTCATACTCTTAACTTGGCATTTGGAGTGCTTCACTTTCATATCCAATACATCTATAGCTCAGCCATGACTAAAGGAAAGACTGATTTTGATGAACACAATGTAGAAAGTCACACTCCAGCTGGTTTCCATTGTACAGTACTTACCTCTCATTTGAACCCTCAGAAAAGCTTTGAAAAATAACAAATAATATCTAAAGAACACTGCAATACTTTCACTATACAGTAGATAATTTTAAGATATGCCTTATCAACAGTAAAGTTTTGAACATTTTACAACTTCAATTCTGGGTGGTATTGAAGAGATAGAATATAATTATCTTTTTTATAATTAGAAAGTTAAGAGTTTATATTAACCCCTTCTCATTTGGGATAAACAGTACAGGATTTAGTGCTAAAACTAAGTACAGGTACTTTATTTTGCTGCCTTGGAAGCCTGATGACCCACATACATTATCATCTTTACAATAGTCTCAGTTTGGTGATTAAAACTGCAGACAGTGTAGGTAATAGTGCTGCTAAATGAGAGTGGATAAGCACTATGTTAATCCCCTCCTACTTGTGTAATATCAAAAGGCTTATAAGACAGCAGGTGAGTAGGGATGCACCATACTGTAAACATCTCGTGTCACATTGATTACTTAATTGAATAGTACAGTATTGTTTAAGTTATAAAGTAAGAGTCACAGGCAAGACACAGCTACTTCAGGAGTTGTGTTGCTCATGATGACTGTCAATTGAGTAAATCTTATAGGTGTGTTAAGGATCGTTGACCAAGTGTTCCTACATTTGTAAAGGAAAACACAAGAACAGCGGAACTGAGACAGATTCGTAAGTGCTCATTTTTTCTTGTTTGAGGATACGAGATGTTTATATAATTATAATATAGACTAGAGAAAAGAAGTGTTAATGTATCGTAACTGAAATTGTTATGTTACTCCTATGTGATATTTTCTTGCCAGGCAGCACATAGCTGGTGCCATTTAGTTACACACCATTAAGAGTGTCACTTGTGGTACAGTCATGCTGTAACTTAACCTTTCCCTGCAAATGTTTAATCACCGTAAATCCCATTTTACAACATATCTGATAATTTTTTTAGTACTGTATATATATATATAGTTTATGATGCTAGTGAAGTACTTCTGATGTAAAAAAATTATTGCTTTTATATTTCATATTCAAAGAAATTAATATTTTCAATTTGCATTACATGTTGCACTTGTATAATCTTTCCTTAATGCTAAAAGGTTAATAATACATTGTTTTCTTCTTCTTTTCATTTTTAATTTAATATATGAAAGGATAGAGAAAAAAAGAAATTAAATGTTAATTACATTTGAGTCTTGTGAATAGAAACATTCTATACCTCTTCCTGATGAGCTTTAATAGTACATTATCACTATTACTTTAATGAAAAAAAAACTGTGAACCTTGGAAGAATTTTGTATGATTAATCCTGGTGGACGTCATCATCATCAACTTTCTATGGCCATTTTCCACGCTCGTGTGGGTTAGTCGTGGCTATCTGATGGCAGCTGTTAGGTAAAACCAAAGCAAATTCCTTCTGCTCGCCACCACAAACCCAGGGTGCCAACCCATAAGATGCAGCAGAGACCATGGGGTGGGCACAGCTCTGGTGACCTGGTTGTCATCAGGTGTGTTGGAGCAAAGTTTTATGGCTGGCTGTCCTTCCTTGATTGAAAACTTAACAGTTAAGGTGTTTATGTAAGCAAAAATAAATATGGAATTTAATTACTCTAGTCATCTAATGAACCGATGTAATCTTGGTAGATCAGCATATATGAATTCTTCTCTTCCTGCGTCATCTTGGCAATAAGGGCGTTGTCCACCTCCGTGATGGCCACCTTTTCCCCTGCTACACTCACTTGTGGAACTGTGGCATCGTCATCGTCAGAGTCCATCACTTCAATATCGTCTCCACCTTATAACATCAATTTCAATCAATGAAACTTACCAAATTTATTTATTTTTTATACAGTATTGTTTGCTTTGCATAAAATTAATCATTTTTTATGCTAAACTATGTTATACATCTCAACTTATGGCGATTGAAAAGAAAGACTTAGAAAATATGATCAATACATCATGTAAGATGATATCCAGTACAGTAATTTAATATTAGCAAGGACAGTAGTGCTTGGGCCCATAAAAGGAGGTAAATTTTTTAGTCTCCTAGCATTTTAATAAAAGTAACTACAGCAAAGATAATCAATTCCATGAATGCTGTGAGTGGAGGAGGTAGAAAGTTAGAATAAGAGAATCACTAAAGAGAAAGATGATGATTTTGAGGATGTGTAGTTTGTCTGAAGTATTAAAAGACAATCTACATTTATCACTCCATCTTGTGCCAAGAAACAGCAGCATACAGTACACAACATAACAAAACAAAGCCCCGATAGCACTTACCTCGAGACTCTGGGCCAAACGCAGTATCTGATGCGGTAGTTTTTGGTCTCTTTGCTATGCTTTCTTCAGCACTGTCATCAGAGTCACTGTCAGAATTGCGTCGACCGCCTTTTTTGGACTTGCGTTCGTGTGCCTGTAACAACATCATCACATCGTCCGCTCCAGAACCAACTTGATGCTGGTTGTTACTGATTGAAGGCTTTGCTTTTTTAGTCTCAGCCTAAGTGGAGAAAAAAATGCACATAAGAAAAGAGAAACTTATAAAAACATGAAGACTACATAACTATAAAAAAATATAAAGAAATTATCAAATTCACATTGGTTCAAACAAAACTAATTAAGTTACCTTAGGTTTAGCTGGTTCTGATGATGTGATGTTTGTGGTGATGAGGGAGGTAGCATCAGACAACCAAATGGGCTTCTCCTTGGTCAGGACAGTTTCCTCTCCAGTACCGTCAGCATTAATGTTGACATCAATAGATCCTTCAACCTGTAATAATAAATTTCTTTAGCTCCTTGGGTATGAGGGGTGTCTCTGTGCTGAAAAAAATAGTAAAAGTAACGTAAAATAGCTAAGGGGGTTGAGATTAATCCTCCATTGTTTTTCTGTCAGTCTATTATCTTTGCTCCTCTGGTATTCTTGACTGAGGTGGGTCAAGGGTACAGATACCTCAAAGACTGGGTAGAAATAATAGGAAAGTACTTGGTGTAAGACAAGTATAGACGGTTAAGGAAAGTGTTAAAAAACAATTAGCAATACCCACATGTGCTGGCTCATATCCTTAAAGTTGCACATTTCCACTGTTTTCATGAATTGGCATAAATTTTTGTTGAATCTTGAAGATGTAAGATGATCCTGTGATTACTGATGCGTGTGACTTACTGCTTGTCATTTGGTACATAATTACTATTTACCTGAAAACATGGTCTTTGGCGGTACTAACACTAGGTATAACTTTTGCCTTCTTTAGTCTCACCTGATCTTAGGTTTGACACGAATAACTGGAATGAGATGAATGGCTCACCTGAAACCCAGACTTCTTGGTGGCATCTCCAGACCACGCCCGACCCGATTCTCCATGTGCTGGGGCTTTTAATGATCGTGCTTGTCTAGTAAGAAAAATAAACTATCTTTAGTAAATACTCACAATATTACAAATCACTTACTTTATGATATTGAAAAATAAAACCAGTCATATTTAGGTTTAGATGTGTGGAAGATTTAATTCACTTTGTTTCTCTTAACACAAGTTGGGGATGAATGAATGAATTGAGTTAAGTGTGTTTTATCCCTGCATACTATACTCTTGTGAGCCCTCATACACCTTGACCATTTTAAAAAATACTTGGGATAGAAACTAATTTAATTTAAAATAGCCACAATGAGCACAGTAGACCCCTTAGCCAGTTAGACCAAAATTCTAACCTTGATCTTTGACCCAGTAACCCCCAAGAAAGCATAGGTGTATATTTCTCAGTGGTAATGATGATGATAATATGAAATACCTTACTGATCCATACAAAATTGTCAAACTGAGTAGAGTGAAAAAATTTGGATTACCCGGTATACTTTCTCTTCCATAAGGATGCACACACACACACTCACCCAGTTTTCTTGAGGTCGCTGAAGTCCTTTGGTTGTGGTTCTGAGAATTTGGCAGCCAGTTTTATGTTTTCAACCTGGAAGTACAGTATATAAAATGTTGAGACAATATCCATAGAACTAAACATTATCTGTGGCTATTCATGAAAAAATAAAAACATCTCTATATCACTATGTCAACAGGGAGGACGACAAAAAATTAATAACATCCTCAGTAGCCATAACGTCACTGAAGCCTTAGTACAGTATGTCTGTAATACGTTGTCAAGTGATACGACAAAAAAAATATACAAAATGCTTAATCCTTTGACCACAATGACTTAACCTCTTGAGTATAATGACTTAACCCTTGAATACACTGACTTGATAACTTGAATATGTTTTATAACCTTTAATTACAATGTCATCATATTCAAGGGGTTAAGCTCATACAGTACAATGTAGTTTTAACAGCTGAAGTATGTTATGTCTGACAAACTATACACTACATTTGTATTATATTCGAAAGGATTTAAAAACTCATCACTTTAAACAACTAGACTAAGTTTCAAGCTGATATTCCAAACTATTTGTCAGAAATTGTGAGTATTGGATCTGATTCACGATGAAATCACTAACATATGAACACAATAAACAAGACTGTACCACCAGCTTCGTGGACCTTGAATGCATGAGCAAGATCACATGAAGATTAGCCCCCTCCAGCTTATTCCACCTGATGTTTAAACACCCTAAAGCTACCTGGGGGAGTTAGGTTAGGTTGACATTATGGTGTTTAATCATTTCGTGAAATACGCCGGGAAGCTTACCGTAATAAAATGCTGACAATACTGTTTATGGGTAAAATCATGTGGGAGGGAGAAGAGAAATGCATTTTATAGTCCTGACCACAACCATGAACATGGTGTACAACTTACCTCACGCAGGAGGTTGAAGAGAGGTTCCATCTGCTCGTTGAAATTTGTAAGAACTATCCGGGTGTCGTGTCGTGGCATTCCCGACATGTCTTCCTGAACCTCTTGTTTACAAATGATACATAATAGTTGTCCCGTTGTTATGTCTAACAGCTGGTCAGCCTAGTTCGCCAATATATTCATGTTCATAAAACAAAATGCACAAGTAATTTAAATAGTTGTTTTTCATAATTCTTACTGAGAAAAGAAACACCTTCTGACTCCACTAAAAGGAAACTGACAATAATATTCAAGGCTCTGGGGAGAAGGAGAAAGTATAATCTAACAACTTTGTAATAAGTATAATGGTATAATAAACACATCTCTAGTTATTTTGTCACCTGTTTGTTCTGGCTCACAGCATCTGATACATCCCAGTAGTACAGAGGTGGACCCAAAATAATGGACACATTCACAAGACTGTAGAGACCCACCTATGTTCTCACTCACCTTGTATACCTCATCTTCACTACTAGTCTTTACCCAAACTAATGCTCATGTTTTGCACTTAATTTTCTCCTGGTTAATATCAATACCTTACATTTCATTACAACTGCAGTATTCAGTAGTAAATATATGTGGCCTGTACTGACCTTCACACTACACCATTCCAACATTTTCCTCTACACTGTGATTCAAAACTACCACCTCACATCACACAATATTTGTTTACAAGTTTAATTACTGTACAGCATAAGTGTGATCTACGTTGTATTCAGGGACGGTTACACCACAAAACACCTAAATCATAACCTGAGAACCATCACAACACAATTAGAGAGAACTGAGTATCAAAGACTGGATGAGAGGATCTGCGTTGCTATTGATTCTGGCCGTCCTGTGATGTAGCATGTAAAGGTGTGCACGACTGAGAAATAATACTACAGTAAAGAGAGATACAGTATGTGTACTGTATTCAAAAACTAATATGAGAATGTGAATTTGAATTTAGATGAGTCAAGGATGTACTGTACAATATTGTCACAGGATATGACTAATCTAATTTTATTAAAGTTTACATATAAGAATATTTTCAATAAAAGAACCATGAAAGTTAAGTACCTCAAGGTCCGTGTATGACCTCTGGCAGTAGTGGCATATAAATGATGCTCGGCTCGTCTGGTCGCGCTCTTTCATCTCCAGCTTTTTCCGAATATGGTCCAACTTATATTTGACAACATTTACAAAGCTCTGAAAAGTACACAATGAAATTTTACGTTAATAAAACTTTTTTATAGTGTAGTGTAATAACCTAATGACGCGGTAAAAATATTATTCTTGGTAGGTGGGGAAAATCACAAAACACACACAGACACTACTGTACAGTGTATGTAAAGAACAGTCTGCTTTTCTTATGCCTCCAGCAGACCACTATATTACAATAATGCTTCCCAACAGCTACTACAACTCAGCCAACAACAATAATTGATGACTTTAACTTTCTGATAAACTAGGGTTATGTTCCAAGACCACAAATCTATAACACTGGTCGCATTTAAAATTTATAGGGAAATATGGGACATGTTTCACAACCGACATAATACAACTAACACCACACACATCCCAGCCACTGACATGTTACACCTACCATGATGTTCTGGAGGTGGTGGTGGTGGTCCTGTAACAAGAGCTACCTGACAATGGGTTTCAATGGAGGTTTATTATAGTTCTGGTTCCATAGAGAATAGAAGTACATAAATGCTCACCTAATAGATGAAATAATACTCTATTACCACTTGAAGCCTAACTCATAACCCATCCTCTTACGTCAAGCAACAGTCTAATGTTCCAATGACCAGTAGACACACCTCTAGACCTGTATTAAATTTGCCATCAGCAAATTTCATGCTCAATGCCAAGTTATACAATGGTGAAAACATTGATCATCAAGGGAGTAATTTCACAGTATTCACATTACCACAAACACCATATTAAGTAATGGTAATTATGTAAATACTGTACCTGTACTGTATCTCCATGAGTGTTGAATATGGGAAAGGGATAAATTAAGACAACTTTCTCCTGACCACACACAGAGTTTATATGTTGTACCTTAACAAATGTAACTATACTTTACCTTGTAGTCTATGAAGTAGTATTGTTCCTTCTGTGTCTTGTTGTCCTCTAATGTCACCATTTTCATCCTCGCCTGGATGAATTTATCCGCCCGAAGTGTGTTGATTCGCTGCCTCAACATCTTCCGGTCAAACTTGAGTAAGTCACACAGGTCTTCTTCACTCATACCTTAAGAGTGTCATTTTAGAGGTTTAGTGTTGGCACAATATTGTGTCTGAAACTTGTGTGTGCATGTGAAGAAAACATTAATAAAGCAGTATATTTCTGGGCTAAAAAATCAGTCTGGAATTTTTGATCCCCTAAATTAACCCTTAAATATAAACTACTGCAAATGTACAAGAATTCTACACAAGTTTATTGACTTTGGGACCATAAACACACTAAAAATGTATTCTTTACACACAATAGGTAGTAGGTGGTAGGCAGCTACCAAACAGGGAGGTACTACCGCCTGGGAAGATATTGAAAGCATGTGTTGCCTAATGGTAGACCCTGCTGCCGTATGGCACCACAAAAATTGTGACCAAGTCCCAGGTTGCTGATCTGACTTTCTGCCTCATTTACACACAATTGCAGGGTCTCAATTGTTTCTCTTACTTTGACAACATACCAAAGTCTGTTGAACCAAGACCCATGGAAGGAGGTTAAAAATATGTAATACAATATAAATCAATACTACAGTAATAATTCACTACAACTTACAAAAATTTCTGACAAGCATATCAATAATGAGGACGTCTTCGGTGGTGTAGAACCCACGAACCACCAGACGTACAAGCATCTGTAGATTCTGGGGTACTTCCATCATCACTTCCCCATCCATCTTGGCTAATCTGTAGATCAATCAAACAATCCATCAGGTTAACTATCCTCAGGTGTGAAAGCTGACACCATCACCCCACTACTCCACACATTTTTGGGATGTCATTACCAATCTTCCCAAATTTTACATTTCTTAATGGAACACAAACTTTTAATTTTATTCATCCCAGTTTGTGTCTTCCACTGACCTTTCTTCCTATGGTTTCACCTATCAATATCTCTACCAATATCTTTTCTCTAATTATATCGACAAAACTTATTTCCCTTACCCGGTACTCTATAAATTTGTAGATTCATCAGTTGATAATAATTACAGGAGAAATAATTATTTTTAAATGTCAAAGTTATTTTACATGTACAGCACTGTAATACCACACCCACCTTTTAGAGATAATTGTTTATTTATTCCTAACCTTTCCATACTTAGCTACAAACACTTCCAGCAACTGCTACATAATCGAATATAATTTATATACAGTATACTGTTGTAGGTAACACTTGATGACAATATTGCAAATGTACAAGAATTCAGGTTGGTTAGGAAGGCAAATATCCTCTCACCACACCTGAATATTCTATACAAGTTTATTGACTTTTGGGACCATAAACACACTAAAAATGTATTCTTTACACACAATAGGTAGTAGGTGGTAGGTTTAGTGTTCGTATGCTGAGCATATCATTCCATACACGTAAAAAACCAACACCTTAAGAACATTTCTGTATAAAACACAATAATGGAAGATAATAACTGTCTTACTACGGTAAATATTGTACCATATTATTATAGGCATTTTAGTGTATTCAGGAAATTAGGTGAATTTATATACTGAAACATTGTGGAAATAATTTTGTATAATCCCATGTAATAATCTAAAACCTCGTAGCAATTTCCCCGCGGAGCCAGTGTGTTTCATCGTCAGCTTGGCAAACCATTCATTGTGTACAGGTATTTGAAAGAGATGCTGCTGCCATTGACATTTTTAAGGCTCATGGTAGTCTGCCAACTTCTGTGAAGTGCTACAGGCGTTCACACACAAAATATATAGCTTGTAGGATATCTGTACATGTTCCAAGCAGAATATAACGATCACAAGATTATACTCCACCGCTTCCTCCTACAATTAGCATCACTTTCTCCTCTAGCATCTGTTAATTAGGAAGGTTTTTATACGAGGGGGGGTCTTGGCTAGGTTAGGTCAGATCCTTCTGGTTTTTCTGATTAGGCTGCGTTTCGACATTTTTTTTTGCATTATCTTACACCACAATTTCCCCTCTACTTGAAAACCCTATCAACATTGTGCAACTAATATTGTTGATAATTGGAGAGGGGGGGGGGTCATATCTCCAATACAGCTCATTTGTGAAGGAAATGTTCAGATTACCTTGAAATACACTACGTTAGATAAGCCTATATTTGTTAGTAGTTTCTATGGTCGACCTTTTCCGAATCTTTACTAATAAAATAAACATTACAATAAGTACCTTCAATATATGAGAGGACAGGTAAAGTAATAAAGGTAGAGTACAGGTACAATATTGTGTACACTGAAGGAGCGTCGCCACCTCTTGTTGTGGACAACTTTTAAAACGTAGTTCAGGTTTATGTAGCGTTGAATTATTTTTATGCATTTATGTCATTGAATTATATCATAAGTTTTTTTTACTCATAATACATAACATTTATTATTTTTTTACTATTTTACTTTTCTAGAAATATTCATTTGATAATTAAATTAGGTTCTATTTACTTAATACATTTTGTGACTCGTATTTAAAACATACCGTACACACTATGTATACAGTGGTCATTACTAGGTGTCTCTTACAAGAACTAATCACTGTTTTAATTGACAGTTCCTCGTGAATCCCGGCCCCAGGAGTGTTGTAGTTCATGGTAAATAAGTGTACAGTACTCTATATTGGTGCCTTAGATAGTTTGGTTAATATTAGCCTTTCACCCATTCATGTTCTAGTGTTTCAGACAACCCGAAATGTTTTGTTTTTTTAATTACGAATCGATATTTAAGAGTAACGTTTCTTGTGAAAATGTCTACTCTTTAATACAATTACCCTCAAACATTAGGTATCTGCTGTTGTCGGCGCATGTTCTCGTCTGAACTGTTTAAACAGACCCGCTGTCCCGCTCTGTCCCAGCGTTGTCTCATGTCCACAAAAAACGTAAAATTACGGCATGACGTTTCCACAATTTTGGTTTTATTGGTACCAGATATCAAAGTAAGTACTTTATATTTAATATTGCTGGGGGTATGGGGGCAGGCAGGGCTCTCCGGTTAGGAAGTTAGATAAGGTTAGGTCGATTTTCAAGAACAAAATTGCTTATTTGCACAAGAAATGAAGGTCATATTTGACTAAAACACACTACACATTAAAAGAGGGGAATGGGCGAAAAACTAATAATTACCTTTTATGTTATTCAATTTTTAATAGAAACAACCCGATGTCAACGTAACGGATCACCTGAAGATTAGACCCCAAGCTTAAGATTAACCATCCTAACTGTAATCTACTCCCCCAAACAGCGTTTAGGGTGCTTAATCATCTTCCGAATTTTTCCAACAATTTTTTTTATATTTCTAGTAGGTTTTAATAAACACTAACATCTATGCGATTTATAATAATGACAACATTAAATAAAAAATTCATTATTTAAGATACAATTGATGAAAATCAATCCTAGTGTTATTTTCTCTATACGACACAAAACAAATATATGGGACTCCATTTCCGACTTTCACACAGCCCAAAGAAATAGTATTTTTCAAAACTCAAAGTTCTCAAAGATGAAAGGCTTTTACGCTTGTGCAGTATATCTTAATATAAGAAATATTTTAATTTTAATTTTATTTGTATCTTGTCTCGAAGGATATATTCTCGTTGTATCTCCAAAAATTAATATTTGATAAGACGACCCCATTTAAGCAGCAGCTTGGGTGGGCTAATTCCCTTTAAAAAAAAAAGTAACACTCCCTTATAATCCTGTGGGGTTTTGAGATATTGGTTCACACTCAGGATGGGTTGGAGAAAGGAAACTCACAATGTGCTCTCTGTATACATATTGTATTGGATGTACAATGCAGCTTGGTGCTGGGGAGTGGCAGCGTGGGTCCAAGCGTGGAGTAGAGAGAGCTGGTTGGTGAGGGTGCTCAGAGGAGGACCAGTTTGTGGGCCGCCATAGTCGCCGGCGGGAGCGGGAGCCACCAGGCAGGAGCAGAGGTGTTGCTTGCTGGTGGCTGTAGGTAGAAGAAAGAGGTAGGTCACGGCGGGGTGAGGTGTCATATAGCGGGGGTAGGGGTGGGTTGATAGTTGACCTCCGCCTTGTTAGGCGGCGCTGGTTGCCGACCTAGACCACGAGGCGCAGGCTGGGGAACTCGAAGAGGGTCGGGTTAGTCAGCGACAAACGGCGGTTGTAGGGGAGGTATCCTCTACAATCCCTCTACTTTCTAGTTGTCAGAAGTTTATTTAAGCAGCAGCATCTTCGTGGTGTATATTAATACCTGTATAGTCTTTTTCTCTTCTATTTTTAATTTCCTTTTACTGTTATTTTATTCGCCCCCCAGGCCTCGTTGTGGGTTGATGACCTGTGCCCGGGTGGGCTAACTACCAAAAAGAGAACGAGTAGAAAACCATTTAGGTAGACTAAAGTATTCCATTGGTCACAGAAAACGGCACTAGATTATTTATATTGGGCCTAGCCCAATATAAATAATCTTTCCCTCTCACTCTTCTGAATTGTCTAAGCATAAATCAACAATAAATTTCATTTAGTTGTTTTAATATTCAATTTGAATTACAAGTGGAATTAATAAAAGGCTAAAGAAAAATATTCATAATGTCTATCATATTTATTGTTACCAAAAACTAACAAATCATACACAACGAGCACAATTCATAATTAGTTTTCAAAAGCCGTTACAACTCTTATTATAAAAAAATAAGGTAGACATGCAGATAAGAGAGCACTTTATAGCACATACAATTTCCTAAGAGAACAAGCAAGTTGTTGTTGAGATGTAGAGAAGAGAGCCGTTGTCTCTGAAGGAGCAAGAAGGTGTAGGAGGAAGGTAAAGTTAGTAAGTGGGAAATAAAGTAGGAGATTTGATAACAGGTGGGCTATCCATCTAACAAGCAAGCTGAAGTACTCCCGAAGAGCTGACACAAGGACGGGTGAGTGGTGAGAGCTTGGATGTCCTTCCGGGCAACGCGGGCACTACAGATGGTGAGCGTGGAGTTACAGGCACTGGAAGGCCCGTAAGGCGTACGCTCATCATGGGTGACCTCTCTGGTGAGACAAGAAGGCACCTCAGTGTAAATAAGGGCGGGCACTCAACGAGGGCAACACCTCCGCTCGCAGTATGCCACCTGTCAAATTTATAAACGCAACAGACGACTTGCGACAGTGCGCTACTTAATGCACGAGTCGCCAACTAAATTAGATGCCAAGTATCTCTTGTGACATCCGACCAATTCTTGGGAATGTTACTTTCTAAATAGGTATTCCTTGGCAGGAGCCCCGAGAAGTTTCATAATTTGAACACTCAACACCGAAGAGCCCCCGAGGGAAATAACGGAGCCATATTTTGATAATAAACGTGATCTTGATGTTACTTTATCGTGTTAATGATCGTTATAAATATTATTACCCTCTTGTAAAATTATTTACAAAAAATCACTTCTTTAATTCTTCTATGAGCATCCATATTATTATCATATACCTACAGTATATCTTCCAAGTGCAGATGAATTATTTTAAATTTTATTGATTTTTTTGCATAAGGATAATAATAGTGATAATTAATACGAGTTTTATAAAATATTAGATATATCAGATTTCATAACTTAGTACAGTTGTTAATTATGGACATCGGCTCGGCAGTGGGTATTATACGAGTCCACTCAAGATTCAGAAGAGCCAGTGTTGTTGTAATGCAGGTTTAGAGTACTGCACCTTCGCCCCTCACTCAGGTGTATCAGGAATAACAACATAACATTTTCCGTTTTATTAATTAGAAGTTAAAATTGGATGAATAAGGTAAGCATTTACACATAGATATTTATTCAATAAAATTATCATGCAAGTTCACATTGGTTTGGCATGTTTATACATAGTATACAATGTGCATAGTGCAGGTATACAAACAACGTACATAGACAGTGCAGGTATATAAATAGTGGTAGACTAAATTGATCCAACCAAGAAAAGCCTAAGAAATTTTTAATAGTTTAGTACCATTATGATCAGTTCTTGTGCCCCCAAGCTAACTATTTTCAAGATACATTTCTATAGTATAAAACAAATCCATTCATTGAGAACAAATCATATTCATCCCAGTAATTGTAATTTACGTTTATTGTAGTTCATGTCATAATGACTTCATCCGACCTCCGCCATGTTGCACTGTTGTTGTAGTATAATAGTAAGCGATTACAATATTATTCCTTAACAATTACGTAGTTATTGTGAAATTTTATAAATGCATTTTTTTCAATATTCAGTATCATATTTTAACTTGGTTTTATTTTAATATTAATACATCATATATTAATAATGTTATTGTGTATTTTCTTGTGCTGATTATTTACGTATATCTGTGTCTGTTAAAAGGTTTGTATATATCCTTATGTATATTTTTTTATTAGATCGTTTATCAGTCAGCTAATATAAGTATATATTATTACTTTTCACTTGTATATAATTACTTACCAATGTTATTGATTATACTTTGACGGTTGCGTGTGTATAATGAGAGCCACGTGTAAAGTTGTGATGGCTGTGTATATTGTAAATGAAAGTTCAGCTTGATTTAATTTTTCCACGTATCAGTTTACAAGCCGTTCTGTTGGTCTGTTATGAACTTTATTGTTCAGTGTTAGTTCATGAGGGAAACTGTGGTACTTGGAGATAACTTGCCGTGTTTGTTAGGGTCACTCTGGATAATATCCTTCTCCCATCTGTCCCGGGCCGGGAATTGAACCCAGATTACGTTGTTTTACCGCTGTAAAGGAACCTACAGGGTATAGTGGTGTAAATGACTCGTTGTAAGTAGAGAAACAAGTGTTAGCGATCTTGTTTTAAAACTTACCTTCATGTTTGTGAGTGTTGTGGGTCACGTGACGTCACCACCGTGTTGTGTTAAGTTTGTGGGTCACGTGACGTCACTACCGTGCTGTGTTAAGGTTGTGGGCCACGTGACGTCACTACCGTGCTGTGTTAAGGTTGTGGCCCACGTGATGTGCCCACAGCCTTAAGACAGCCAGTAACACCATCGTCTCAGTTTTCTTACATCAAATGAGGGGAGTTGTTGGGGGTCAAATGAGAGTCTGCATTAAGCCTCATAAGCTTTATTCTCAAAATATACAAACAGACAAAAGATAATCGCTTATTGTCACAAAATGGTAAAAAAAAAAAGATTTTCACAACCATGAATTATTTTTTTAATGTGAAATATGTTAAGGTATCATGACGTGGAGTGGAACATCAACGTAATACAGAGGACAACTGACTCGTGCAACATGGCGTGCTGTAGGATGCTCTCGTCTGGTACCCCCTTCTAGTATACATAGACAATAGGTATGTACTGGTGTAACGATGACATCTGATTGGCTAATTTACCAACCAATAAGGGACGAGGCAATTAAAATAAAATGACATACAATAGCTACAACTTTAAATTTTATGATATCACAAAAAAATAGTTTGTTTCTACCGCAAATTATAATTGTTACTTCTCCGCCATGTTTGTTTTGACTGCAACTCGTCTGTCAATGGTTAGCTTATCAGCCAATCAGATGCCTTCGTTCTGCCAGTAGATACCTGTTGTCTTGTGTACACTATAGGGGGGTACCAGTGTAGGATGCTCTTTGCTCACACAGAAATTCGGAACAACTCACAGAAGGAACTTGTCCAACATAGTGAATGGCTGAGACTGGTCAGACTAGGTCAGACCAAGGCGGGATTCTCAAAAGTTATCATGTTATTTTTTTTTTCCTCGTAAATGGTGATGGAGAAATACTGGTTCATTTAAGCAACGATACAAAGATGGTCTCTCTTAAGGTTCGTAAGTCGATTTTCCCTCTTAACCTTTCATTATGATACAAGGGAAGATTCTCAAAGGTTCGTAAGTCGATTTTCTTTTTCTCTTAACTGGTTGTGGTAAAGTATAGGATCACAGTTAATTGGGTCATTAAGAACAACATATGTATTCACTGCTAAAAAATGGCGTCTGAACTGAATTGAGACTGTATAGTAGACAGGGAGAACAAATAAGGCGAGCTTGTTGAACCTTTGAGAACCTGGGGCCGTGTGTGTGTGTCACCAGGAGCTGTGGTAGTCCTGGCTCTCACGTTCACACACACACACACACACTGTAAATGTCTGGCCCGCATGAGTGTCTCCACCTAGCCACTCACTCTCAATACCTCCCCTGTATTTCAAAGCTAAACACTTATCCTGTAACTCAAGTCTTATTTCTTGTCGTAACTCAGAGATAAATACGTTCTCCGTAACTGGGAGCCTTATTTCTTGTCGTAACTCAGAGATAAATACGTTCTCCGTAACTGGGAGCCTTATTTCTTGTCGTAACTCAGAGATAAATACGTTCTCCGTAACTCGGAGCCTTATTTCATGTCGTAACTCAAAGCTCAAGACCATTCTTTTAAGTCAGAGGCTAACAATCGTGACGTAAGTAACTTAAATAGAACAGTGTAGTTATAGCGTCTACAGCAGGTATTATGCATAGGACGAGGCAAAACACACACACACACACACACACACACACACGATCATTTCGAAACAAGTTATTATTAGGACAAGGCTTCTTTGGTTAGGTTGGCGTGGGAGAGGTTAGGTTGGGTTAGGTTGGGTTGGGTTGGGTTAGGTTAGGTTAGGTTAAATTGAGTATGGTTGGGTTAGGTTAGGTTAAATTGCGTATGGTTGGGTTAGGTTAGGTTAAATTGCGTATGGTTGGGTTAGGTTAGGTTAAATTGAGTATGGTTGGGTTAGGTTAGGTTAAATTGAGTATGGTTGGGTTAGGTTAGGTTAAATTGCGTATGGTTGGGTTAGGTTAGGTTTTAGCTTTGTCCCATATAATAATCATCACGTGTATACACCTTAACAACAACACGATCTCACCACATTACAACCTCACCTTCAACAACAACACCTCTTTATAACACACCACAACCTTGTACGGCTCCTGTGTGAATTGGATAAACACGACAGAGTATTAAATAACACGTGGAACAGAACGAGAGAGTAAAGAAACGGGGGAAAAAAACGAAATAGTGGAAAAAGCGGAAATAACGAAAAAAAAAAACCCGGAAAAACGGAAGAAAAAAAGATCTTTCGATTTGGTGGCAAGAGATCTCGGGACACTACACAATAGCCATCCCTGTCAGAGGAAAATAGTATTATCGACAAGAGGAAAGAAGAGAGAGGAGGTGTGTTGGGGTGTGTTCCGGGCAGATCTTCCTGATATCAAGTTTATTTCCACTATGAAGAGAGCAGGGAGGAGTGTGTGTGTGTGTGTTGCCTCAGGCGCTTTGCAACACAAGACCTCCCCCCCCCACACACACACGCACACACATTTCTGAGAACTTCATGTTGTGTGTGTGTGCAGTGAGTTGTGTACATGGTGGTGGTGGTGTGGTAGTAGTGGTGGTGGTGTGGTAGTAGTGGTGGTGGTGTGGTAGTAGTGATGGTGGTTATGATGGCAGGGTATAGTGTGTTAATAGTGGTGGTGGCAGGCAGGGAGGAGGCACTACACTGGTATAGCGTGTTGACATGCAAGTAATTTATAAACGTTTTTGTGTTAGGTTGAGGACTTCTAAGGCCTTTGTGTGTGTGTGTGTGTGTGTGTGTGTGTGTAAGAAACAGATTTACAGTTATAGCAGCAAATGGGTCTCCGTCTGAACACTTGTCTCATAAGATTGAGTCCACACCCGTCCATTGGAGAGAGAGAGAGAGAGAGAGAGAGAGAGAGAGAGAGAGAGAGAGAGAGAGAGAGAGAGAGAGAAGGTGGGCGGGGATCAATAGCGGAACAGTGTTGTAGCAGAGCAGCATACTAGGGTGGTGAGACGACTACACAGTAGTGGTAGTGGTGGTTGCGGTGGTGGTAGTGGGGGTGGTGATGGTGGTGGTGGGTGATTGTGGTAGTAGGGTGGTGGTGATGAGGGTGATAGTAGTGGTGGTGGGTTGTGGTTGTGGTGGTGGTGGTGATGATGGTTGAGGGTAATTGTGGTGGTGGTTGTGGTGTTATTGACAGTTGTGGTGTTGGTGGTGGTTGTGGTGATGATGGTAGTGGTGATGGTTGTGATTGTGGTGGTTTTAGTGATGGTGGTTGTGGTGATGAAGGTGGTAATTATGATGTTTCTAGTGGTAATGAGTTAGTGGTGATGGTAGTAGTGATAGTGATGGCAGCAGTGGTGGTGATGATGGTGGTAGTGGTGGCGATGATGGTGGTAGTGGTGGCGATGGTGGTAGTGGTGGTGATGGCAGCAGTGGTGGTGGTGATGGTGGTCGTATTAGTGGAAGAAGTGATGTTGTTGTTGTAGTAGTAGTAGTAGTAGTAGTAGTAGTAGTAGTAGTAGTAGTAGTAGCAGTAGTAGTAGTAGTAGTAGTAGTAGTAGTAGTAGTAGTAGTAGTAGTAGCTCCTCTTTAACTTAAAAGGTAACAACGAATTTTACTTAATAATTCTTGAATATATTTATAAGTTAGGATCACAACCTTAACTTGATAATATATAAGACTGACCTAACCTTCCTATATACGATTCAAGTTAAAGAGAGATTCTCAAAGGTTCGTAAGTCAAAGAGTGATTCTCAAAAGTTCGTAAGTCAAAGAGGGATTCTCAAAGGTTCGTAAATTAAAGAGGGATTCTCAAAGGTTGTTAAGTCAAAGAGGGATTCTCAAAGGTTGTTAAGTCAAAGAGAGATTCTCAAAGGTTCGTAAATTAAAGAGGGATTCTCAAAGGTTGTTAAGTCAAAGAGAGATTCTCAAAGGTTGTTAAGTCAAAGAGGGATTCTCAAAGGTTGTTAAGTCAAAGAGAGATTCTCAAAGGTTGTTAAGTCAAAGAGGGATTCTCAAAGGTTGTTAAGTCAAAGAGGGATTCTCAAAGGTTGTTAAGTCAAAGAGGGATTCTCTGCAAGGCTATTAAGTCAGCAGGATTCTCAATAGTTCGTGTCAGAGGGATTCTCAATAGTTCGTAAGTCAAAGAGGGATTCTCAAAGGTTGTTAAGTCAAAGAGGGATTCTCAAAAGTTCGTAAGTCAAAGAGGGATTCTCAAAGGTTCGCAAGTTAATTTTCTCAACTTATTTAAGTTACGAGCTCCACCAGGGGTTATGATTTCAAAGATGGCCGCCCTAAGACACTACTCTGCGGTAAAAAGTCAGATGTCTCTCTGATTATGTTGTGTTTATTTCTTCTCTCTCTTTCTCTCTCTTTTCTCCTCTCTTCTCGCTATCCCCTCTTATTTCCTTCTTCTCTACCTCTTATTCTTTCCTTCCTCCTTTTCTCTTGTTCTTCCTATTCCCTCCCTCCCTCTTTTTCCTTCCTTCCCTCCATAATATTATCGAGATATCTATCACTAGCTATGACGTCATCGAGGTCTTTACCACTTGCTATAACGTCATCGAGGTCTTTACCACCTGCTATGACGTCACCAAGGCCTCTACCACTTATGACGTCATCGAGGTCTTTACCACCTGCTATGACGTCACCAAGGTCTCTACCACTTGTTATGACGTCATCGAGGCGACTTCAATTGTTCTATGGCGTCATGGAGGTGTCATTGACGTCACAGGCACCAATTTGGCATTCGTCCAGCTGAACACTTACCAGCTCCTGACTTACTAAGGTTCACACGATCAATATTCCTTTGTGAGTTGGGAAGACGTAAAAAGAAAACCTAATTAGTTAAGTATGAACAAGATAATTATAACAAGAACAAAACCAATTGGCGCAACACAATTATGACACGGACAAGATAACATGAAATTGACACAAAGGCACATTAATGACACACAAAGAAATAACATCAGAATTATGCCACAAATTAGAAAAATAACAGAATTATACCACAAATCACAAAGATAATAACCCAATTATACCACAAAACACCAAGATCAAACTGAGACTCCAAGCTTAACTAGATACTGTAACATTCACTTTTACACCAGGAGATAAAATTAAGGTACATAAATCTTCTAACACTTATCTAACTTAATTTAATCACTTAACTGGTGTGAGAATGCTTAAAGTGAATGTATCTTAGTGTTAAATTGACGATTAATGTTTTGATTTGGTGTTTTTATCTTCAAGTTAATTACATTCTATTATTTTCACCGATGAGGAATATTGAACGTATGAACCTTTGTCTATTACGTTACTATTATCCCCGTCTGTATGTCGGTCCCAATTGTATGCCTATTTAGTATTTTTCGGGTAGGTCTCATTTTTTTTAAAGACTTTGAGAGAGTGAGTGAATGTGGGTAGGCAGAGACGCGTCATTTGGTTCGAGTAATGTATGTTGCTTGTGCTGGCGAGCCGTCGTGTTTTGTTACCCCGCCCCACCACCACCCTACCCTACCCCGCCCCACCTCCCGTTAATGGGGCAATCGGTTCATATAATGGTTATATTAGTGAAACTCCGGGCTGCCAGCGAGTGAATCATCCTGTATCTCAACATAAGAACACACCGAGAGGACCATCATAGTCTAGTTCGAGGGATGATAAGTTTACTGGTTGTGTTTACATTAGTTTTCATTCTTTAAGGGGATATGTAGGTAAAACAGATGTAAAGAGCACACCGGCATAAAATGACTTACAGTGATCACATATCCATACACATTCGCCGTCCGTCTCCTGAAGCACAGCAATAATGTTTGTTGGTGTTAACAGGTATGTCGTGAGGGTGAAACAAAAGCTAAGAGTACTGTACGTCCACACGTATCACAGGCACAAATGAACTGGGTTTTTTCCACCTGTTATAAACAGCAGTCATTAAGTGATGAAATCAAGCACGCACACAATATATATATATATATATATATATATATATATATATATATATATATATATATATATATATATATATACACACAAAAGGAGAGCGAGAGAGAGAGAGAGAGAGAAAAGTCAGATATGGTAGCTATAAAGATGGCGGCGGGTGGCCAAGTGAAGGAAGTGATGCGGCAGCACAACACAGCTGGTGCTGGTGGCTGCTGGAGCTCTAAGGGTCAGTCTATCACTAGGACGCGGAGGAGAATGCGAGTGAGGCCAAGCTTTGTACACCCCGACTAGCCAGTGAGGGGCTACACCTACACTACACTAGGGTACACTACTCGATCATACCTCCAGCTTGCAAGTCACGTGATTCTTTTGTTTAGGTCCGCCACTTGCTCTCTCTTACTGTTTACTGCTGGGAAATTTAAGGAGGAGGAGCGATCAGAAATTCACTGGACAGAAATGACGGGAGAGTCATTTTTGTACGTGACAATGACAAGAAACTGGGCGTGAAGTGTGAGGGTGGCAGCAGTCTGACACACTTCCTGCTCCAGGGAGTTATGGCCAAAGTTTTCTGGATACAAATAATCAGTGGAACATCTCCAGTGTACACTCCTACATAGATTCTCGTGTACATATTGATTCCACAGTGAAAATTTTTGATTATTGTTTTTTTTTCGAGTATACATAGCTTGATGAACTGCATACAAAGGACACCTAACATAAGATGATAGAGAAGCGAGTTGAATAACTATGTACAGCATCATAGTGAGTGACCCGCGGGCCCTGAGTCCTAGTGGCCCTCACTGTTGAGGACACCAGGAGTGTCCCAACAGCCTGGGTACACCAGCAGCAGGCCTACGGGTGACCACTACTACAGTGTTGCTATCATACTATGTTACACAGCAACAACACCACCACACAACTTTCTCTGATCTTAACACCGTCCTCTACATCGTACCTAACACTCGGTACTTCCTATGTTACAATAAATACTTTATTTATATAGTGGCCACTTCCTATACATTCTGTGACCCCATTCATCAACAACAAGAGTGTCGGCGTACACCATAATAATATACAAGAATACCTGGTGAGCAGCCTGGACACAAGAGGGTCAACCTTGGTGTAGTGGCCGGCTGTGCAGGTACACCGGAAGGGCTCCTGACCAGCCTACACTTGATAATTTACAAGACAACATCACCTTAGCTGCCATCGGGAAATGACATCATCTTAACTCAGGAAGCTGTTGACTTTCTTATGTGAGATTCAGACTAACTTAAAACTTGAGGCTTCAGTCTGCTCTACCTCTCTCATGTCTTGTTCTAAAACCGGCTTGTGTGAGTCTAGGCTGTCTCAGTGATTTTTTTAAAAGATCTCCAGAAGGTGACATGATGCTGGGTCAGGAAGCTGTGTGTGTACAGGAGATGACAATCGTGTGTCATGTCACCTGTGAAACTTATTTAAGATGACCCCCAGGTGTAAAAATTACCCGAGTTGAGGACATTAGCTCTCCCAATCCAAGTGATTTTTAATAGGACATTATTTAGAGGGTGATATTAAAAGTATGCACTTAACGTGTGTTTGGTGCCACAGACACACTATTAACGTCTCCTGTACACACACAGCTTCAACACAGTGTCTTGCCACCTCTCACCTCCTGACGCGACTCCATTATTAAGCTTATTTGGTGGAAGTAAATTTGGTATTGTTTTGCTGACCTCGAGTCCCTCATCAGATACACGTGTACTGATTCATCTTTTTATCACCATTATTATGTATTATTAATCATGTGTCATTCCTTCTATGACTCCTATTATGTCATTCTGTCACATATGTTCTACATGTGTCATTCCTTAACACAAGTGACTCCTACAGGTATCATTCCTTTACACATGACTCTTGCATGTGTCGTTTCATTACACATGATTCTACATGTGTCGTTCCCTTACACATGTGACTCCTACATGACATATCTATACCATAATTTGTTGCTCTCACAGCATATGTCATCATACTGATTATTTGTATTATAATAATTTAGTGGCTTGAAGATGAAGGATCCACACGGCTAAGACGTTCTCACTACTCATGTTATCCTCTTAATTAAAGTTAATTTTAACAAGAAACTGATTTTTCTGAAATAGTTAACTAACTACTACGGGCTGGATTGAATGACTTAAAAGTCCTATAAGAAGGTGTGAAGGAGGCCTTAAATAACCGCGTCTTATCACATAGTCAAGTGAACCATTATATCTCATTATCAGTATCACAAGAGACACGGGTTCACTTAGTTATGCATCTGCCAGAAGGATAAATTTGATGGCGGTGGCCTGCCACTAACAGTCCGCTAATCACTTAATTTTAGTCATGTTCTACTTGTATGTGGAGTCTGTGAGTGAGTGTGGTGTGTGTGGCCTGGATGAGGGCTTGGCTGGCGTGTGTGGGGGACGGCTCACTTCTCTCCCCGCAGGTCATCGTCACTGTCGTCCAGGAAGTCTGTGTGGAAGGCCCCTTGGGAGGCATAGACTCGGTTCTGCTTCCTGACGAGGGCCCAGTCCTGCTGGCCGAGCAACTCGTCTACACGCTGCTGGAAGGTGCGGTACCAGTGGGCGAAATCCCGGTGGAGGCGAGACAAACAGTAGGAGATCTCCACCACCCGGTCTGTCTTCCTCAGGCGCCACTCCAGCTCGTAGGTGAAGCGGCCCTCAGACAGCCTCTCCAGCTCCCGGGAGAGAGTTCGGCGGGTCGGGTGCTCGGAGCCCTTGATGCTGGGGTGGTGTGAGCGTAGCACCACGTGATGGTCGTTCCACTTTGGTGCCCACGTGCGGACGGCGGCCAACATCCCCCGCATCTCGTGGTCGGAGGAGTCCTGGTGACTCTGGTACTCGATGGGGATGTTCTCGTAGAAGAACGACCAGTCGGTGATGGTCTTGTCGGTCTTCCATACGCAGAAGCCGCCTATGTGGTTGCCGGAGGCGGTGGTGGCGACGTAGACCAGCTTATGGGCAAGGGGACGGCGGCTGCTGGTGGCGGAGGTGGTGGTGGTAGTTGAGGTGGAGGTGGTGGTGGTGGTGGTGGTGGTAGTGGTGGTGGTGGTGTTGGGCGCCGCTGTGCTCGCCACCGACGACACGTTCACCGCCTTGGTGGAGGGGGCCTTGCCGGTGGTGCGGGGAGGGGCGTGGGTGGTAAAGATCGTTGAAGTGGCTACCTTGGCAGCAGCCACTTTGGCGGCGGCCACCTTGGCGGCGGCGGTGGAGACGACGGGGGCAGCGGAAGTGATGTTACCTCTCTTGTGTGGGGCGGGGGTAGCGTTGAGGGCCGCTGTGGAGTTGTCCACTACCACGGGGGGCGTGGAGGGGCTCCCCACCACGGTGACGGCCGCCACCTGGGCCACGGAGGCCGGGGCCTCTGAGGTGCCTACGGTGTCTTCTGTGGTCACGTTGTCCTCACTATCCTTCTTGTCCTCGTCCACCACCACTTTCTCCTTGCTGTCATCGTCGTCGTCGTCACCGCTTTCTTCATCGTCATCGTCAGAGTCTCTGTTGCGTGTTGCGTTGGTGTCTTCCATGACGGCGAGGGTGACGGCTGACTCGTGCAGGGTCACGATGCCGCCGGCTGTGCTAGTGGATGTGGTGGTGTTGGCGGGAGCTGCGGCCTTCGCCGTGGTGTTGGGGCTGGGTGCGGTGTAGTTCTCCCGGGTGAGGGCGGCACTCTGTAGTACACTGAGCACCTGGACGTGGTCAGACTGGTGGTGTTGATACTGATGGTGGTGAAGAGAGTGGTTACGGACGGGCACAGGCTGGAACACTACCAGGGTACGGTCGCTCACCTGCGCCAGGCGGAGAGACAGGTAGGGCACTACGGCCAGGGCGACGAGTAGCAGTGTACCTAACAGTACCCGTACTACCCACACACCCACGCCCGCACGCCCACGCTCCTCTCCCACCACTGTGTATAACACATACTTCTTCTCTTTACCATCCACCACCTTCTCCTCCATCTGCAATAACAGAAAAAAATCTGATTAGTAGAAGTCTTTATCAGTGTGTGTGTGTGTGTGTGTGTGTGTGTGTGTGTGTGTGTGTGTGTGTGTGTGTGTGTGTGTGTGTGTGTGTGTGTGTATATATTGTTAGACCTAATACTGATGAACGCTCAAGAAGAAACTTACACAGTGAACAAATTTACACTTGTACTCGAAAGCAGAAAGTACTTTATACAGCTTAGAAACATCAGTGTGCAGTAGAGGGGGTAGTGCCAGTCTCACGTGACCTAACCCTGGCAGCAGAAGTTACTACCTGAAGAATCATCAACAATACAGTAGTTCCTCTGAAGTGTAGATCAAGAACAGTACCTTTATATCCGTTCATGTGTATGGTCGTTATGCACGGCTACAAAATTGGAAGATAAAGAATTGGAATTTTATGGGACTGGCCTAATGGTTGCCCCCCCCCCTCCCCCATCCTCAATTTGCTATAAACTACCGAAGGTTTATAAGAGAGAAAGCTGAAATTTGCAATGGTTATTTATTTATTTATTTATTTATTTATTTATTTATTTTTACGTGTTCACTTAATAGGTGTTTTCACCTACCCTGGTTAAAGTTACTGCGTTGTGTTAAATGAAGGGAGGAGGGGAGGGGAGGGGAGGGTGGCATTTAGTCCCCAGCGAACTGCCACTCGTCTCACTCTTAAGTTGGTATAATGGAAGTGTGTATATTAGAAAGTAACAAGGAATTATAAAATAAATATGAGGCATTAGGGGAGTATGAGGCATTAGGGGAGTATGAGGTATCAGGGAAGTATGAGGGGCTGGGGTGCCGTGTGTCTGTCGATCAATTGTTAGGACGGCATTAGCTCCTCCTCCGACCAGGTGAACACCCTCCTGGCGCCAGCTGACCACGCCCACCTGTCTGTGTGTGTGTGGTGACCTGTGGTGTAATGGTCAGCATGCTAGCCTCGCAAGAGAGTGGACTCGGGTTCGATCCCCGGGCATTTGCCTCTGTCTACCCAGCAGTAATTGGGAACCTGGATGTTAAACGATTTGTGGATCGTGTTCCGGGGTAATGGTTAGCCAGTGTAGTTGGCGAATTGTCCGGTCTTCTTGGACTATTTCTTGACACTGGATCATGCAGCTCGTTAACTTAGGGTGTGGTTGTTGTGTTGACGACAGCTTCTACACCTTAAAAACAAATTCACGCCTAGGTGGCCCTTGGACCGGCCATCCTTGATTTCTAGGAGCATCCATTATTATGTGTGTGTGTGTGTGTGTGTGTGTATGTGTGTGTGTGTGTGTATGTGTGTGTGTGTGTGTGTGTAGCTTTTGAAACCCTAATATAAGAGCGTCATAATCTTGGTTCAGGATATTGTGGAAGTCAATTTAACTGAAGCAATTTCATTATACATTTCGACACTTGTGATGAAGACTGAGGAGAGAGATGCAAGTTAATATAACCTTTACACAGTGAAGGAAGAAGGTTGAAATTGTGTTTTGTTTTCCGGATTACATACACCTGCGGATTGAACACCTTAGCGGTAAAGGGGGGGGGGCGGCGACGGGGTTAGGTGAGTAACTGTCTGGGAAGGTGAGTAACTGTCTGGGAAGGTGAGTAACTGTCTGGGAAGGTGAGTAACTGTCTGGGAAGGTGAGTAACTGTCTGAGAAGGTGAGTAACTGTCTGGGAAGGTGAGAAACTGATGAGTGACTGGTGAGTGACTGTCTGGGAAGGTGAGTAACCGGTGAGTGACTGGTTGGCTAGGAATCAAGGGAGGAAAGACGGGGGAGGGTGGGATGGAAGGGAGGAAAGGTTGACAGCCACTGCACCAATGTTGAATCAATAGCTGCTGCCACACCCAGTACCAGACCCCACCCTAGTACCACTACACCCAGTACCAGGCTCCACCCTAGTACCACTACACCCAGTACCAGACCCCACCCTAGTACCACTACACCCAGTACCAGACCCCACCCTAGTACCACTACACCCAGTACCAGACCCCACCCTAGTACCACAACACCCAGTACCAACCCCACCCTAGTACCACTACACCCAGTACAGACCCATAGTACTCACGTACCAACCCCTGTACCACTACACCCAGTACCAGACCCCACCCTAGTACCACAACCAGCACCAGACCCCACCCTAGTACCACAACACCCAGTTCAACCCCACCCTAGTACCACTACCCCAGTACCAGACCCACCCTAGTACCACAACACAGTACCAACCCACCCTAGTACCACTACACCCAGTACCAGACCCCACCCTAGTATTAACAGTACCAGACCCCACCTAGTACCACTACACAGTACCAGACCCCACCCTAGTACCATAACACCAGTCCAGACCCCACCCTAGTACCACTACACCCAGTACTAGACCACCCTAGTACCACAACACCAGTACAGACCCCACCCTAGTACCACAACACCAGTACCAGACCCCACCCTAGTACCACACCGTACAGACCCACCCTAGTCCACAACACCCAGTACCAGACCCCACCTTAGTACTACTACACCCAGTACCAGGCCCCACCCTAGTACCACAACACCCAGTACCAGACCCACCTAGTACCACAACACCCAGTACCAGACCCACCCTAGTACCACCCAGTACCAGACCCCACCCTAGTACCCACTACACCCAGTACCAGACCCCACCCGTACCACTACACCCAGTACCAGACCACCCTAGTACCACTACACCCAGTACCAGACCCCACCTAGTACCACTACACCCAGTACCAGACCCCACCAGTACCACTACACCCAGTACCAGACCCCACCCTAGTACCACAACACCCAGTACCAGACCCCACCCTAGTACCACAACACCCAGTACCAGACCCCACCAGTACCACTACACCCAGTACCAGACCCCACCCTAGTACCACTACACCCAGTACCAGGCTCCACCCTAGTACCACTACACCCAGTACCAGACCCACCCTAGTACCACTACACCCAGTACCAGACCCACTCTAGTACCACTACACCCAGTACCAGACCCACCCTAGTACCACTACACCCAGTACCAGACCCACCGTACACTACACCCAGTACCAGCCCCACCCTAGACCACTACACCCAGTACCAGACCCCACCAGTCCACTACACCCAGTACCAGACCCCACCCTAGTACACTACACCAGTAAACCCCCACTAGTACCACTACACCCAGACCAGACCCCACCCTAGTACCACTACACCCGTACGACCCCACCTATAACACACCCAGTACCAGACCCCACCCAAGTACCACTACACCCAGTACCAGACCCACCCTAGTACACACTACACCCAGTACCAGACCCCACCCTAGTACTACACCCAGTACCAGGCTCCACCCTAGTACCACTACACCCAGTACCAGACCCCACCCAAGTACCACTACACCCAGTACCAACCCCACCCTAGTACCATACACCCAGTACCAGACCCACCCATACCACTACACCCAGTACCAAACCCACCCTAGTACCACAAACCCAGTACCAGACCCCACCCTAGTACCACACACCTAGCAGACCCCACCCTAGTATCACCCAGTAAGGCCCACCCTAGTACCACTACACCCAGTACCAGACCCCACCCTAGTACCACACACCCAGTACAGGCCCCACCCTAGTACCATAACACCCAGTACCAGACCCCACCCTAGTACCACTAACGTACCAGACCCACCCTTACATCACACCCAGTGCAGGTCCACCTAGTACACAACACCAGTACCAGACCCCACCCTGTACACTACACCCAGTACAGTCCACCCTAGTACCACAACACCCAGTAGGCACCAAGTACCACACCCAGTACCAGACCACCCTAGTTGTTGGTTTGTGTAGTACCACAACAGTACAGACCCACCTGTACTACACAGTACCAGACCACCCTAGTACCACACATCAGTACCAGGTCCCTAGTACACACCAGTACCAGACCCACCTAGTACCACTACACCAGTACGATCCACCCTAGTACCACACCCAGTACCAGACCCCACCCTAGTACCACTACACCCAGTACCAGACCCACAGTGTGATGATGTGGTATGGTAGTATGGTATGGTAGTGTGGTGTGGCAGTGGTGTGGCAGTGGTGTGGTGTGGCAGTGGTGTGGCAGTGAAGGCCTGCACGTAAGGTTACGCCCCTTAGTGCACGCTATTCCGCTTCCTGTCGCTCGATAAGTTTCTTGACATGATACTGACCCCATGATTGACCCCCAGATTGACCCCAATGACTGAACCCCATGATTGGACCCCATGACTGACCCCCATTCCTGACCCCCCATGATTGACCCCATGATTGACCCCATGACTGACCCCCATGATTGACCCCCATGATTGACCCCTAGACCCCCATGACTGACCCACGACTAATTTCAAAAGGCATATGTGTGTGGAGAGAGAGAGAGAGAGAGAATAAATATTGTACAACACCGACCTAGGAATTAGTGTTGTGTGGTAGAAGATGGTACCGATAAAACACACACACACACACACACACACACAACACACACACACACAACACACACACACAGTCAATGAAATAATAATACGAAAAAATCTACGAAAGGCGACTGTCACTTTTTTTGGGGGATTCTGTTACTTATTAGAGAGAGAGAGAGGGAGAGAGAGGGGGGAGAGGTGTGTGTGTGTTAAGATTGTATACTTGTTTATGTCATCTCTCTCTCTCTCTCTCTCTCTCTCTCTCTCTCTCTCTCTCTCTCTCTCTCCCCTGACATAAACACCCCCACCATTAATCTTGACCCCGGAGATTATGTGTGACGCAGTGGTTATACCATTCAGCCGGTGACTCAGGACCGGATTCACTCTGTGAGTGACGGTGTGGGGGGAGGTATATCTGCGCTGCATTATCTCTCTCTCTCTCTCTCTCTCTCTCTCTCTCTCTCTCTCTCTGTTTTCGTTTCTCCTCCAAAGGCAAGAGAGAGAGAGAGAGAGAGAGAGCATTTGTACAGCATTTACAGATCTTTATAGTGCATCAGTGACACAGCATTAGCACAGCATTAGCACAGCATTAACCCTTTCACCGCGTGTCATGCACTTGCCATTTTATTCTGACCACCGCCTGACGATTTTATTCAACTTAGGGTAAAAACTCCCTCTGTGAAAGGTTTAACATAGCAGTGAGAACAGCACCACTAGCACAGCAGTAACACAGCAATGAGAGGGCCACACCCACATGCTGGGCTGTGCTGTGCTGGGCTGCTGTGTCTTGGCTGCAACGATCAATTTCATCAATTATAAAAACATACACCTGGGGAGCGAGTTGTGGCACCTGTCTCTTGACCTCCTTCTACGGTCTGTCTGTGTCTGCCTGTCTGTCTGAAGGCCAGCTTGAAGGTGTGTGTGTGTGTGTGTGTGTGTGTGTGTGTGTGTGTGTGTGTATGTATGTATCAGTTTTCTATATCCAGATTCCTGAAGGTTGATAAGGTTAATGTTCCTCGTAAGTGAAAATGGCCAGAATATACCTTAATTGGTCTCCTAACTGGTGCTAAGTGAAGGTATCTAGTTAAGGTAGAGTCTCAGTGTTAATTTTGTCTCCTAACTGGTGCTAAGTGAAGGTATCTAGTTAAGGTAGAGTCTCAGTGTTAATTTTGTCTCCTAACTGGTGCTGAGTTAAGGTATCTAGTTAAGGTAGAGTCTCAGTGTTAATTTTGTCTCCTAACTGGTGCTAAGTGAAGGTATCTAGTTAAGGTAGAGTCTCAGTGTTAATTTTGTCTCCTAACTGGTGCTGAGTTAAGGTATCTAGTTAAGGTAGAGTCTCAGTGTTAATTTTGTCTCCTAACTGGTGCTGAGTTAAGGTATCTAGTTAAGGTAGAGTCTCAGTGTTAATTTTGTCTCCTAACTGGTGCCAAGTGAAGGTATCTAGTTAAGGTAGGGTCTCAGTGTTAATTTTGTCTCCTAACTGGTGCTAAGTGAAGGTATCTAGTTAAGGTAGAGTTTCAGTGTTAATTTTGTCTCCTAACTGGTGCTGAGTTAAGGTATCTAGTTAAGGTAGAGTCTCAGTGTTAATTTTGTCTCCTAACTGGTGCTAAGTTAAGGTATCTAGTTAAGGTAGAGTCTCAGTGTTAATTTTGTCTCCTAACTGGTGCTAAGTGAACGTATCTAGTTAAGGTAGAGTCTCAGTGTTAATTTTGTCTTCTAACTGGTGCTAAGTGAACGTATCTAGTTAAGGTAGAGTTTCAGTGTTAATTTTGTCTCCTAACTGGTGATAAGTGAAGGTATCTAGTTAAGGTAGATTCTCAGTGTTAATTTTGTCTTCTAACTGGTGCTAAGTGAACGTATCTAGTTAAGGTGGAGTCTCAGTGTTAATTTTGTCTCCTAACTGGTGTTAAGTGAACGTATCTAGTTAAGGTGGAGTCTCAGTGTTAATTTTGTCTCCTAACTGGTGCTAAGTGAACGTATCTAGTTAAGGTAGAGTCCCAGTGTTAATTTTGTCTTCTAACTGGTGCTAAGTGAACGTATCTAGTTAAGGTAGAGTTTCAGTGTTAATTTTGTCTCCTAACTAGTGCTAAGTGAAGGTATTTAGTTAAGGTAGGGTTTCAGTGTTAATTTTGTCTCCTAACTGGTGCTAAGTGAACGTATCTAGTTAAGGTAGGGTTTCAGTGTTAATTTTGTCTCCTAACTGGTGCTAAGTGAAGGTATCTAGTTAAGGTAGGGTTTCAGTGTTAATTTTGTCTCCTAACTAGTGCTAAGTGAACGTATCTAGTTAAGGTAGGGTTTCAGTGTTAATTTTGTCTCCTAACTGGTGCTAAGTGAAGGTATCTAGTTAAGGTGGAGTCTCAGTGTTAATTTTGATATTATTTTTGTGTTTTAGATTGAAGTTTAAACCATTTAATCACATTCTGCCATCATCCATCATGGGGAGTGGGTGGAGGGATGAAAGAGGAGGGGTTGAGGGGGGTGAGGGTGGGGAATATTGATGGTAGGAACCTTTGAGGATGAACCCTGGCGCCTCTGTCCTAACCCTTCCCACACAGGTATTCAAGATTCAAACAACACGGGCCCCCCTCTCCTCCTCCTCCTCCCCCCACTGTCTCTGTTTGCTGCCCCTCCCCCGTTGCCTCTGTTTGCTGCCTCCCTCCCCTGTTGCCTCTGTTTGCTGCCCCCATCCCCCTTGCCTCTGTTTGCTGCCCCCCTCCCTCCCCGTTGCCTCTGTTTGCTGCCCCCTCCCTCCCCCGTTGCCTCTGTTTGCTGCCCCCCTCCCTCCCCCTGTTGCCTCTGTTTGCTGCCCCCCTCCCTCCCCCGTTGCCTCTGTTTGCTGCCCCCTCCCTCCCCCAGTTGCCTCTGTTTGCTGCCCCCTCCCCTCCCCTGTTGCCTCTGTTTGCTGCCCCCCTCCCTCCCCCGTTGCCTCTGTTTGCTGCCCTCCCTCCCCGTTGCCTCTGTTTGCTGCCCTCCCTCCCCTCGTTGCCTCTGTTCACGTCAACCCACCCCCCCTTGCCTCTGTACACTGGCCCTCTTAGCAACGTAATTTATTCATTCTCTCTCTCTCTCTCTCTCTTCTCAGCAGCATCCTGGACACACTCAGGTTATAAATAAATAGTAATGAAGGAAGTAATCGATTAGTCTCCATCACCTGACTCGGTATTCTTGGTTAGGTTAGGTTGAGGGTAAGATTAGGTTGTATTAAGTTAAGTTAACCTACCTTAAAGCTGATTTAGTTCAGGGTCACCACACAAACCGGGGATTAGCGAATCTCTTTATAAACACAGAGGACAAGGTATGGTATGTGGGTTGTAAGAGAGAGAGAGAGAGAGAGAGAGAGGGAGAGAGAGGAGAGAGAGAGAGATTGCTTTTAAGGAATGTAAACTCTTATGATTGAGACTGAAAGAGAATCAACTATCGTGAACTTGCCTAGAGAGAGAGAGAGAGAGAGAGAGTGTGTGTGTGTGTGTGTGTGTGTGTGTTCGGGACAAGTTCACGACGGATCACTTAACTCACTTGCCGGGTACCAGTCCTGGCCCGCACTAACTCTCTCTCTCTCTCTCTCTCTCTCTCTCTCTCTCTCTCTCTGCTAGCCCTATTGTGTATTGTAAAGCGCAGTGAGTACAGGGCCCATATAGAACAAGGGCCCATTAGAACAAGGACCCATTAGAACAAGGCCCCATTAGAACAAGGGCCCATTAGAACAAGGTCCCCATTAGAACAAGGACCCATTAGAACAAGGGCCCATTAGAACAAGGACCCATTTGGACAGGGGCCCAATGGGACAGGGGCCCAATAGAACAAGGACCCATTTGGACAGGGGCCCAATGGGACAGGGACCCATTAGGACAGGTGGCCCATTAGGACGGGGTCGAAACAAACCACCTGTAATATGTGTGTCTGTCTGTCTCTCAATTTATCTATATTCTCTATGTATGTATGTATGCATTTATGTATGTATGTATGTATGTATGTATGTATGTATGTATGTATGTATGTATGTATGTATGTATGTATGTATGTATGTATGTATGTATGTATGTATGTATGTATGTATGCATGTATGTATGTATGCATGTATGTATGTATGTATGTATGTATGTATGTATGTATGTATGTATGTATGTATGTATGTATGTATGTATGTATGTATGTATGTATGTATGTTTATTTACGTTTATTTACCGTAACTAACTACCTTTTTTACAACACAAGTTAGGGTGATAATACGTCTTTGTGTCGTTAAGTTAAAGGGACGAATTAGTTACGTTCTTACATCACTAGTTAAGGGGAAAGGGGAAGCCAGGTCCTACATCACTAGTTAAGGGGAAAGGGGAAGCCAGGTATTACATCACTAGTTAAGGGGGAAGGTAGGAGCCAGGTATTACATCACTAGTTAAGGGGAAGTAGGTACCAGGTATTACATCACTAGTTAAGGGGAAGGTAGGAGCCAGGTCTTACATCATTAGTTAAGGGACAAGGGGAAGCCAGGTCTTACATAACTAGTTAAGGGGAAGGGAGAAGCCAGGTCTTACATCAGTTAAGTGCAGTGAGGAGCCAGGTCTTACATCACTAGTTAAGGGACAAGGAGGGGAGGGGGGGAGCCAGTCACAGCCAAGCCTTGACGGCGCCGGAGACAAGATCAATATTCAAGGCGGCAGGGGGTGAACCCTTCTGCCTAACCTGGCTTGTTTAACTCAGGTGAGGTCAGGTAATTATCCCCTAATTATCATACACACTCAGGTAGATAGATGGATAGATAAATAGATAGATAAGGTAGGGAGGTAGATAGATATTACCTCATTATCATATACATAGATAGTGAGATATATATAGATAGATAAAAGAGCATAAGAGGAGGAAGGTGTTGACTGAGGTACAGGGAACACTGATTAAATGAGTGCAGGCAGCGGTGACTTGTGAGCTGAGTCAGTTGGTGTGTCCCTGAGTCAGTTGGTGTGTCCCTGAGTCAGTTGGTGTGTCCCGAGAGGTGTTGAGTCAGTTGGTGTGTCCCTGAGTCAGTTGGTGTGTCCCTGAGCTGTGGTGTCCGTCAGTGGTGTTGTGTGTTGGGTGGTTGGGGGTCAGTTGGTTCCGAGTCATGTGTCCCTGAGCGTGTGTTGTCCCTGAGTCAGTTGGTGTGTCCCTGAGTCAGTTGGTGTGTCCCTGAGTCAGTTGGTGTGTCCCTGAGTCAGTTAGTGTGTCCCTGAGTCAGTTGGTGTCCCTGAGTCAGTTGGTGTGTCCCTGAGTCAGTTGGTGTCCCTGAGTCAGTGGGTGTGTCCCTGAGTCAGTTGTGTGTCCCTGAGTCGCTGGTGTGTCCCTGAGTCAGTTGGTGTGTCCCTGAGTCAGTTAGTGTGTCCCTGAGTCAGTTGGTGTGTCCCTGAGTCAGTTGGTGTGTCCCTGAGTCAGTTGGTGTGTCCCTGAGTCAGTTAGTGCATGATTGCCCACACTGAGTGAGTCATTTAGATCTGTCTGTCTCTATAAGCTTATAATAAATAATATAAATGAATTAAAACAAATATTATTGAGAGTAGTGAATGGTGAGGATAGTAACTGGTGAGGATAGTAACTACTGGTGAGAGCAGTAACTGGTGAGGTTAGTAGTGAATGGTGAGGATAGTAACTGGTGAGGATAGTAGTGACTAGTGAGGATAGCAGTGAGTGATGAGGATAATAGTAACTGGTGAGGATAATTGTGACTGGTGAGGACAGTTACAAGTGATGCTAGTGAGAGGTGATTGGCAGGGTGGTCTGGGTCCCTCAGCTGCAACACGCAAGTAAAAAAACAAAAATTTTAAACATTCAGGTCAACACAAGAGTTAAACATCAGGTAAACATAAATAAAAACTACTACATCAGGTTAAACAGATACGTTAAAATAATGAGGTAAAAACTTATAAACAAACCACTACAGGAAACTACAGGGTTAAACATTTGAATCAACATTTGGGAATTATTTAAAACATTCAGGGTCTACGGGGGGTCAAACATTCAATTGAAGATTAAAGTTAGCCAAGTAGCACTAAACACAACTATTTCATATGTAGGCAAATAATAACTAGTAAATATTAAGATAAACATAGGAAACATACAAGTAAAACTGGAAGTTGTTGTTTATCTAAGAAATTCCTAGGAAGTTTCGTTCAATACTCTAAAGTTGTCCTATGATCTTGAGTGATATTATTTTATGTAGTTATTATTATATGAAGTATTTTATGATTATATGTGTGTGTGGAAATATTAATAATAATCTTTGACGTAAAATTCGAAAAAAAAGGAAAAAAATGTTGAAGGTTGTCTGTCATCATCAACAGCACCCGAGGCAAAATGGCCGATGTTCCAGAAAACTAGGACGAATACAACTTTCTGGAATATATATATTTTTTTTAATCAAACCAGATGACTCATTCGTACCTCAACTTAATCCACTTTAACGATCGTAATTTTTGGTCTCATTTACTGGTTACGTTTAGTTAATCTGTATCGTATAGGTAAATTAACTATGTAGCGGTTTTGATCGTGGTATTGTATAAACATTGGTTATATTATGTGTGGGTGTGAGAGGGCAGGAAACGTGGTGGTGCCGGTGGTTTGTGTGTGGGCGTGTGGGCGGTGAAGTGGTCGCTGCCGCCGTCTGGGTCATGGCGGTGCTACAGGAGGACATATTGAAGGTGTACGGGTAGAGGAATAGGAGAAGATAGTGGTACCCTTGCTGGCTTGGGAGAATAATAGCCTCGTGTTGTAACGAAATTGTGGAGAAATGTCATTCACCATCACTAAGGTTCGTACGATGAATAATCCTCATAAATAACGATTTTACAAGCATTCATATAACTATTGATGTTAAAATACAACATTAACATAACTTTGACACCCCAACAAACCTTTTAACCTTTCCTAAGTTCAGGTAATTAGATGTTAATGCTAGTTTGTCGCGTATACTACCACTACTACAGTATATATATATATATATATATATATATATATATATATATATATATATATATATATATATATATATATATATTCTCGCCAGGATTCGAACCCACGGCCACGGTCACGGTCGGCCGTGGGTTCGAATCCTGGCGGGTGAGGTGTTGATTATATGTGAAGTCCGCGTGCTTTATTGAGCTAATGAAATATATATATATATATATATATATATATATATATATATATATATATATATATATATATATAATATATATATGTTTGCTAGGTATTCACATTAGGGTGAGTACAGACTAGTCTGTACTCACCCTGAAGATGTGAATTACACGAGTGATGTTTTTTCCTGTGTTATCAGCATATACCTAGATCACGCACCTACAGTGATTTACTTGTATATATATATATATATATATATATATATATATATATATATATATATATATATATATATATATATATATATATATATAACCTACCAATGAGTCAGCTTTCTACACAGGCAGACACAACCAAACAACTAATATATATAAGACAAATCTAGTAAGTTTCAGCCCTTTAATCTTATAAACTTGGTTCTTCGCCAGTCCTAACATGATCCCTACTAATCGACGCCAACAGTTAACTCACTACTCGTGTATAAATATGTTAACGAGGTCACAGTAATTAGCAGCCAGTCGAGATGACATGTATAACAGTAATGCAGAAATAATTACAATAAATGACACGAATACATTTTGTTACGCACATGCCACTACGAACACTGCTGGTTTGCCTGTAGATAGATTGCTAGATAGATAAATAGGCAGATAGATAGATCGATAGATAGATATAAGAGCGAAAATACCCACATGTATCATAAACCCAAAACAGCACAGTATATAAAGTGAATCTTACCATCCACAGTGTTTCATAACGCACCGTAACCTGCCGCTCGGTAGTCGTAAACTGGTGCTTTGTTATTACGCTTCAGACAACGGGAATACATTGGTGGAACGACGGCATTTGATTGGCTGATTCTCTAAACAATCGTGGCTATAAACAAGAGGAGTTGTACTTCTATTTACTTGATCTCTCACTGGTCAGAGAATCAGCCAATGAGATACTGTCTTTCAGCTCATATATATCTGTTGTATGTATGCATGACAACGGGGCACCAGCAGACAGTAGTCTAGTCTCTCGGGCGGTTCACTTAGACGTAATCAATAAAACCTTGTCTCGTGAAATGTTTTAATGAAGAAAATCAATACGTGGACTAGAAACAGCTGTTGAAGATAAATACACTATATATTATTATTCATCCAGTTAATAATACAAAAGTTCCTCTATTTTTTTTTCGTTATGTTTGGATTTCGTAAACATTGTTCCTTACGACATAGCGCCATAGCTTTCAATAAAATGTATATCATTTTATGTAATTCAGACGATCAGCGCGTTGGTAATATAGATGAAGGACTAATATAATTGTCAGAGTGTTTAATTCTGTTGTCAATAATGCACGGGTGGTGTTGTGGGTGTGTCGAGCGGGAATTGTGTGTGTCAGTCAGTCAGTCAGTCATGCGTCACACAATGGGCGTTCATGACCGAGTTGGCTGATATGTATAATAATTTGTTTCCTCTGTTCACTAACCAATAACTGAAATATATAGATCACTGATGATAATAATTATTTATTTATTATATATGTAATGTTTGTTCACAAGTAAATATATATTAACTTATATAGAGGCTGGGGGGAGGAAGGACTAACATCCACACACACTCTTGTCATTTGTGAACAGTTAATGGATATATAAGTAATATATAAGTTATCAGCAATGATCTACATATTACAGTTGTTATTACACTTTATTACAGTCGTTGATCACTACTGTACACTGCGGGAACACATTAGGAAGTATGACGGGACAAGTCAACGGTGTGTAAACAATGGCTCCAGATCCTTCACGATAACTACGTAAATATTCCTCTTAAGTCAAGATACATAAATATACCTAACTGGCTGACTTAAGGCAAAACACCAGTGACGTACAGATATAGCATCCAATTGTACTTAGACTAAACCTTAATTAAATACATTGACTATTGACAAACTTAACATAATTAAACTGGTCGATCATGTTAAGGTAAAGTCTTCGTATAAAGTTAATGATGTAGCTGTATGTTATTGTTGTGTTTTATCCTAAGTCACCAGAAGGGTACATTCTTCTATCACCACTTACGAGGAATACTTGTCGTAAGAACCTTCGGGAATCTGGTTCACCTAGACAAACATATACCAGATTACACTCACAGTCATTTTAGTGCAGTAACGTAAGACACAGTCACTCGAGGACGGACAGTGTAGGTGTGTGTGTGTATTATGTAGAGTTAAGACACTGTTGTGGGCTTCTCTCAGTGCACCGTGACACAGCCTGACCACACACACACTGTAAGAACGAGTGTCGCCGGGAGAACTGAGTCGCCAGTCCACTGTAGCCTTGCACACGAGGGCGGGTCCTGGGGGGGTGGGGGTAACATCCAGACGAAAATTCCCTCTCCTTCCCTCCCTCCTCCTCCTCTCTGCATGGTGACGACACCTCTCCCCGTCTGGCATGGCGATCCCCCTTTCTCCTCCTCTGCATGGCGACTATTCCTATTCCTTCCCCCAGCGATTACCCCTTTTCCCTTTAACCCCTCCCTCCCCCTCTGCATAGCAACTTCCCCCTCCCTCCCCCTGCATAGCGACTTCCTCTGCATAGCGACTTCCCCTGCATAGCGACTTCTCTGCATAGTGACTTCTGCCCTCGTCTGCCTGGCCACGCCCTCCTCACCTTCACCATTGGTGTAAAATTAATTATTTCTTTCAGATATTTGGTCCGCTGACACCGAGTCGTCTTCTCCTGATGACTTTGGCGGTCGTGTCTCCTCCTTCCTTTCCTCTTCCTCCTCTTCCCCTTCTCTCCTTCTCCCTCTCCTTCTTTCTTCCCCCTCTTTCTCTTCCCTCCTCTCTTTCTCTTCCTCCTCTCCTCTTCCTCCTCTCCTTTCTTCCCTCCTCCTCCCCCTCCGCTTAGTCACCAATGGAAAGAGTTGAGACTTAGCCGGTTATCCATTGTAATACTTAACACACCCCGCCCACCTCGCCTCTGTCTGCCTGCCTCTGTCTGTCTGTCTGTCTGTCTCTGTCTGTCTGCCTCTCTGTCTAGATGTTAAGCTCATTATCATTTAAAGACAAAAACTTATAAGGATGACATGAAAATTAGGCACCCCAGCTTATTTTATCTGATGATTAAACTTGACCTGACCTGACCTGACCTGACCTGACCTGACCTGACTGCGACCAAGAGTATAGAACATTGGCGAACATTTACCACTAGTCTTTCGTTATTAAAGAAACCCAATAGAACAATTTTATTTATGTTATTTGAGTTAAAGAGTGAAATTAAACCAGATTATTTAGATTGACATACAGACACCGAGTCAACAATAACAAGAACAATGACAATAATGACCTGACATTCTTGTATGATGTGGTAAAGTGTTTGATAATGATTCCGGGCTGTTGAATCACCTCGACTTACGACACGGTTAACGAGGCTTAACTTGAATTGGTTGAGGTTAGGTTAGGTTAGGTAAGGTATAATTTAAGTTAAGGTTTGGGTGAGTTTATGTTAGATTGGGTTCGATTAGGGTAATTTAAGTTAGGTAAGGGGTGGATTAGGTTAGGTAAATGTGGGTTAGGTTAGGTATAATTTAAGTTAAGGTTTGGGTGAGTTTATGTTAGATTGGGTTCGATTAGGGTAATTTAAGTTAGGTAAGGGGTGGATTAGGTTAGGTAAATGTGGGTTAGGTTAGGTTAATTTAAGTTAAGGTTTGGGTGAGTTTGTTAGATTGGGTTCGATTAGGGTAATTTAAGTTAGGTTAGGGGTGGGTTAGGTTAATTTAAGTTAGGGGTGAGTTAGGTTAATTTAAGTTAGGAGTGAGTTAGGTTAATTTAAGTTAGGGGTGGGTTAGGTTAATTTAAGTTAGGGGTGGGTTACGTTAATTTAAGTTAGGAGTGAGTTAGGTTAATTTAGGTTAGGGGTGGGTTAGGTTAATTTAAGTTAGGAGTGGGTTAGGTTAATTTAAGTTAGGAGTGGGTTACGTTAATTTAAGTTAGGAGTGAGTTAGGTTAATTTAAGTTAGGAGTGGGTTAGGTTAATTTAAGTTAGGAGTAGGTTAGGTTAATTTAAGTTAGGAGTGAGTTAGGTTAATTTAAGTTAGGAGTAGGTTAGGTTAATTTAAGTTAGGAGTGAGTTAGGTTATGCTAGATCAGCTTTAAATTTCGTGACTAATCAAGGCTCAAGGTTGGCCCGCCCTCGACCACTACTGGTACATTGATTTAACGGCAGTAGGGCACAATCTCCCTCGTTGGCCATAATCAAGCCCAACCCAGCTCAATCTCCAACTCCAGCCTAACCTAACTCCAGCCTAATCCCAACCCAGCCTAACCTAACCCAGCCTAATCCCAACCCAGCCTAACCTAACCCAGCCTAACCTAACCCAGCCTAACCTAACCCAGCCTAACCCAAC